>NC_084473.1:71495955-71843455 GCF_027409185.1 Cynocephalus volans | reverse complement strand
TTCATGAAAAATTAATTGGCTGTTTAATTGTGGTCAGAAGGCAGCCACTCCCGTTCTTTCCATCCAAATGAGCATGGAAGTGAAAGTGGAAGACTCGGGCTAATCTTTCAGAAACGTATGTGGTAAAGAGACGGAGAGAAAAATAACATTGAACTTACAAGGTGGAACACATCATCTGACTGAGAGGATGGAAGCACTGGGAGATGCGAGAGAGACAGGGGTTGACTGGTGGAGCAAAGTCCCGAAGGAGGTGTGGTAGGATGCGATTGTGCACCCAGATGGAGGGCTTGGCCCTGGAGCAGAGGGTCCCATCTTCCTCTGAAGCAGAAGAGAAGAATGCGAAGATGTGCAAAGCTATAAAGAGACATACAAACACCCATGCTCTTGATATTCTCAGTGAAGTGGGAGGCAAGGTCACCCACAGAAAGAAGGGAGAATGTTCTGGAATGTACACCATAGACAATATGAGAGGGAGCAATGAGGCCCCAACTGAAACAGTTGTGCAGCTATGCACACTTGGTAATAAACAAACCCCACATATTTGCAGAATCCTATATAGTTAACAAAGCCTCATTCACACACTTTATCTCTCTCTGTTTGTACCATGACCCCGCATGGTATAAAGTACAATTATTATATTCAATCTTATATAAAGAATACAGCCCCGAGAGATTAAGAAATTCACCCAAATTCACACAATTAGTAACAGGTAAAGCCAGGATTCAAATCCAGGACTTTCAAATCCAAATCCTATGCCCTTTTGCTTATAACAAAATACTTGAAACTGGGTGATTTATAAAGAAAATGAAATTTATTGCTTACACTTTTGGTGGTTGGGAAATCCAAAGTCCATCTGGTGGTGGTGACGGTGACCTGGGAGTCTTACATTGCAAGATGGTGGAAGCAGAGAGACTCTTCTCTTCTTTTAAAGCCCTCAGAACCGCACCCCTACTGAACCATTGCACGGTCCTACAATCCAATCACCTCTTCAAGGCTCCACCTTTCAATTCAATCCATAATAGGATTTCCCACCCTCTTAACAGTCACACTGGGGGCTAAGTTTCTAAAACATAAAACTTGGGGGACACAACTGAAGCTTCAATGAGTTTTGAGGGGACATAATCCAATCCACCACACAGGGCATTTTCAAACTGGATTCTGAGTTACATTTGGAGTTCTGAGGAGCCTCCATTAGGGTTAGCTGATATTTAGGGAGAGCTGGAGGGCCCTGCCTTCTCACCCCCTGCTTCAACTAGAGCATCACCCTTTCTTTCAAGCACATTAACCCAACCACTCTGTCAACCTAAATAACAACGGAGAGAGAGGCTTTCAAAATAAATGAATTTATTTGGGAATAGCAGGGGATTCTAATCTGGAATATGCATGCTGTGATGGACCATAGGCATATCTGAGGAGGCTGAGGCAAGGGGAAGTTTCAAAAGGCAAAAGGGAGAAGTTCATGTAAGCTTTCTTGAAACAAAGTGCATTAGTCATAGAGGTTCATTGCAGGAGCTGGTGATTACTCATTGATAACACAGATTGTTCCTGGGGAGATGTCTTCATAGAAACAACTTATCTGGAATTTTTTGTACTGGCAGTCTTCTTATAATAGTTCTTACCATGAGCATACGTGCACACCAACCTTCAGAGAATCTTTATAATAGTTCTTATCTCAGACATACAAGCATGAGATCCTCTCCTCCATGACCTCCCAGCTTTGCTTTGGTTTGGGTCTAACAAGTGACTCCATCTTGGCATTGACAGCTCTCATGGCTCCAATCTGTTCAAACAGCAGCACAGGCAAAAGGTTGGTGCCCAGTGAAAAGGAAAGGGAATTCATGGATCTCACAGTCAACTGCTCTCCACAATGCCCAGAAGAGCCCTGTGCTATCTGACTGCACATGAAAGGAAGCCTCACAGATGAATAGGGTACAGCCTTGTGCAAATCCTTCCTTTTTCACTTTCTCTACCATTTCTTTCTTTGACCCTAAGCTTTAAAAGCTATCAAAATTGTTGCTAACAAAATAGCCCAAAGCTCAGGCCCTTATCAAAACAAAATTTTATTTCTCACTCACAGGGTAAGTCCCACTCAGGGCAGCAGAGTTCTTCTCCTCACAATCAGCAGGTGAGAGAGGTGGAGGTGGTGTGGTGGTGAAAGAAGCGGTGGTAATGGCTACCATGACTACCGTGACTACCAGCATTACCACCATCATCACCACTACCACCACTAGCATCATCATCTGCACCTCCACCATGACCTCCACCACTACTACTGCCATTATCACCACCAGCACCACAGCTCACTGTCTTGGAGAACCCTCACCACAGATGGGGGAAGTCACAATTGATGCAGACTTGACACATCGTAAATGTCATTTACTTTAAGAGTCCAGCCACCACCCAGGGAGACTCCAGAGAGATCTCTGTGATCCCTTAATTTCAGGGAATACCCCTCCTGGTGGTGGGCAATTTTGTACCCAAAAGAAAAATTAAGACAATGAAGCTTTGGTTCAGTTTTTTTAATCTTTGTCTCAACTGTATTCCATAGCCTACTTCTCTTTAAGTTAAAGAGTATATACGGAATACTTCATTTGGACCTGGAACCATGCTTTAACTTTATTGTTTTTCAACTTCATCCCTTCCATTTAGAAAACCATAAGACTTCCCTGCCCCACCCCCCATAGCATTCTGTAATGAAATCAGCACAAACATCATTGTCATCTACAACCACAAATATGTTTTAAGGAGCTATCTGCATGTGGTGCTGCCTGCATACGGTATAGAGTATGTTAGACATAATCATGAAAACATAGTGTCAGGAGACAGCGCCACTGCTGAGTTAGAAGTCTCAGTTTCTAGTCCTGGTTTGTCCTTAACATACTGTATAACCTGAACAGGTCTCTGCCCCTCTGTGGGCCTGTTTCCTCATCTGCAAAAAGACAGAGAATTAGATCACTTCTAACGTTCCAGGATTCTTAGATAAAAACTCTCAGCCCTTGTCTTGTTATCCCACAGGTAAATCCAGTTATCAAAGGGGACAGTCATGAGACTTTTCCAATTAAAATGCCAAAAAAGCATTGATTTTTATGTTTCATAACACTGTAGCAAATCATTATCTACCAAAGAGTCCATGTGGTTGGTTGCTGAGGTGTTACAAAGCAAGCAGAAAGTGCCAGTAATAACCCCGCAAAGACTTAGAATTACCACTCAACCAAATACAAGGCAGAGACAGATTTCACGGCGCTACAGATGGACGGACTCGCTGAAGACCCTGCAGGATTTTTACTTCACAGACCTTAAGGCCTTTGGTCCCCAATGCCACCCCCCCCCCAATTCTTCTTCAATGTCTCTAATCAGCACAGTCTTAGATTTTTGAGAATTCCACAGAGGAATTAATAGCAGATCAGGTTCATTCTGCTCCAAGTTTACCAATGGAGAAAATCTAGCTAAGAGTGCAAAGCTTACAGCTGTCACTGCAAGCCTTCTGGATCCTTCTGTGGCCCAACCTCTAATCCCTGATATCTGTGAGATCTTCACTTCATAGATACTGATGCTACGCAAAAATGGAAAATTAAAATCTTTCGTGTTCAGGTAATTCCTTTTTCTGCTCTTTGGGAATACTTACAAGAGGATTAATTTGTGAAGAAGAAGAAAATCAGGATTAAGCGTCCCTAGGCTGCTGCAAATTGTAAAAATGAAACTGCAGTGAAATGTCCCTTGCCCCCTCTCCCTTGCACCCTTACAGGGCCCTGCTCTCAGACACACAGCCCATGTCTCCTGTTGCATGCCTCCCATTGGTGAATGATTTATAACTCACTGAGACACTGGAAATGAATTTAGTTTACTGCACATATGATAACTATGCCTGTGGATGACAAGAGAAGTTGAACTCTTGGCAGTTGGGCAGAAGGTGGCCCACATTGGGGAGAAGTAGTTCTTCCACTCACTAAGGTGTGACCTTGGATGGTTATATAAATTCAATAAGCCTCAGTTTACAAACTATTCGCATTGATTAAATAAGGACAATAACACCTATCTCCCAGGACTGTTAGGAGAAATTTATATGAGCAGATGAATGCAATATCAGTATATCGTGTTCATTTGTACTCCAAACCAACATGGATATAGAACTCAGCATACTTTCCAATTCTCTCAAAAGCAAGCGTGCACATGCATGCACACACACACACACACACACACACACACACACATATTAGTGAGCAGCAAAGACTTCTCTGATGACCTTCCAAGGTAACAGAGAGAAGGAAAGCTCAGGGAGTGCGGAGAAGCAGCTCAGGCCAAGGGAATCAGGAAGGGAGTGTGTGTAATTCGAGGTTCGGGGGCTAAGAGGATGCTATAACTCATGTCTTTTCCATGTGCCTGAGCTAGCCTGACTTGTAACAGACCCGCCCAACTCACCATCACCCCACATAGTAACTGTGGTCTAAAGCACAGGAGTCTCCTCCATCTGATGGAAGGACGAGGGGATGGGGGACTGTCCTCCCTGCTGCACTGACAGCACTCCCGCCAGTGCAGTTTGGACAGTCTGCAGGAGGAGCAGAACAAACACATTTATTCATTCGATCAGCAAATGTTTACTGAGTCTCTAGCTTTGGACATACAATAGTGAACAAAACAAGTGTTATCCCCACAGTCTAGTTGCTTAAAATCAAGTGGCAAAGACAGACCTCAAATAATCATACAGCAATGCAAACCATATATTATCAATTGTGAGAAGCGCTTTGAAAGAAAAGCCCAGGCCATCGTGAGAGCAAATAAAAAGGTTGGAAGTTTCAATAAAGATGCCTGAGGAGCTAAGCTTCGAGGAAGAGTTACCTGTGTGAAGAGGGAGGAAGGAGGGCTGTATTCCAGTCAGAGAGCACAGCAAGGAAAGGGATGAGGCTGGGAGTGGCAGGACCTGATCGAGGGCAAGAACCAAGGCCAGAGAGGGTGGCTGGAACAGAGTGCAGGGGAGAGAGATCTGAGATGTGGCCGCAGAAAGAAGAGGGGGAAAGTCAAGCGAAGTTTGGCTGGCAACACTGAGGGTCTGGGGGGTTATCCATCCATCTATCATGCAGATAGGAGCTTCCAACTGCAGAATCAAATTGTAAGGCAGAAGTCAGCCAGAGAAGTTCATTCCACTATAGAGGAGAGTTTCCCTTAGAAGAATTCCAAAGGCAATCCTGAGTGCTTGCCACTGGGGACTAAGTTCCTCATCGGTGGATAGTTTTCCACTTAGCTCTATGTAGCACTTTGCCGGGTACCAAAAATAACACCTAAGTAATTAGAACCCTGAACTGGCTAGAGCTGTGTGAGATGTTTAAGTAACAGCATCAAAAATGTGTCAATTTCTGCAAGTGGATAGAGTAGTCACGTTTAAAGGATCAGTCCTTAGCTGGGGAGAAGTGATTAGGATTGGCAAGGAGGTAAACAGAAGTCCATTTACTGTTTCAAATGGCAAAGGGGTTGGGGGAGTCAGTGACAACCTGGAGATAACAGCTGGGGAAGTGCTGACCAGCACAAAAGGGAGTTCAATCACAGATTTCTGCTTGAAGTTGTTTGGGACTGACAGGGCTTCTTTAGGCGAGAGTTTTAATTAGTTTTGATTTGAATTTACACTTCTACGGTTCTTCTCAAAAGTAAGCCTTGTCAAATGTGTGTGGTGAATGATAATTGTTCTTTGTAACCATTTATTGATGCCTTCCAAAGATGCCAGAGAGATAAACACTGTTTCACAGAGGGAGGCTTGCAAAAGCTTGTCCCTGGTAGTCCTTAGGGAATAGCTACTGGGATCTCTTTTCCCAGATCTGTGACCAGGTCATTTCACTTCATCAGTCTAGACCAGCACTGCCCAAGAGAAATATAATGCAAACCACAAATGCAAGACATATATGGAATTTTTAATTTTCTAATAGTCACATGTTTTAAAAAATAAAAAGAAATAAGTAAAATTAATTTTAATAGTATACATTATTGAACCTAATATGTCCATAGTACTGTCACTTCCACATGCAATCAATACAACAAGTATTAATGAAATATCTTATATTCTTTGGATACAGGGTGTGGATATGGGTGTGTACTTTCTTCAAAATTCAGTGTATGTTTTATGCTTACCGCACAGCTCAAGTTGGTCTAGCCAGGTTTCAGACTCATTAGCCACATGTGGTCAGTGACTACCATATTGGACAGGATGGGTCTAGACAGTGATGGTTTCTTCTACCAAACAGAGAATTACCCCATTTTGCATGTTACATTGACAATGACTCTCAAAGTCCCCTCCATCTGGGAAAGAGAACCCAGGAGTACCTGAATCTGCCATAGTCATCACAAACTCAAAGGCCAAAGTTGAATTTAACATCCCCTCCATTTTGAAGCTTCCCCATTTCTGATTACCATCCTTCCTTTTGGCTTCTATTTGTAGTCAGTAATTTAGCTTTGCTTATTCTTCCTTTGAAGTATCTCTCATATCCATCCTTCCCCTACACTGCCAACACCCTGAGCAGGCCCTTTTTCTCACACGTGGACCATGGAAGTAGCATCTAATCCCACTTTACTCAAATCCAAGTGTGCCTCCTCCTGGAAATATAGTGCAATGGCCTGGGTGTATGAGACTCCTCAACCTGGTTCATTCATTTATTCATTTGGTAAATGTTTATTGACTGTCCACTATGTGCCAAGTGCTAAGCTGGGTCCTGAGAATAACTCACACTTTATAAAACTGGCATGGTAAATCTTCCAAGAGAGTTGGTTTTACTCAGTGGTAAATAATTTAAAACTGTATTTTAACAGGCACAATAATGTATCATGGAGTAGAATATAAAATCTGCCTGAAGTTTTAAGATAAAACAAGTGACTTCACACAAATGTCTAGGCTTGACATGAATAGCTTAAGGCTATGTCCTCAGTTTCCTCGGAGAATACACATTCCAAGTTCCTCTGCAACTTTGATGCAAAAGTCTGAGAAGAGCAATATTTGCTCACCCTCTTCCATTTTCTCTCTCCTGAGGCCAAATGACACAGAACTGTCACAATGGCCTTGCCACAGCCCAGTTTCATAGTCACCCCATGTTCTACTGAAGGGCTCTTGATCTCCAGGAGTTTCGAGATTTAAGGAGACCAAACTAACATTCCCTTAACTGTTAGTTTCACAATTAAATTCTAAACCGGGTAGTGCCAACTAGTAATGCCCATGTACAGTAGGTTCTCTAAAAGTGCTTGTGCATATTGCTGGTGTAGATAAAGAATTCTAGAGGTGGTCATAAAAGGAAGATGAGTTTATGGAATGAAGAAATCTGAGAAGGCTCCATGGAGGAAGTGGAGCTTCGAAAGAACATAAAGGCAGGGTAGGAATTTACCCACGGCAGGCAGTAGAGGAGAGTGGCTGGGGCTGAAAGAATCAGCAATGGCTGACTCCAGCCAGGTCACTGTCATTACTGTTGTTACCTCCAGGACGTTTCTCGGTTGTTCACGTGCCTTGGATTTCTTTCCCAACCTTGACAGATAGTTCAAAGCAAAAGTCAAATCCCACCTCCTGGGGGAAATCCTCCCTGATGCTTCCAGTTAATTTCAGTAAAAATGAACTTCCTCCCAGTCTTAATATCCTGAAGTGTATTTAGTAGACATGTAACAACCTTTTGCAAGATTAGAGAGTAACTGCTTCCTCCTGTGCTATGATCTGTGGGCAGAGCAGCTTAAGTATTTCAAAACCAACTTCTGACTACCTTTTCTGCACCTTGTGATGCAGAAACCTGCCTGAAGTGACACAGCTGCTTGGGAAATTTTGATCTCTCCTGTCTCCAAATTATTGTAGCAGTCAGGCCTGCCACCAACATTTGCAGGGCAGAAACAGGAGTACAGCCTGCATATCATGTCTAAATATTTAAAAGTTGTAAATCAAGCCAATAAACCACTGATTAAAATATCTACCCTCTTACTGTAAAAAAAATATCAATATTGACTTGAAGGCCAGGTTTGAACCCTGGGACTACTTGAGTTCTCTAGGAACATGGTCTTGCAGGACTTCACAGCCCCTAGCTCTCAGCCTACCCACTTTCCTTCCCACCCCTCCCTGCCTCTGCCCCCTACCCTGAGGAGTCTCACACTGTGACACCCCAATCTCTACATCCAAGTTCTTTCCACATATCATCCCCATAAACAGTTGCCACTTGTCCACCCCCCAGGCAAAATGAGCAGCATTGTCTACCCTTGGGGAGACTGGCCCACATCACACAGAAGAGGTTCTAGGGTATTCCAGGGTCCTGCACACAAGGTGTGCAGGGGTCACCTTGGGGGCTTATCTTCTTGGTCCCACAGACTTCTCATCCTATGGGAGGGTCTAAGTGGGGCCCTATATCACAGGACCCCCACTTGCCTGGGTATAAGGCTGGGGCTGGCAGTACTAATATTCCTTACATAATTTTGAGTTAATTATAATACAGTCTTATTTTTGTTTCCTGATTTCCATTGTTTCTCTGCTCAATTATAATTTCCCTTAGGGCAGGCCTCGCTCTTCTTTGTACTTCTCCTAGCACCTGTGGACTGAGAGACTGGTGCATTGATTGACATAACCATTGTTCTCTCAAGCAACCTGCTGGAGCTATGTCAATTTCCCAGCTGGTTTTGTGAAGGTGATCCTTTCCTGACTTCTGACGAATTTATCCATCCTCACACCATCTCTTCTGTTTCCTTATCTGGTCCCTGCTGTGACTTCCTTCCTTCCTTCCAACTTCCCCCACCCCAGGTATTATGATTTAGAAAGAAGTAATTCTTCTGTGTGTGCTCATCCATCAGGTAATAGGGTAATAATTAAGTAATAATTACATCAACAACAATAATGCTTAAGAACATTGTTCTTTTTAACTTTCCTAAGTACCTTCGTATAGATCATTTCTATACATCTTCGTATCAGCCCTAGGAGGTAGAGATTGCATCTGTTAACCCTGTCTGGAAGTATGGAAAGATAAAAACACTTACTCAAACTCATAAGATTGGTGAATAGAAGGACCAGAATTGAAACTCTGATCCCTAGAGTTAATTGTTGTCCCCCCCTAAACCAAGTGATGGCTCTAAAACAGCCACATCAACTTCCTCAACCAGCTAACAATACTCTTGTGGGGTGGGCGATTCAGTATGTTTCCAAAGTTCTGAGTCACACTATAAAATCTAAGTATAACTGGCCCAATGGGCCAGTGATTGCATGAACACTAAAAATCCAGATGACTAGCTATTTCTGAGCATCCCAAAAGAAATGGGTGCTTAAGGAAAGAGATGATAGGTGTGTCTGTGTGTGTGGGCACACGTGTGTGTGTGTGAATGTGTTTTCATGCATGTGCTTTGTGTGTGTTCAGCCTTTTGGGGATCCAACCTTTTCCCGGGATGGAGTGACTGAGCACTACATTTTCTTCCTCAGCAGGTTTCAAAGAGACATGCAGCATTCCAGCCATTTGAAATGTGCATCATACCCATAAATATTCATACCAACTTAATTAGAAAGTTCCAATTGCATTTTGATTTCTAATTTCAGTAAGAATTAACTTCCTCCCAATCTTGATATCCTGAAGCATAAGTAATAGATATGTACCAACTTTTTGCAAGATAGGAAAGTAACTGCTTCCTCCAGTGCTATGATCTGTGGGAGGAGCAGCTTAATTACTTCAAAACCAGCTTCTGTACCTTGTGATGCAGCATCCTGCCCAAGGTGACACAGATGCTTAGGAAATGTAGTGGCTTCTCCACCTGCAGTCTTTCTTTCCTCAAAATAACCCCAAAAATGACCATGAAATAACTCTTTCAGAAGGTTGCTATAATTGGGTTATCACCTGAAAAATAATCTCTGAGAGGATGAATGGAAATAACTCACTTAAGAGTGAGACAAAAAGGCATTAGTTCTAGAAGCACAGTTTGGACTTTTCCTGAGATGTAAATGAATCCCATTTGAACACAGATGGCTAAGTGGGGGAACCTTCCAGAGAAAGAATATATGGAACAAATGAAATCAAGAAAGTAGAAAATCACAAGATTTTTTTTTTTTTTTTTTTTTTTTTTTTTTGTCTTTTACGTGACCGGTACTCTGCCAGTGAGTGCACCGGCCAGTCCTATGTAGGATCCGAACCCGCGGTGGGAGCGTCGCTGCGCTCCCAGCGCCACACTCTCCCGAGTGCGCCACGGGCTCGGCCCACAAGATATTTTGACAACAAGTTGTCCACAGTGACTGGAGATGCCGCTGGGTACCACTGGTGTAGGGTGCAATGAGAGAGGAGACCAGAAAGATAGGCTAGGCAGGTTAGGACCAGCAGTAAGAGACAGGTGGCAGCACTGGCTCAAGTGCCAAATTATTTAACATTTGAACTTTAACCAGTAGAAAGTAACCCAGTTTGGGGGAAAAACGACTCTGGCAAGAATGAAAGAGATGGATTGGATAGGAGAGACTAGACAGAGAGACATGCTAAGGAGACTTATTATAGTAGCCAATTCAAATATGATAACAACACGACAGCAGTGGCCCTGTGTTGAGACAGAAGGGGACATATGAGAGGGAGTAAAACACTGTCACACAGAAAAGGTGTGGGACTTACTTTTGCTACAGAGAGCAAAATTAGGACAAATGAATAGAAGTGACATGAAAGCATGCCATGTAAAGACAATTTCAGGAATAATTACTCCTGGGAAGTAATAGTAGAGTCTGCCTTGTGAGGTGGTTAGCTCTCTGACATTGGTGGGGCTTCAAGTATAGACATGATTTTCATGTATTTGTCAGAGCATTAGTGGATGTGTGATCCAACCCCTTTGTTCACGTTACATAAACTTTAGAATTATTTTGTCACATAGTCCCCTAATTATTCTGGGGATTTTAAGGATTTTGACTAAATAGATGGTGGGCAGGGGAGGTAGAGCTAAAGGGATGAAGAGCTCTCTTTGCCCAGAACCTATAAAAGGCAAGTCACGGTGCTAAGCATTTTGCAAACAGCATGATTATTAGAAAAGGAACAAATGAAATCCAGAATATTCATGGTTTGAAAACCACTTAGAATTACTACTCGCTTTTCTGATGCTCAAAGAAGATCTTTAGTTCTCCTGAATATACTCCTACAAGGACCAGGTTTCATCTCTGTGCTACCTCCATGATGTTGGAAATGGCATGGATGGTGTGATGCAGCAGGTTGGGATGCAACATGTGAAAGCAAACCCAGATGCCTTTGGACATCTTACCTAGAAGAAAAGTGTCTTAATGGAAAGTAGAAATAATAAAATCTAGGTGAGAAGGAACTTACAAAGATTAAACTCTTACCATGAGCCAGGTACTTTGCTAGACACTTTAAATGAATTATCCCATTTGATCCTCATAACCTCTTCCAAGGAGGGTTATAACATAATCTCTGCATTACAAATATAAACAGATTCAGAGAGTTTAGAAAAATCACTCAAGGTCATGCAACTTGAAAAACCATGCAAAATCCATTACTCCAAGCTCAAATGATATGACAACCAAGAATCCAAATAGGATCTGGACAAAGACATTGAATTTAGCATTGGGGTCACAATTCAGTTATCAAATACTGTATTTAAGATCATCACAACTTGATGGCCCTTTCAGGTAAGCTCTGTGCCACTGTTCTTCTCTCTATGATGGTGGTCAGAGGCCTCCCTTGGTGATCTAGGGGAGCCTACCTTGCTCCAATAATAACAGTCACACCATAAAGTTGTTTATTTGATCTCAGGAATCCCAGGTTAAAATGCAGATTGTCCAGAAGGGATATTCAATAGATATGAATGAGCTTTCCGACTTGTGTTAGCCAATTTGAGCTTGATTATGAGAAGAAAGATATGAGCACAGATCCGGGACTGAGTAAAAGGGAAGATTGGAGGAGAAAGGAAAAAGGAGAAGATCATTAATGGGTTATGTTCCTGGGAGCCTACCCTGACATCCAGCCCATGCTCCCAGTGATTCCTCCGAATTCTCAGTAGACATTGAGTTTGAAGAGGAGAGACTGGGTCTGTGTTTCTCCTAACTGTACCTGTAGCATCTCAGGCCTGAACCACAGTAAACATGTGGAAAATATTTGAGACAAGTTCCAGTCAAGATGGCAGAATAGGCGGTCCCCAGCGTCACTCTCTCCCAGAAATCAACGAGTTTACAACAATTAAAATGTAACATCAGCCAAGCTGGGGCCACTGGAGCTCAGGGGAAGAGGAGGAGAGACCTGTGGAACTCATGAAGGCAGGAGAAACCACAATGAGAGAAAGAAAAAACTGCTCTCAGCGTTTCAGCCCGTGGCTGCCTTAATGCTGGAACACATGGAGCAAGAGCCTGCCGCAGTCACAACTGTGCCCTACAGATGGCGTTACTTGGAGGCAGAAGGGGAGAAGAGGACTTTGGTGGCCCCAGGACAGCAAGACCACTAACAGGGTTCCCGTGGATCCACGCAGGAGCGAGGAGCCAGAATAGCTGAAAAAGGGGAGCCACTCAGAGGCTGGTGAGTCATCGCAAGGGACCGCCACATGGGAAGTATTTGGAGCATGGGTGGTGGGGGAGACAGGCCACCAGGGGAACACTGGGACACAGCAAGGACAGCTGATCTACCCCCCAATCAGCGCAGGACCACTCAGAGGAGACTGGGCAGGAATGCAGAATTGTATGGGGTGCAGTTTAATGAAAAAACTAAGGCCCAGATCAGAGTTTCTACACAACCCAGGTGAACCGAGTCTCTGGAGAACCGGAAGTACCTATAAGGTCAACCACTAAACACTGAGCTGCACAAAAAGCCTTCCCTAGGGAAACAGCAGCAAAGCAGCAACTTAGCTCAACCACACAGCTCAACTACTGGTTCCCACAGGAAGTTCCCCCATGTTAGAAGTAAGCAAAGTACAAAAAATTAGTTCCAGCCCAGGCACACCACCAATGCCTTGGGACCCACCAGGGGACATGAGGCATGAGGCCAGGGGCAGGATTCCTGCCCAGAACCACTCACACCACCAGCACCTTGGGGCCCCACCCAGGAACAAGAGGATTGGAACCGGGGACTGGACCCCACTCCCACATACAGGCACACCACCAATGCCTTGGGGCCCACCCAGGGACCCAGGGCATGGAGAATGGAACCGGACTCCCCTCCCACAACCAGGCACCCCATGCCAGTGCCTCGGGGCCTGCCCCAGGACCTGGGACATGGAGAAAGGGACCAGACCTGCCTCCCACAACCAGGAACCCCATGCCAGTGCCTCAGGGCCTGCTTGGGGACCCAGGCATGAGGAATGGGACCAGACCTCCCTCCCACAACCAGGCACCCCATGTCAGCACCTTGGGGCCCTCCCAGGGACCTGGAGCATGGAGAAGGGGACTAGACCCCCCTCCCACAAGCAGGAACCCTGCACCAGTGCCTTAGGGCCCACCTGGGGACCCAGGGCATCGAGAATGGGACCAGACCCCACTCCCACAACCAGGATCACTGCAACAGTGCTTCAGGGCCCACCCAGGGACCTGGGGTATGGATCTGGGGACAGGACCCCCTTCCCACAACCAGGCACACCTTGCCAGTGCCTTAGGACCCACCTGAGGAACCGGAGAAGGGGACCAGACCCCCCTCCACAACCAGGAGCCCTGCGCCAGCACCTCAGGGCCTACCTGGGGATCTGGGTCATGGAGAAAGGGACCGGACCCCACTTCTACAACCAGGCTCACCATGCCAGTACCTCACGGCCCACCTAGGGACCCAGGGTACGGAGCCAGGGACTGGACCCCCTCCCACAACCAGGTTCACCATGCCAGTGCCTTAGGGCCAACCTGGGGACCTTGGGCATGGAGAAGTGGACCACACCCCCCTCCCACAACCAGGCTCACCATGTCAGCGCTTCGGGGCCCACCTGGGCACCCAGGGCATGGATAAGGGGACCAGACCACCCTCCCACAACCAGGCTCACTGCTCCAGTGCCTCAGGGCCCGCCAGGGAAACTCGGGCATGGAGAAGGGGACTGGGCTCCCCTCCCACAACCAGGCTCACTGTGACAGCGCCTTGGGATCTGCCCAGGGACCCAGGATATGGAGCTGGGGACCAGATACCCCCTCCTACAACCAGGCACACCTTGCCAGTGCCTCAGGGCCCACCTGAGGACCTAGGACATGGAGAAGAGGACTGGACCCCCCTCCTACAACCAGGCACCCCATGCCAGTGCCTCGGGGCCCACTTGGGGACCGGGGGCATGGAGAAGGGGACAAGACACCCCTCCCACAACCAGGCTCACTGCGCCAGTGCCTCGGGGCCTGTCTGGGGACCTGGGGCATGGAGAAGGAGACCAGACCCCCCTCCCACAACCAGGCACCCCATGCCAGTGCCTCAGGACCCATTCAGGGACCTAGGGTATGGAGCTGGGGATCGGACATTCTCCACAACCAGGCACACTGCCAGCGCCAAGGAGCATGCCAAAAACATCTTCTCCATGTGGGTGGTCCACCACAGTCACCACGATAACCATGGCTGCCATGAAGGCAGCTAGATGCCACAACCACCACGCAGATAGTCTACCAGCCACTGGAGTGTGTTGACACAAGGAGAGTCACCAGCAGAGATAAGAAAGGAGGAGGATCTCTCTCTCCACAGAGCCCATTTCAGAGTGATGGAAGAGGCATCTGCTCTATGATAGTATTGGGGGACCTGATCACACCTCTCAGCATTGGACAGATCTTTTGCGCAGCAAATGAACAGACTAACCATTATTCTTTCAGAGGGTGAGAAGAAATCTAGGGTGATTAGAGGGGGGAGGGGGGAGGGAAAGGGGGATGGGGATGGATTTGACGAGGAGCATAAATAATAATTATGATTTGTAACAATATAGATGCTAGTAATACTGATTCAATCAACATATCTCAGTGTTAAACCCCCAAAATTTGTATAATCAATTTTGATTCAATAAAAATTTTTTTTTTAATTTTTAAATTTAAAAAAAAAGAAAATATTTGATAAATAAATACAGGAATGAATGAATGCATACTCTGAGCTGTCAACCGCCGAACTCTGCTTCAGGGTGGCCTGCTAAGCCACCCTTCTGGGACATTTGTATATTTGTGTTGTTCCCATGTCAATCATCAGAAATGTGTGGATTTTTGTAGTGCCTGTGTCAACTATTTGCAAACAACGTCTTCTTCTCTCCATCCCCTTCTGGAAGAGCTTCACCCTATAGGAACAAAAAATTCACAGCATCTCTTAGTGGAGATGTCCTAGCCACTGAAGTAGGTTGGTTGTAGTAGAAAAATCATGGACTCTGGTGTCGAAAGAACTGAATTTGAATTCTGTCAACACTATTTTTTAAAACACTTCTTCACTGAGCCTCAGTTCTCATCAGTAAAATTAAAATAATAATAGACGTGTGGTGAGAATTTTATAAAATTATTTGCGCAAAACATCTGGAATCTAGTAGGCATTTGGTAAATGTTAGTTAATTTTCCCCTTGCTACTGAATTTTTAAAAAGTCAATTAACAAAATAATTATCTTGCTAAGATATGGAGTTCTCAGTCTCTACCCAGTCATATCACTTTAGAGATGAGGAAGAGATGCAGAAACAAGCAGCAGCTTGCCCAAGGTTGCATCAGTGATTGTCAAAGCCAAAAAGCCATCCCTGGGCTCCTGGCTTCTTGTCCTGGGCTCATGTTGCCACACCAGCACTGCCCAATTTGTCCTTTGTGCTGCATATGAAAGCTATACTCCAGCTTTTACAGCTGGTCCCTCCATGTTTCTATGCATGTGTGTCCTATATTAATGTCAGCCACCCGGCAGAGTGGACTCATTTCCTCACTCTATCACCTCCTAATTGATTTTGAAAGCAAACCACTTGTGCAGCTCCAAGAAGCTGGGTCTACAAGCCGTGCTTTCACTCTGTCAGGTCTTCAGCTGACAAAGAATATAAGCTTTCATATGTGCAAATCTTCACGCCATAGGAAGGGGGTCTTGGGGAAGTGGCACTGTCAGGGAAACAGCAGGGGGTGGACTCTCCTGGGACATGCCAAGTAAAGAGCACCCCACTGGTCTCAGAAGCATCCATCCTGTGATAAGGCCTTTTGTCAGGCACTACTTGGCATGGGAGTGTGAGTATTTCATGGGCTCCTCAACCATATGGTCCAATCCATTTTTTTTCAGATATGAGAAACTGAGGTCTAAGAAAAGGAAGATACTTTCTCACACAGGAAAGTAGGAGTCACATAGGAAATTAGGAGAGACAGAGTAACAAAGGCAAATGCAAGCACAAATCTGCATCTGACACTCACTGTGTTAAAATCTCCCATCAGAGTTGTGAGTTTGTCAATTTCTCCTAGTAGTTCTGTTGTGTTTTGCTTTATACACAGTGAAACTATGTTACATAGATTCAAACAAGTTGCAGTTTTATGGTGATTTTGTGGAGATTCTCTTGATTTCTAATGATATTAGATATTCCTACTTTATGAGAATTAAAAATTCTCCAAATTTTTGAGATTTCAAGAGAATCTCTACAAAATCACCATAAAATTGCAGCTTATTGTTAACATAGTTATTTCTAGCTTAGAATTTCTTCTATCCTTTTACTTTCAATCTTTCTGTGTCCTTATGTTTTATACGTGTCTCTAATAAACAGCATTTAGCTGGTTTTGTTGTTGCTATTGTTATTTAAATATAATCTTACCGTCCCTGCCTTTTAGCCAGTGAATTTGGTCTCTTTACATTAATTGTGACCACTGACATATTTTGATTTATTTCTACCTTTTAATTTTCCTAAAACATTTATTATATATTTTTATTTTTACAAATGAGTGTATGTAACATATATATAAGTGATAGGGCATAAAAATAATTTGAAACATGTGATTCTAACACCCATCTCATAATCTAGAGCATTATTAAGCCATAAAAACACTCTCTGCAAATCTATAAGTGGTTTGTATAAACCCCTAAATAATAGACTGCTTAGTTTTACTTGATTGCCCTTTACAAAAATGGTGTCATACCGCACATAATTTTCCATGATTCACTTAAATGTTTTGCTCAACATTTTGTTTCTAAGATTCATCCATGTTATTCATGTGGCTGTGGTTCATTAGTTTAAACTGCAGTATACGATTTCATGTATAGATCCTACTCATTTAATTCACCCATTCTCATGCTTGTCATCACTTGGGTGGTTTCCAATTTTTTTGCTGCTGTGAACATTTTTGTATATAATTCATGAGGCCTAAGTACAAGAGTTTCTCTAGGACACATATCTTAAAGTGAAATTAACTTGGGTTTGCACATGTTCAACTTTATAATTCCTATAAGATAATAGTTTTCCAATGTGGGTGCACCAATTTATATACCCACCAGCAGTAAATAAGAGTTCCTGTTTGCCCCGTCCTTGTCAACACTTGGCACTATCAAACTTCTTTATTTTTTTTACTAGCCAGCAAATGTAAAATGCTATCTTATTGTGGTCTTCATTTCTTATTTCCCTGAGGAAGGAGATAGTTATTTCAAGAAAGAGGGAATGATCAGCTGTGTGGAAAGCTGCTTCCCAGCTGTAATGATTTAATGGGTCACACTTCTTAAGGGTGTCTGCATTTTAATATGGAATAATTTCTTGACTCAAACAAAGTGTCTTAAACAGTGGATGATCAGCCCTATCACATGGCAGTGAGAAAGGAAGGTTGGAAATAGAAGTAGGCTCTCAGCACTCCCATATCCAGGGTGACCAGCCATCCTGGTTTGCCTGTAACTGAGGGGTTTCCCTGAGCATTTGTCTGTTTCTGTTGTTTATAACTGAAATACCTGAAACTGGGTAATTTATAGAATAGCAGTATTTCTTGCTTATAGTTTCGGAGGCTGGGAAGTCCAAAGTCCAAGGAACACAGCTGGTGAGGTCCTTCTTTGGTGGTGACTTCAGTGACACAGGGTATCACATTGCTAGATGGTGGATGGCTTGAGCTGGGAGAGAGCTAACCTCCTTGCTGGCTTTCCTTAAAAGCCCTCAGAACCATGCCCATGACCACCATTTAAACCATCAATGGATTAATCCATTTACTAGGGCTATGGTCTTCACAATCTAATCACCTCTTCAAGGCCCCCACCTTTCAATTACCTTAATAGGATTTCTCACCCTATCTAACACTATCAGTGGAGATTAAGCCCCAGTGAACTTTAGGGGGATATTCAATCCTCAGCACCCTGGATGTAGGTCTTTTAGTTTTGAAACTGAGAAAATACCAGGCAAACTAAGACAAGTTGATCACCTACCCACATTACACACATAGATGCTCCCCAATCCTGTTAGTATGAAAATGTTATATTTCATGCAGGAAGCCTAACTGTCATGCACACACATCCCAAAACAGGACTGACCTCTCTATGGCAGGCGGCAGCATAGATCACAAACTGAAGCCACTTTCTCACTTGAAAAAAACTGCCTTTGGGGCCATTCCTTAATCACTAAGGTGAGTCAAAGAATTTTATTTCTCAATTTAAAAGAAAAATCTAGGTCATATTACATTTTATGCCAGTGCATTCCTCTTTGCTGTTTTTCCAAAAGTTTCTATTTCCTCAGGATAGGGAAATGTGACATCTCAAGACAACTCGAAATTGACACAGACTCCAGGGCCAGTCTGCCAGGAAGAATCAGCCACATGTGGCAGTCACGTTATGCAGACTTGAAGTGTGAGCTCTGCCTCCCCCAGAAGACCTGGGTACACCAAGGTCCTTTGTCTGAAAGCAGATTTAACAGGGCTCTTGCTAGAGGGTGAAGTTTCAGGGAACAGAGATGACAGGAACCCACATTGTCAATTTCTATCATTTGCAACCCAGCCAATGCTTGTGTTGGTGATTTCTCATCCTGCAAATGAGCTTAGTCTTCCTTGCCAGCTTTCAGCAGGAGCACAGGGTACAGCTGCACTGATTGTGAGAATGTTTTGATACTTCCTCTCCATTTGGTACATAGTACAATACCCCCCACCCTTTGTCCACCATTTCACTTTTCAAGGTTTCAGTTACTTGTGGTTTCAGTTACCCCAGATCAACCATGTTCAGAAAATACTCAATGAAAATTTTCAGAAACAAACAACTCATAAGTTTTGTGCAACATTCTGAGTAGTTTGGTGAAATCTCCTGCTGTCAAACTGCACCTCGCTGGGATGTGAATCATCCTTCTGTCCAGTATAGTCACACTGTAGACACTGCCCACTCTTTAGGCACTAGTAGCCTTCTGAGTCATCAGATCCACTGTCGTGATGTCACAGTGCTTGTGTTCAAGTAACCTTTATTTGACTAAATAATGGCCCCAAAGCACAAGAGGAGTGATGGTGGCATAATTGTTATAATTGTTCTATTTTATTATTGTTGTTGTTAATCTCCTACTATGCCTAATTTATAAATTAAACTTTATCATAGTTATGCATCTATAGGAAAAAACAGTATACATAGAGTTTGGTACAATCCACAGTTTTAGGCCTTGGCTGGAGGTCTTGGAATGTATCCCTTATGGAAAAGGGGGATCTACTGTATTACACAATAAGTGGTTTAAAAAAAAATGATCATTAACATAAATTTTAGTATGTATGGTTTATCTCAGACACAGTATGTGCTACACAATTCCAAGACATGTTTTTGGTTTAGTCAGAGCACAGAATGAGAGGGATGGGGGCCACTGCCGATGTCTCGATATTTATTTCAGGGTTCGAGGAGTTGCCTTCAGGTTCAAAGCCCTTGGGTAGAAAAGTACCTCCCAGCTAAGCCTAGGAGAACCTATCCTGTAAATGCCTAAAAGAAATGCCTCACCCTCCCCAACAGAAATGGTCCTTCCAGTGGGTTTAGGAGCTTTGCTTTATTAGGCCACGTGTGCCTGGGTGAGAAGTGGCCATTCCTATGTGAGGCTGTGGAAGAGGAATCTGCTCAGGGCCCCATCCTATGACCAAGGGTTCGCTTCTCTGTGACTGGTCCCCAGACAGAGGAGCCTCATGTCGACTCCACCTTCAGCCCAGGTCTACTGCCCCCTCCTCCTGGCCCAGCGTCAGTGGCCACTCACCTGACTCCGGCAGGGAAACGATACTGGGCACAGGCCTGGCTGCCTTTCTAAACAAAAACCCTGGCTTGGCTCGTCAAAATCTCTTTCCCCAGGTCATTCAGCTCCAGGCTTAAGCTTGCCAAAATCTTGTTACTGGGCCCAAGTCCTGGTGCCTGACCCAAACAAATAAACAACCAACCAAAAAGTCAAATGTTGCTGAAAATGGAAGTTGGCTTTATTCAGGAATACTGGTGACCTGAGGAGAGATGTTAGGCTAACCCACCTACCCAGTAAACCTGAAGGAGAGTGGCCAGACTAAAGCCACCTCGAAGACTCGGATTTACTGAGGGGTTTAGGGGGCGGAGAGAATGGAACATTGGACATGAAAATCAGGAGGGAGGGGAATGTGAGCCACAGGGCGCCAAGGAGCCAGGTGCAAGGTCTTCCCCATGCTCCGTCTGGTTTCTGGTCCCATCCTTGCTGTTATCTCAGGGCCCTGCTGGAAAGGTGGAATCAGCATAGCTTTTTTGATATCCTTCTTGGTTTCTCAGAGTCTGGATAGTGCCTGTCTCATTGCAAGTTTGCAGCTCCAGGCTGACTGAAAAACAACTTTACATTTATGTAAATAATGTCATCTTGCCTTGTAAATAAGATTTAAAATATCAAATAACGTAGGGGAAAGAGGGAACTCAGAGAAACACATGTTAAGAAAAAAACTGTGACATTTAAAGTTTTCATACAGCCCAGGCGGCTTTAGGTCCCAAGATGGCTTCAGTCCAGGTCACTCCAGTAGAAAGGCCCGTGGCACACCCTAGTGTGTGTGCAATCATCGCATCCCCTCCTTTACTCCTCCTTGTTCTCTTTCCCTCTTTGACTTTGGTTCCACTTAGTAACAGGGCTCAAACCAGCAAAAGTTGCTGCCTTATCATACCAGCCAATGCCAATGCCACGCCTGGTCCCCTCCACGTGCACTCACTCCCTCGGAGAGGAAGTCAGACAGAAGACAACGGCTTCAATCCCTGGTGACCAGAACCATCCAGTCACCACTTCCTTCCCCTCACCTCTCCTCCTCTTGGAAATGAAGTTACCCTCCGAGAATTCAATGGGAGCATCCACACACAGAGGACCTGGGAACTGTCTCTTTGAACCGGGAGTTTGTCTGGAAAAGTAGCACTCCAGGTTTGGGAACACCTGAAGCCCCAAACAGGGTGATCTGGGATGTGGGGCTGGGCAATGATTGTAAATGAGCAGGTGGAAATGAAATGAGTTGTACTGTAACTCATTTGGAAAGTGATTACAGAGTCTCAGGGCTTCCAAACACCTGTGAATGGTGAGGTTTTTCTCCTTTAATGTAGTGAGGATTTTCTATTTTAAGGTCTGCCTTTTATTTTGAGATTATGTCCTTTCTTTTTTTCTGAAATTAAATCATTCTTTACTGAATGTAGCAATGATGGCAATAGTCCATTGCTTAGTTTAGTTTAGTTTAGTTTAGCTTACTTTAGTTTAGCTTAGCTTAGCTTAGTTTGGTTTAGCTTAGCTTAATTTTTTCATGTCCTTACTTGGCAGAATAAGAGGCTGAAAAAACACCTACATCAGTCCCCAAATGTTGTCTAAAAGTTGCCCACGAAATGCAGAAGTCTGAGAATCATAAACATTAAGGATTTGGTTTTTTAAAAGTCCTGTGTTGGCCTCACCCAAAAAAGCCATCTCTGAGACACTAACTATGTGCCAGGCACTGTGTAAGGGTGACTATGTCCCCTCAGGGACAGGCATATCCATCCTCCTCATGCATAGATACCCACTATAAAGTGAGGTGCACCTGCCTTTCAGGCTGTCAGAGTCTGACCCCAGGAAGCCCTGGAATCAGCCAACCAACCCTCCTGGTACCAGATCTGATTATATGATCTGCAGCTTATTGATCTGGCTGACACCAACACCCAGTTTGCTTAGCAGTCATATTTCTCTCTTAAAATGGTTTACAAATCAGATCCCTGAGAGCAGAGTTAACACACGCATGCCTCAAAGGCTAAGTATGATGACAAAGGAGTTTTCTGGGACTCAAAGCCAGGGGCCAGACCCTCAACTAGAGAAAATTCATCAAGGTAAATGCTCTTTGGGGAGCTCTCTTGGCAAACAACCAGCCAGCCTTCCCTGGAGGCACCTTTGTGTGACATAGACACCCATTTCTTTTAATATGTAACAAAGGTAAATCTGTCTCTAAGTAGGAATTTGGATGATTGCACTAAACTAGACACCAATAGGACTAAAACTGTTTTACACTGGTGAATTTAGGTTCCTTCTTAGAGCACCGTTCTAAACATGTAGGTTGGGCCACCTGCCTCAGAATCATCAGGACTCATGTTAAAATCCATGTTTTCCGGCCCTACCTCAGAATGGGGAAGGGCGCAGGAATTATATTTTGAAATCGTGCCTGTGGTGACTTTTTTACACATTCAGTTTGAAAACTGCCGTGCAGATGGAGGGCAGCAAATGGGTTTACAGATGATGAAAAGAATCTCTTCTTTTTCTCCTTCCAGACCCAGGAGGCTGCCTTCTTATCTTTAAGAACTTTTTTGTTTTATTGTCAAAATGACACCAAAACAGGTTTTTGGGAGAATATGGTACTCAAAAAGTCTGGAGTGAACTGGGATTGTCCTAATACATCGGCTGGGCTGCTATAACAAAATACCATAGATTGGGTGGCTTAAACAGCAAACATTTATTTCTCACAGTTCTAAAGTCTGGAGAGTTCAAGGTTAAGGTGCCAGCTGATTCGATTCCTGGTGAAAGCCCTCTTCCTGGTTTGCAGAGACAAAATCTTCTTGCTGTGCGCTCACCTGGTAAAGAGAGCAGAGAAGAAGCAAGCTCTCTTGTGTCTTATAAGGGCATTAATTCCATCATGAGGGCTCCACCCTCATAACCTAATCACCTCTCAAAGACCCCATCTCCCGAAAACTGTCACATTGGGGATTAGGATTTCAGTATGTGAATTTGAAGGGTGAGGGGAGAGGGCTCAAACATGCATGCAGCCCATAGCAGGGGTCTTGGCTGGCCAGTTGGCTCAGTTGGTTAGAGCACAGCCTTGTAACACCAAGGTCAAGGGTTTGGATCTCCTTACCAGCCAGCTGCAAAAAAACAAAACAAAACAAACAAACAAACAAAAAACATAGCAGAGGCCTTGCTGGAGAGTCATAGTAAAGAGCAGAGGGGTCTTCAGGCTGAACTCTCATTAGTCCATTTCCCACTCCCGATTTTCTGAAGCAAGGAGTCTCCTGCTCCATCCACCTGCCCACTGTTCCCGCAGGTGGAAACTGGGAGCCTCAAGACTCTGTTTGCCCAGACAAATTCAACAGAATACAGGAACCACCCACGTGGTCAGGTGGGCCATGAGGTGTTACATGAATGGTGGTCAGAGTGAGGTAGGATGTGTGGTTTGATAGAAATGAGAGCACTGAAGTCTCTTAACCCTTCAAGGCTTCACTTACTCCCCTAATCTGTGGCACCCTGAATGCTGTCTTGGGACACCATTTCCAAAGTATAAAGGCAGAATGGTAGAATGGGGAAAAAATAAAGATCTGGGTTAAAATCCCAGCTCAAACCACATGCTGGCCCTGCGACATCCATCAAGGAACCTCTTTGAATCTCAAATTTAATTGCAAAATGGAGGTGATGAAACCCCACCTTAACACAATTAGTGTGGACATTAAACACAGTAACACATGAGAAGTTTCTGTATTGCACTTGGTGCTAAATCAAGGGTAACTCAATAAATGTCTTCACAGAGGCATTGTTCCCAAGGCTTTGCTATGGGTTTAATGTGTCCTCCAAAAGTTCGTATATTGAAAACTTGATCTCCATTGTAACAATGTTAAGAGGGTGGGAAATCCAATTATGATATTTGAAAAGTGGGGCCTTTAAGAGGTGATCGGATCGTGAGGACTGTGCCCTTGTGAATGGATTAAGCCATTCTTGGACTAATGGTTTAATGGTTTAATTGGGTTGTTAGAGAGTAGAGTAGGGGCTTTATAAGGAGAGCAAGTGAGCACGTAACCAGCCCTGGTTATATGATATTCTGCACCACCTCAGGACTCTGCCAAGAGCCACCATGTGCCGCCTGGACCTTGGACTTCCCAGCCTCCAAAACTGTAAGAAATAAATCTCATTTCTTTATAAATTACCCAGTTTCAGGTATTCTGTTATCAGTGACAGAAAACTAACCAATACAGTACATGCCTCCAGCCCATGCCCAACCTCAGCTTTCCTACCTTCTATTTTCTCCCCTCTCACTCCAGGGGAATGTGAGCAAAAGTCAGAAAGCCGTAATAACTGTGGCCATATAAATTATGCTATGTGGTGATCGAACAGCACATAGCATTTCTCTTACTGGTGCCACCAGCAGCCTTCTTGTGGCCTGTCTCCAACCTCTAATCCTGCCCTGCATCCGATTCAGCAGATGACTCATGTCAACCTCACTAAGACAGAAACTGAGCCCTTTCTTTCTGCCTTCCCTTCTCTCTCCCCCTTTGCCCTTAATTTCTCTTCCTGCCCCTTCTGAGCTGTCCCTAGCTAACCCCCTCCTCATATCACCATTGACTTCTTGTCTCTCACCCACAAATCCACTCTGTGCTCCCCTAGACTAAACACTGGCCTCCTGGCTGTGCACCAACCCCTCCTTCTCAGCACAAACGAACATCTATTCTACGCTTGCTGCAGTTATATTTTTATGTTGTGCTCCTTTAGTTCCTGCTATCTTTTGTCCTTTAGTTCCTGCTATCTTTTGTCCCCATCCTGACACTGAAACAGCTTATGAGTGACCTGATAATTGTCAAATCCAGTAGTCTGTTCCCAGCTGTCTCTTCCAATGTGATGACAGTGGGAGAGAAAGCAAAGGAAAGGCGAGCAGGAGGCAACAGTGACCAAGCAGCTACTTTGTTCCAACACTGATCTGGGCACTAGTTAAATAGCAAGAATTATGGTTGAGGGTAGTATTACAGAGAGCTTTCAATGTCGTGCTAAGGTGTTGGTGCTTGATTTGGTAGGCAACTTGAACCCTGAACACGAAGGTCATTTGTATTAATTATCAGAGCTGGGTTTCAGAAAACTTAATCCATGCTTGATAATGTAAGGATGGAGAAGAAGCATATCCATGGTCTCTGCTTTCAAGGAGCTTGCAGATCAGTAAGAATATAAAGCTAACACACATGAAATGAAGAACTGCAGAGGCATCAAGTCATCAAAAGCAAAGTAAATGTTAAGTGCTATGGGCGTTCAGAGGAGTGGGAGGGATTATGAAGACCAACTGGTCCAGAGAAGCTCATAGCAGCACAAGGTGGACCTTGAAGGAGGATAGGATTTGGGTTAGTGCCAGAGAAGAGAGAGCATCTCAGTAGCAGAAACAAGGCCAGTGAAGGCGCAGTGTTGGCAAGAGCTGGGCCCACCTGTGCCGCTTCCTCTGGAATGGTTGTAACTCAGCCCCTTCTCTTTGCAGTTTTAAGCTGGAGAATTTAGGTTTCCACTTAGAGCAGGGGTTGACAAACTTTTCTTTAAGAGGGCAAGTAGCAAATATTTTAGGCTTTGCAGGACCTCAGCCTCTGTCACCATCCGCCTGGCCATTAGAGCATGAAAGCAGTCTCAGACAATACTGAAATGAACAGGCCTATCAGTGTTCCAAAGAAATCTTATTTATGGACCTTGAAATTTGAATTTCCTATATTTTTCCCTAGCCGTGAAATAATATTCTTCTTTTGTGTTTTATTTTTAGCGACTTAAAAATGTATAAACCATTCTTAACTCATGAACAGGGGATAAGCTGCTTAATTTAGGCTGTGGGCCATCGTTTGTGGCCCCTGCAGTAGAGGACTGCAGCACGGAGCCCATGGAATTGGAGAGCTGTGTCCACATCTGACCTCTGCCACTCAGCAGGTACACAGCTATGCATAGACTACCTACCTCTCGGTGCCTCAGCTTCCTCACCTGCAAAGTGAAGATGAGGATGTATGAGCATCTGTCTTGTCTGGTTCTTGTGAGGACTCGATGAATAGGAAGTCTTGAACCCATGGAATTTATCCAGAGACATGGAGGAGCAACAGAGTGCAGAAAATAAAAGTGTGGTTGAAAAAACTTGAGGCTCATTGCTGTGAGACTTAGGGTCTAGTGCAAAGTCTACTGTGTGACCTTCAGAAGCCAGTTCCTTGGTTTCCTCTTACATAAAGTAGGAATGATTTTTCTCACCCTGGAGGGTAGATGTGGGGGGAAAAAATGACGAAGTATGATTGCACTTGGAAAAGTTAACGAAGCTCTATATCGCCCAGCGTCTAGATGGTGGTTTCTGACACCGTTTTCCAATGGAGGAAACCAGGACTTCCTGGAGAAATGGGTGATTCTAGGACTGAGGCAGTGGACTTGCAATGTGAGCCTGGAGAGCCTTGTATTTCCAAAAAGGAAGAAAGAACTCAACACACATACACACACACGTGCATGCGAACGCAGACACACACATAACACACAATGTTGGGCATATGTCAAAGGGACACAGAAGGCAATTGAAAGAGCTCCAAATGGTCAAAGATGGAGTAATGAGAGCAAAAAAAAAAATAAAGTAATATTGGATTATAACCCAAAGTATGTAATAAATGTCCATGCGTACACACTGATAAAGTAATATTGGATTATAACCCAAAGTATATAACAAATGTCCATGAGTACACACTGATATAAATAAAAGATTGAATAAAAAAAATAATTAGGAGAATAGACAAATCTTTCATGCAGAATAATTTCAAATAATTTATATAGATACTTTGTCTTCAAAGAGGGAGCACATTTCCCTTAAGTGGGGGCTGCACATAGTGACTTTCTTCAGAAGATTATAGTATGGAAAAGAGGAGAAAAAAAGTATCTTTACAGTAGAAAAACCTGGCAACACTACCTCAGCCTAGAGATCAAGGTCAACAGCAAGAGTGACAAGTCGTGATAATAACACGTGCCCTTGATATGATATGGTGAAAACACTTTACCTCTGTGATATTCCTCCCAAAAACCCATAATCTCGTTGTAATCATGAGGAAAACATCAGACAAATCCCAGCTAAAGGATACTGTGCAGAATACCTGACCAGTACTCCTCAAAACTGTCAAGGTCATCAAAAACAAGGAAAGCTTGAGAAACTGTCACAGCCCAGAGGAACCAAAGGAGAAGGGCAAGTAGGTGTAATGGGGGACCTCGGAACAGAAAAAGGGCATTAGGGGGAAACTAAGGACATCTGAATACAGTACGGACTTTAGTGAATAATAACAAATTAATATTGGTTCCTTAATTGTGACAAATGTACCATATTAATAATGTTAGTAATAGGGGAAACTGGCTATGGAGTATATGTGTGTGTGCTCTGTATTATCTTTGCAAGTTCTCTGTAAATCTAAAACTATTCTAAAGTAAAATAGTCATTTTAAAACTCACTATACTAATGAAACTCACTATATACCTATATATATTTATATACATATAATAAAAAAGCATACCATAAACACGGCATCCCTTCCCATATAGTTTTACAGTTCTTTTCACCCTAGACAATGCTAATCTCTATATCATAGAATTCTTGAGTCAGTTGCCTAAACTCTCTGTCAGTGTCAACTGCATTGTACAAACTCAAGAGGGTGCTATTTATGCAACAGATTCTGTGGATGACGTCCTGAAGTTCTGCTGAGCGCAGTGATGCATAAGCACTTTGCAATCTTTGTGCCTTAGTTTTATCATCTATAAAACAGAGATTGCTGCTGGGAGAAGGGAATGAGGTGATATAAGTAAAGCATTTAAAACAGAGCTTGGTATATGGCAAACATTGCATCAATATTAGGTATTAATATGGTTGTGGTGGTGGTGGTGATTGTTGTTGTTGTTATTATTATTTTTATTATTACTAGAATGTCTCCAAATCATAACCTGAATTTTCCAGACTCTCTCCATTCAAGCTGTGTCCTCGTGATACTTAATTTTATGTGTCGACTTGGCTAAGTGGCCAGTCAAACACTAGTCTAGATGTTGCTGTGAAGGTAAACAGCAAAACTGAGATTTTCTGGGGAGGAAGGAATCCTGCCTCAAGACTGCAACATCAGCTCTCACTTGAGTTTCCGGCCTGCCAGCCTGCCCTACAGATTTTGGACTTGCCAATCCCCACATCTGTGTAAGTCAGCTCCTTAAAGTAAATCAGTCTTGATACCTAGAAAGAGAGCTCCTATTGGTTCTGACTCCCTGGAGAACCCTGACCAATGCAGCCCCCTAGTCCCAGCCTTCATCGTGTCTTGCCCAGATGAAAGTGCAGCCTCTCACCAGGGCACAGTCTTAATGTCTAACTACTCTCCACATCAAAGCTGGGCCATGTTCTGCCCTACTAACCCCTTCAGTGACTTATTTTGGCACTTCAAGAGGAGACCCAGCTCCTGAGAGCATGGACTATAGGACTGTAGGGGCTATGGCTCCTGATCACATCTCATGGCCCTCACCCCTCAATCCTACACTCCAGCTATACAGGCCTTCTCTTGGCTCCTCCAATGTGCCCAGTTCATTCAGATCTCAGGCCTTTGTGCCTGCTCTTGTCTCTGCATGGGCCACCCACCCCTGCAGGCTTCATGGAGCTGCCTTGCCCTTCAGATCTCTGAAAATATCACTTTATTGGAGTCCTTTGAGTATGAACTCCTGGTATTCGCTACCATCGCCCCTTGTTTGGCTCATTTATGCACTTAACACATTTATGATTTTATATTTGTTTGCCGGTATATTGATTATCTGTCTTGCCCCTACACTGTAAGCTTCTCAAGGACAGGGACCATGTCCTTTGTATTCACCACTGTATCCTCAGCACTTAGTACAAAGTAGGGGATTCTTTAACAATTGGATGGTTGAATGAATGGGACTGGGCAGCCACTATGCAACCTTTTCTTTCTGTGTTTCTCAACCATAACTAAAGGTGCTACCCAACACAGGGCTGGCCCTAAACCTGAACAGGTGACTTTGCTAACAATATACTGTATGTACTTTATAAAGCCTAAATCTACATGATTCAGTATCTAAGCACAGTCAAGTTCAGGAAGCCTAATTTAATAGCCAAAAGTAATAAAATAGGAATTCCATTAAAAAGTACCCAAACCAATTGTCCAGAGCAATAATAACAAAAAAAAAAGTCCCTGTCTTTGCACACCTGTTCTTATGTCCCACCATCACTCCCCTCATGCCCTTCCCAAACAAAACCTTCCATATCCAGTCCCCATGGACTTTCTGTCTCTACTGTATACATCAGCTTAGCTTTCCTTCCAGCAAAAAAGACCCCATTTTTGTCAGAGGAGGAGGTTGCACAAAAGATGGTCCAGAAATTGTTAGATTCTCTTTGGCCGACTTGAGGAGGTGGGAAAATCTGTCAACATTTCCATGTTAAAAATATTTGTTCTCTCACACACAACTCACAGAAGACTTCAAATTGATGAATGCAGTCTCCTTGATAATTTCTTGTGAGACACATAAATTACATTGCTCAATTTGTTAACAGAAAGTATGGACTGGCAGCCTATGTGGCTCATGGCATAAAGGTCTATTGTTTCTGGCGAGAGACTTTTGGCTGAGGAACAGGAAGTAGGTTGTTTGTCTTTCCCACATATTTCAGTCAACTGAGAGTCTCTCTGAGCCCAGGGTTCAGGACAGGAGGAGGCTGTGGAAATATAAGAATGAATCCAGACATAAACTGGAATCCAAGACTTGGCCATATTCCAAGTCACTCATCTTGTGGAATTCAATTCTGGGTCTGAATTTTCCAGCCATGCTATTTTTCAGTAAAGTATCTGCCACTATTAAATGCTGCACATAATTTTTGTGCTTAATGTATTTGCTCATTCTTGAAAAACTGTGGTTTCCCTGCTCTAAGTGACATCGATCTGTTCTTCCTCTTAGCTCATCCGAGCAGAAAGAGAATGAAATGCAAAGGATTGAAATGAGAAAAGGAAAGATCTGTTTTCATTTTCTGTTTTATCCCTGAGAGACCTGAACAAGGCAATTACCTTCTCTGAACCTTAATTTTTCAATTTTAAATGGGGTTAGCAACATGTCTCTTACCTGAAGTCCCAGAAGTAACTATATAAAGGCTAATCCACTTTCCAGAAACGCCATTACAAGGAAACTACTGCACACAGAAAATGTGAAACTTTTACATCTTCTACAAGCCAATGGCTGTTTAGGTTGTACCACATTGGATACTAGATTTCATCAGAAGAAAAGGTTTCTGGACATTTGTTAGTGGTTGTTGTGCTAAGATCTGTCTTATGCGGAGAAGATATTTTCAGCGCGCAGCAAGGAAAACAGGCGGTTAACGTGAGGGCTGTGAGTCTGGGCACTTAGTCCAGACTTGGGGATATGGATGGTTATTAGTCACAGGCTATTGTAACTATGACTGTTTTGATTGTTTGAAGTGTTTTTCAGACCCTGGGAACTAGAGAGAGTGTAAAATACCAACCAACGCCCACATTTATGGTGCAACTTACTAATACCAGGAAATGTTTACTTGTATCAGTTGGCACTGATTGATGCAGTATCTAAACAATGCCCCACCAAAAACAACCATGTCTTAAATGCTGGACAGACAACAGAGTACAAGCTTCTGTTCTGCTGTATGCACTCCAGCCATCCCCAGATCAGCATTCATCAGAGGCTGCAGAGGCCAAGGCAGAAGCTCATCCCAGATCTTTTACCCATGCAGCAAGGAGTATTCCACTGCAGTGACAGTCAGCTAACCCAGCCTCAAGCACAGCAAAATCAGCCATCTAGAGGGGTTGAGGGTGGGTGAGTTATATTAGCAAAACATTTACCAGTACCCACTTGTACTCAGAGCAAACATGTCACAGATAAAATGCAGTATTGTTCTCAATGGGGTTGGAATATTCCAAAGTTTGCAAAGCTCTTGCCACTCAAGGCACATTCTGGAAAACTGCACCACGGCATGGATATGGGGGGTGGGGATGGGATGCATGGTATGTGGTGTACAATGAATTCAAGCACATGAAATGCTTGCTTCGTTGCTAGGCTACAGTAATGCCAGTAATCTAAACAGCATACAGATTGGTCCAGGTGCCAGCTGCAGTCTGATGCCACCTTTTGGCAGTTGTCTGCCTTGGAGTTCTGTGTCTGGGCCCTGTAGCTGGCTGGGGGACTTGCACGAGAACATCGTTGGGATTCCAGGAATCTTCAGATGACTTGGTATCACCTGTCAGACTGAGCAAATTGACCAGGGAACATCATACAGATTCAGGGACTCTCTCTGTCTCTCTGCTTCCTCAGACAGGGTCTCCCCTCCACCACGTCCCCTGCCCCTAACCCAGGTTAAGAACCTTAACTTACCAGTAGGAATTTCATGGCCACCACCATCTTTGACCAGCCCACTTGGTTCCGTTCTGAAAACCAGTCCTCCTCCTTCATTCCTCAAAGCCCTGCTAACATGTAGTTATTGGGTGAGGCATATTTTACTGGAGATTCAGGAAGTGAAATTAGAGAATTACAGCTTAGGACTTTCTTGAATTTGTTCTCAGATGCCGCTGTTTCTTGCAATGCACTGAGCAGTCATCACCACAGGAAGTTTCTTGCTAACTTGACCTTTTGCAAGTCCCTCTTCCAACCATGGGGTTCAGGCTCACTCATGCTCTCGCATAAACTTTATTCCTGAAGGGTATTTTTCACCACAGACACCAATTCACCATTTTTACCTCACCCCAAGTTAGGCTTCTGGTTTATCTTTTCCTGTCCCAAAACACAGTAAGGTCCACAGCCAAACCAAGGGCCATCTAATTTGTTCTCTCCCAGCAACATGAAACATACAGAAGCATTTAATGCAAGGTTTGTTTTTTCTTTGACAAATCAACTCAATTGAAATTTCAGGTAGGACTATTAGCCACCTGCCTCCACCCACCCCATCCCCTAAGCAGACAGAAGGGAGGAGGACTGGATGAGGAGACTTGGCTTCTTTCTGCTGGAGTCTAGTGTTTGAATATCTTGTTAGAGCAATTCTGAACTCTGGAACCAGACTGGGTGACATGTTGGAGAGGTGCAGAGGTCTTCATATTCCCTACCTTTTCAACCACATATACAGATGTTTTCCTTTGGCCCCCATTTAGCGACTGCCTGCTCCCCTCCCATTCGTGGCCAGGCATTTTACACCCACTGTCTGCACTTCCTCACTTCCCATGACTCAGCCCACCCAGTCTAGAGATTGGAATTTCCAGAGAACAAGCTCCAATCCTCAACCTCCCCACCTTCCACCCCTGGACAGGCTCCCCCTGCCCCTAGAGTCTCCCTCCCTTCTGTCCACCCCAGCCTCTTGCCCTGGGGTAGCCCCAGACAAGGGCTTCTCTCTCCTCATGTCCACCCTGCACCCTCTCCCCTTCTCATGGTGTTTCTGGACACTAGAGGACTCCCAAATCTCATGCCAGCCCAGATTTTTTCTCCAACTGCAGATCCAGGCATCTAACTGCCTGCCCTCAACATCAGCATGTCTGAAAGGTGACTTACCAACTCCCCCCACAGGCCTGCTCTTCCTCCCCAGGCCCCCGTAACAGGGAGTCAGCCTCACTGCCCCCCACTCACCCAGGCCAGAATCCAGGTAAAGTACGGCTTCAACAGCCCAGTCCCCAGCTCTTCCTTCCAGACACAGTGCCTCCTGAATCCTTCCCTCCTACCCCCCTATCTATTCTACATGGCCCTAGCTCAGGCCATTGTCCCTTCCTGCCAGAGTCGCTGCCTCTAGCCATGGCCTCTTCCATCCATGCTCCACCACTACTAGAGCAGCGTGGCAATATATCTGGTCCTGTTTGCCCCCTGTTTAAGCCATTTCATAGTTTCCCATCAACTTTAGAATAAATTGTGAACTCTCCAGCCTGTCCTAAAATGCCCTTCATCGTGTTTTCTGTCTTCCTTTCTGGCCGAGTCTCCTGATACTTCCTCACACCTGTAATCACATCCTGGCACCCCCGTCACGCCACGATCCTCCCCCAGTGCTTTTGCACTTGCTGTTTTCCTACCTACGGTGCCTGCCTCGCCACCCCCAGCTGCCTGCCTTTCCTTATAGATCAGGCCTGGCCAAGCAGCTCTTCCACCAGGGAGCTTCCCTGACCAGCGTGAGGAGTATCTCACTTGTGCATTCCCATTACCCTCCATGCACTCAGTAACCAAGCACCACCCCATTGTATTCACAGTTGTTTTTAAATTGTTTAGGTATCAGAATATTTTTATATTGTACCTATAAGGGCCCACTCACACCCCTCCTCAACGTCTCCACTCCCCGTGAAGAGGTAGCCGCTGCCAACTGCTTCCTAGGCTGCACTCTTTGGCACTTCTCTGTTTCCCTGAAGGCTGTGAACTCCTGGAAAAGCAACCAAAGACTGGAACTCTCCTCAGTGTCCCTAGCCCCTAGCCCATGGCCAAGTATACAGTAGGTGCTGAATAAATACTTGCTGTATTTATCAATTAATAGGTCGCAATTTTTGCCTGCCTCCAAGAGAACTACAAAGGGCTCTGGGGTTTGGTTCCAACATCTAGATGTGAAAGTGACCAAGAAATACACAAGTTTTGCTTTCTTTTACTACAAAGAAACCACTCTGATTTGCAGATTTTTTCCTAGGAAGCAAAAAGTCAAGCGTCTAGCAGCACACTGTAAGCCTGGGGGACGTTTGAGGAACAGCAGGAGGATGAGCCTGCTTGTGTATCAAATGAGAGATGACCCCAAAATCCTTAATGCAAAGAGTGTTCTGGGGAAAGGTAGGTTCACTGTCACCTTGTATTTGCAGGACCATCTGAGGAGGTGGATTCAGCTTGTTGCTTGTGACCTATGATGAAGTAGTAAAAGCTGCAGGGCCACAAGTTTTCACTCTATTTAAGGAGGAACTGCATTTGTCTCAGCTGCCAGCAGTGGGAGTCTCAATGCCAATGACTCTCAGCCCTGGCCACACAGGAGGGTCGCCTGGTGAGTTTCTGAAACACTGATGCCCAGGCTGCATCGCAGGCCAATTAAATCCAAAGCTCTAGAATGGGATCCACACATTCAAATTTTTTAAGGATCCCGGGTGATTCCAATGTGCAGACAAGACTGAGAGCCGTGTGCTTCAAACTTGAACTTACATGTGAATCACCAGGTAGTTTTGTTAAAATGCATATTCTGATTTGGTGGGGCCTGAGAGTCTGCATCTCTAACAAGCTCTCAAGGATCACTGATGTAGCTTGCCTTTAGAGGTAGTGAGCAGCATGTTACAGGTGGAATTCAAGAAGATGCTGGATGATTATGTATACGGATATTGCAGAGAGGGTTAATGCACTGAATGGGGGGTGGGATTACATCAGTGTTCTTTAACTTTTCTGTAACACCTGAAATCTCCCACCCATTCACCCCAGAACAAAACCATCCACAGACAGCCGATATATAAACCCAGCAAAGCAGAGTTATATCCTTAGAGTGAGGATGGGGAACCCAGAGCCCCCATCCTGGCCTCCTTTTTTCCCCCACCCCAAGGCACCTAGAGTCTCCACCAAGTACATTATGAAGATACCTAAATATTATTTAATAAACCTATCGATCTTGATTTTAAATGCTGAGGATTATCTGAGAAACTGAAATTGTTGATGTTTTGAACAAGGAGGTGACTCCCGCTAGTGAGACATAAGTAAACCTGTATTAGTGGGCATTAAGATATTATAGCATTAACGACAAGGGAATCTGTGGGATTTGGGGCTCATGGTTTGTATTCAGCAAGCTTATCCTGTAAAATGTGTCAAGCTCCATTTGCTGCTTAGAGGAGTAAATAGTTGTTACAGGCCCCTTCCTTCTGAAAATTCCAATAAGCCCGTCTGCAGGATTTAATGATCAAAATCAGCACGCTGGGTTCACCATCTCTACCCCAACCCAGCACCTAGCTCATCAGTTGGGACTGAGCAGTCCCTTCTGCCACCGCCTCTTGCTGTCATGTCTGGTTCTTTCTCTGGCTCACTTCTAGTGCATCCTTGACCCCAGGTCTCTTCTCCCAAGGCAGATATTAATTCTGAGAGCTGATAAAATCCTGCCTTGTAGGAACCTAGGAAATATCAGAATGAAAGCCAAAATAAGCATGGAGCCATAGACAATAAGATTACACTGGTTCATTGACCAGCTCTCTAATGATTTTGGCAAATATAAATACATAAACAGTGTTATCTCCAATTAACTACAAGATATGGTAAAATTTCTCCAAAGAAGGTAGGTATCAAGGAAAAAGAAATGTATTTACTTTCATATTTTCTAATGATATAATTTCATTCATTTGAATTTTGTGCACTTAGAATTTTTGGTAACTTTGACACTGTTCAGATTGAGTATTTGCCATTTCTATATAAAAGCAATTTATCTGAGCAAGACTTAGGAGAATGCTGTGGACTGATTGAATTGCGTCCCCCAAGGTCTATATATTAGAAGCTTAATTCCCACTGTAACTTGAGGGTGGGAAATCCTGTTATGGTAACTGAAAGGTAGGGCCTTGAAGAGGTAGGTGATTAGATTGTAGAACCATGCTGGAGTAAATGGATCAGTGTTTGTGGTCAGGGGCATGGTTCTGAGGGCTTCAAAAAGAGAGTGCCTGAGGAGCTATCTCTCTCTCTCTCTGCTCCACCATTTTCTGCCCTGTGAGACCCCTTTACTCCTATAAAGTCACCACCAAAGAACAACCTCACCAGATATGTTCCCTGGACTTTGGACTTCCCATCCTCAGAAACTGTAAGCAATAAATTTTGTTTTCTTTATAAATTACCGAGTTCCAAGTATTTTGTTATAAGCAACAGAAATGTACTAATACAGAGGATGTGTCTAAACTATCATCCTATCCAAGAATCAAACCCTTTTTTTTTTTTTTTTGCCCCAAGTTGGGCGTGGGCTATCAAGGAGTGCCTAAAGGGAACAAAACACTGCAAATCTGGAGATCTAAGATTCCAGCTTGGCTAAAAACCTTTTTGGGGCAGGGGGTTTATTAAATTTTTTATTGTGATAAAATATGCATAACATAAAATTTACCACTTTAATAATTTTTAAGTATATAATTCAGTGACATTAAGTACATTCAAAATGTTGTAGAGCCATCACCACTATCCATTTCCAGAACTTCTGTTTCATCTCAAACAGACTCTGTACCCATTAAACAATAACTCCATCTCCTAATTTAATCTATTTTCTGTCTTTATGAATTTGCTTATTCTAGATATTTCATATAAGTGGAATCCTTCAATATTTGTCTTTTTGCATCTGGCTTATTCATGTAGCAGGATGTTTACAAGATTCATCCATGTTGTAGCAGGTGTCAGAACATCATTCTTTTTTTATGACTGAATTATATTTCATTGTATGTATACATCCCATTTTGTTTGTCCATTCATCTGTTGATGGCATTTGGGTTGTTTCTACTTTTTAGCTGTTGTGCATAATACTGGTGTGTAGGCTCAAATAATGTCTGTTTGAGTCCCAGATCTTGAATCTATCCCTAGACCCAAATTCTTTTGGGTCATATCTAGAAATAAAATTGCTAGATCGTATTCCTATGCCATTTTTAATTATCCATATTCGAGCATGGAAAAGCCAATTCTCTACCTAACTGTAACACTTTTTAACTAAAATTAAATCCATATTTTGGATGTTTTAAAATAAATTTTAAAAATTACTTTTTATTTTTTTAAAAAAGGAAGGATTTTTATTTTTATTTATTTTTTTATTTTTTTGACCAGTAAGGGGGTCACAACGCTCAGCATGGTGTTGTCTGCACCACGCTCAGCAAGTGAGCTAACCGGGCATCCCTATATGGGATCTGAACCCGCGGCCTCAGCGCTATCAGCACCTCACTCTCCCGAGTGAGCCACAGGGCTGGCCCAGAAGGATTTTAAAAAGGCTGATACATTATGTTTACTAATTCATCTTAGCATTTGCCTGATGGTCTGGTCCATGATTTCCCAAAGGACACATCATTTTAAATATAGATTTTATTTTGTATTCAGGTATGATAAGGGGGCATGATTGCCATTGAAAAGATAGTTTATTACTCACAGGTCCCAGGAGGAAGGGACTTAGGCTCCTACCATGCCACAAAGGAAAGCCTTTTTTGGGGTTTTCTCAGGACGGAACCAGTGAGGCAGGGTGAGCAGGTTTAAAATTGGCTAACTTGAATAATTTTGGTGGGCTTGAGAGTGTAGGAGCTGTTCTTAGTTGTCTGATATTTGGCTTCAGGGTGGTTAGGGCAGGAGAATAGTGTCTGCCCAATAAAGCAGGCAGGTGGGGGTATGGGCATAGGATTGTTCAGTTTGCATATGAAAGGCACTCTAGCAGGAGAGCCCTTTGTTGTCTCTAGGAAGTAGCTAGGCCTGGAAGAGGCAGTCCCTCCCTGATCTGCAAGGCCCCAGATGCAAAGCATAAGATACAGAAACCAGAAAATATGATTAAAACACACTTTAATGAAATCATTAAATCACAAACAACAGTCGGGTCCCTACAGGCTTACCAATCTAGGTCTGAAACAGTGGTTCTCAGTGCTAGCTGTATATCAGAGTAACTTGGGGAATTTTCTAAAATATAGTTTCTTACTCCCACACCCAGGTCCATTGAATGAGTACCTTTGGGCACTGATTATTTTAAAAGCTTCCCTGGTGATTCTGATGTACATTTGGGGTTGAGAACCATTGGTCCAAGACAATGTTTCTCAGAGTCTGGACCAGGAACAGCAGCAGCAGCATCTCCTGGGAACTTGTTATAAATGCAGATTCTCAGGCCCACACAGACCTGCCAAGTCAGAAACACTGGGTGGGGTCCAACCCTCTGTGATCCGTACATGCCCTCCAGGTGATTCTGAAGCCTGCTCAAGTTTGAGGACATTGGTCCAGGGTAAGGAACAATGGAAACTTAACTGCAGTGTCCTCCCATCACATCCCTGACCGTGACAATCAGCACTCAGAACTCCTGGCAAAGCTCCTCTAACATGTTTTCTTCACTAACCAAGTATCAGCCTGTGTGTCAGGCAGGGCTCTTCTTAGGGGTAGAAGTCTATGCAACTTGGAGTTTCTCTGGTTCTCTCAGCCCCTGTAGTGTCCAAATGCTTTGCTTGCAAGCACTGTCAGTAAAGCAACCAGAAGTAGGGACTGGGGTCAGGTTGGATCAGGTATGAAACACAATATACTGTCACTGCCATGATGGCTGCAGAACCCAGAGGTTCCAGAGGACATGACAATCTAGGGAGCTTTGAAAGCCTGGTGAGACTAGAGCAGCCTGTCTGTACAGCACAGATGTGCTCAGCACTCAGATTTACTGAATCTGTGGTTCATTACTTAAGAACTTTTCATGTATCTTCAAATTGCAAATTTTAATACTGAGGGAGCTGAATAAGTGGCAAAACTGTGGGGTTTAACAAAGAAGTGACTGAAAGCAAACAGTATCAATAAAGAAGAAATTCAGTGAATATGTGGGTTTTCCTCATAGGAACAAAATCATTGCAGAGAATAAGCATAAATGGTAAACAGAGCGGAAGAAAAAAATCATTGGATGACTTTTCTTGTGACAAGAAGCTGGTTCTGGGGTCATAGTCCTATTTTTGTTTTTTGGTTTTTTTTATTGAAAGCTTATTTATTTTTTTATTTATTTTTTAAATTTATTTATTTATTTATTTATAATTTTTATTGAATCAAAATTGATTATACATATTTTGGGGTTCAACATTGAGATATGTTGATCAAATCAATATTACTAGCATATTTCTTGTTACAAATCATACTTATTCTTTATGCCCCTTGTCCAATCTCACCCTATCCCCCAACCCTACCCCCAACTACCCTAGATTTCTTCTCTCCTTCTGAAAGAGTAATGGTTACTCTGTTGATTTGTTGCCTAGATGATCTGTCCAATGCTGAGAGGTGTGTTCGGGTCCCCCAATATTATCATAGAGCAGATGCTTCTTCTGTCACTCTGGAATGGGCTTTGTGGAGAAAGACATCCTCTTCTTTTCTTTATCTCTGCTGGTGACTCTCCTGGTGTCAATGCACTGCAGTGGTTGGTGGCCCATCTCCATGGTGTTTGTGGCATCTAGCTGCTTTCACAGCAGCCATGCTTATTGTGGTGGCTGTGGTGGGCCACCCACATGGAGTGATATTTTTGGCATGCTCCTTGGCACTACTGGTATGCCTGGTTGTGGGGGTTCCGGTCCTGGGCTCCATCCCTCATGTCCCTGGGCAGGTCCCGAGGTGACACAGCCAATCCCAGCTCCTTCCCTTACCAGCTGTAAATTTGAATAAATTAATTATTTTAAATTTTGGTTCCTCATCTACAAAATGGGATTATGATAGTATCTATCCAATCATTTGCTTTGAGGATTAAATAAAATAATCCAGTAAATACTTGGCTTTGTGCTCTTCACAAACACTCAATAAAATTTAACTATTATTTCTGCTCCTAATATTAAAATTAATAGTATTATTAGCATAGTGACATAGAGTAAGTCCCCCAAAATATTAGCTGAGCTCATTAGGAATGCTGGGCCTCTCTGTGACACTCACATCTGAGAAAAGGGCTATAACTAACCAACAATCCAAGGACCCCTGAGAAAAAAATCTTTTCTCAAAATTCCAAAAGCTTGTTTGAGTCTCCTACTTAGAATCAGCCTTGCCATAAGCAGAATAGGATAACACATGCTGCTGTAACAAACCTCAATATCTCAGTGGTTTAACACCACGAAGGTTTATTTCTTGCTCACTTCCCGGTCAAATGTGAGTAAGCTGGCATCTGTCCTCCAAGTAGTGACTCAGAGTCCCAGACAGCTTCCATCTGGAGATATATTCTTAAAGGCCAGACTTAGAAATGGCTTACGGTGTGTGGCTTTCACCCACCTGCTTCTAGGATTAGTCTTATCTCTCTCCTCCAAGCTAACTATTCTGATCTCCATGAATCCATTTGACACGCATGGTTTGCTGCTCATCAACCATCATGGTGCTTCCCATCTGAATGCACTAGTTGGTCTACATCCCTGCATTAAAACTGAGCAAAAGTGTAGTCTGACAGGTATGAATTGAGTGATACAATCACCTCCTTCATTCTAGAGAATATACTTCTAATAATGCAGCCTAAGTTTGCATTCTTTTTGGGAGGGTGGGGGGACATTGTAAGTGATATTGAACTTAACATCAACTAAAATTGCCATAGGTATACAACATATTCAGTTCCTTCTTGTCAATGGTTTATTGGGGTTTTTTTCTCTGTTCTATGTGAACAGGAAGAATCTCCACTATGGAAAAAGTCCACAAGAAAAACATAAATTGAAGAGATATGCTTTCTCTAGTTTATCCATTAATATCACCCATCTACCCCCATGCAGGTGGCCAGCCTCCCTAGGGTGTGCCTTATAGCCTAAGCTTATTAATGGTAAATGCTGAGAAAAGTAGTTGCCACACCTCAGCCGCCTCTGTTATTTCATAGACTGATCCCTCCCGTCTATCTTGTTGCAGGTACCACATCTGTGTGACTGTGCTGATCTACTTCCTCCCCCTGCTGGTGATCGGCTATGCATACACAGTGGTGGGAATCACCCTTTGGGCCAGCGAGATCCCCGGGGACTCCTCTGACCGTTACCACGAGCAAGTCTCTGCCAAGCGCAAGGTGAGCAAGGGGCAGACAGCACCTAACCCACCCTGGCACAGGCGACAGGCTGGCAAGCAGGGCTGGCAAGCTGGTGAGCCCCAGTGACAGCAGGCACAAAACATTGCTGAGTCAGGGGAACAGCAGAGAGAAGGGAAGGGACCTTTCTTCAGTGTGTTTGTAACCCAGGTCTGGCTGTACAGGCATGAGCCATCTCACTCGCTCCTTAGGAGTAATTACAGCCTGTCAATCCATTAAAACACACACACACCTACAAAAGCATTGAAGAGTTATTTGCTCCTCTTTTTATATTTAATTAAAGTTTGACAAAGTAATACATTCACATGGTTCAAACATCAAAAAGTTTTAAAAGGAACAAAACTACAGTGATAGAGAACAGATCAGGAGTTACTGGGGGGTTAATGTTGCAAGGAGGGGCATGGGGGCTGCCTGTGAAGGGAGAAGGTGAGTTTCTTTGTGGAGATGGAGCAGCTCTGTATCCTGATTGTGGTGGTGTTTTCACTTATCTATACCTGTAGTGAAATTTCACAGAACTACACACACACACACACACACACACACACACACACACGCCCCACAATTGTAACTACTATTGTTTCTTGTTAACCCTTCTAGATAGTGGCATTTATAAGCCAAGTAAATAATATTTTTTTCTCTTCTCCTTTTTTTTACACAAATAGTAAATACACACTGTTCTTCCCCTCAACCTTATCACTTAACAAAACCCATGAGATCTTTGAAAATCAGTATATGAAAAGCTTTCTCATCCTTTTTTTTTTTTTTTTTCTTTTGGTACTTCTTTGCATAGTATTTCATTGTGTGGATGTTCCATAGTTTCTCACTAAAGATTTCTAGGGGATAAAAGAAAGGGAGTTGCATCAGCCTAGTGCCTCAGTCCATCTGGGCTGCTACAACAAAATACATTTGACTGGGGACTTATAAACCACAGAAGTATTTCTCACAGTTCTGGAGGCTGGCAAGTCCAAGATCAAGGCACCATCAGCAGATTTGGTGTCTGGTGAGGGTCCTCTTCCTGGTTCGTGGATGGTGCTTTCCACTGTGTCCACACATGACAGAGGGGTAATGGGTCTCCTTCCAGCCTCTTTTATAAGGGCACTAATCTCATGTAAGAGGGCCCTGCCCCCATGACCTCAGCACCTCACAAAGGCCCCACTTCCTAATTTTATCACCTTGGGGGTGACACAAACATTCAGACCATAGCACCTAGTTTTCATAATACTGCCTTTTAAATGCCTTTTAAACATCTCATACTCCTTTGCTGCAGTTGTCCAGATCTTTTCCTTTCTCTCTGCCTCACTCTCCAAACCAAGCAGCCTGCCCTGGCTCATTGCCCCCACCCTTCCCCACCCCTTCTGCTACTTCCCCCTTTCCTGGGCCTTTCCCTCCTGAACACCCACTCACCTTTGCTCATTAATGTGGTCTCCCTTGGCATCTCCAGTCATTGACCAGAAGGATAATATAATACAGTAGTCGTCAAATGTCAGCATGCATCAGAATTATCTGAAAAGTCTGTCAAACGAGGAATTCTGGGTCTTACCCTCAAGATTTCTGATTTAGTAAGTCTGAGGTGGTGCTATAGGTCAGATGTGTCCCCCAAAAGTTCATGTATTCGAAACTTGATCTCCATTGTAACAGTATTAAGAAGGTCAGAAATCCAATTATGATATTTGAAAGCCAGGGCCTTTAAGAGGTGATTGGCTATTAAGGACTGTGCCCTGATGAACGGATTCGTTCATTCATAGAGTAATGGTGGTTTAATGGGTTGTCATGCACATGGTTCTGATGGTTTTATAAGGAGAGAGAGTGAGAAGTTTAGCTCACTCTTGCTCAGCCCATTTTTCTCACCATGTGACACCCTGCATTACTGCAGAGAGTCACCACCAAGAAGGCCCTCACCAGATGTGTTCCCTGGACTTTGGACTTCTCAGCCCCCAAAACTGTAAGAAATAAAGTTTCTTTCTTTATAAATTTCAGATATTCCCTTATAAGCAACAGAAAATGGACTAATACAGGTAGAGTCCAAGAGTTTGCTGTTCTGGCAAGTTCCCAGGTGATGGTGATGATGCTGGTCCTGGGTCTACACTCTGAGAACTGCTGACATAATCAAAGTCCTTTGGCACCGCATACTAAAGATCTTTCCTCCTCCTTGAAAGGGTTATCAGAAATAGTTCCCACCCCAAACCCCACTGTGTGCAGTAAGAGGGTAGGCGGAGAAAAGAAGTAGACCTGAGAGAAGGAGGCGGTGCTGCTGGTCTCACCTGTCTTGGCCCTCTTGTCAGGTGGTCAAAATGATGATCATCGTGGTGTGCACCTTTGCCATCTGCTGGCTGCCCTTCCACATCTTCTTCCTCCTGCCCTATATCAACCCGGATCTCTACCTGGAGAAGTTTATTCAGCAGGTCTACCTGGCCATCATGTGGCTGGCCATGAGCTCCACCATGTACAACCCTATCATCTACTGCTGCCTCAATGACAGGTGAGGATCACACCCCCATACTCCCTTCGGGGCCCACAAGACCATCCATCTATACAGCAGCCAAGCATCCAACCTAAATGTGCAAAGCCAGCTGTGAGACAAGAGCAAGAGGTGGATGCTGTAGCAAACTACCCACCATACTCCCCAGCCCCTGCTGATTATTGCTGTGCAGGAACATGAGCCCAGGGTGGACTGATTTTTTTTTCTTTTCCAAGAGGAACCATAAATAAAAATGTAATTTTTATGTGAAATCTTCTGATTTCTAAATATTAGCTATGCTGGCTAGTTAGCTCAGTTGGTTAGAGCGTGGTCTTGTAACACCAAGGTCAAGGATTTGGTGCCCCATGCAGGCCAGCTGCCAAATAAATAAATAAATAAATAAATAAACAAATAAATATACTGGCAACTAAGTTGGGAGAGGGGGCAGTGTGGAATTTAAAACCTCTGTGATGCATATTAAACAGGTCTGCAAGCTGGGTGCAGTCCAGAGCCTGTGAGTTTTCTCACGCTGTGCTATGGATCCAGTGCACAGGGGCTCTACATATGGGGGGCGGGGGAGGGGAGCAGCACTAGAATGCCATCCCCCACAGGACTCATGCTCCCTTCTCTCATCTCTCACTTTCATCTTTCCATCCCATTGTACACTCTGGGCAGCTTTACCCAGTTTCTTCCAGCAGTTCCAGCAGGACAGGATAAGCAAAAATGAGTCAGAGGCCTGATTCCTGCCCTCACCTGTTCAGAGGGGTTAGGGAGAGCCATCCCCACAGCAAAAGCCAACCTCAGATAAGTAAGAGAAGGGAGAGCCCATCAAGAATGGAGGTCAGCAATGGGGAATTCACCGTGGCATGCAGAGGGTTCCCAAGAGGGGCCTGGGACACCACTGGTGCAGCACAATCTAACATCCAGAGCATGACCCCAGCCTCCATGTGGAATGGGGACACAGAGAAAGGGAAAGAATAAAGTGCATGTTACTGTCTTTATATCCATCCGCCATCAGCCTGTAAAGTGTCTTCTGTGAATGAGACACTCAGGTACTACGAATTTGGGGAAAGACAATCTCTTGCACTTGTCCAAATGGTCTCTGTTAGTCTAACTCACAAATTCACCCTTCTTTTAAGAGTTTGATGACCTGCTTAAACTTTTTTAGGTTACATTTTCCAGCATGTCTCTAAGTTAGGCTGATTCTCTCTATTTATCAAACAGGGAAACTGAGGCATGCTACTTCAGTCAGTGGGCTACTTGAGGGAAAGGACTGAGTCTTGATTTGTGTTTTTATCACCCAGTGACTAGCCCAGTACCGTGCACATAGTAAACACCTGGTGAATGTTTTTTGTTGATGTTGAATTGATCCAAAGTCTCCTGGCCCCACACAAGAGAAGGCAGCATAGTTCAGTAAAGACATGCATTTCGTGTGAACCTGGGTTCTAGTCCTGGATTTGAGCTTGATGACTGACCCTTAAATCTTTTTAGCTTCAACATCTCCAGCTGTCAGTTAACTTGAAAAATAATAGCACAGCTTCACACTTGGGTGTGTCTGTGTGTTAAAGAGCTAGTGCCATGGTGGGAATGCTCTCTGAAAGCAGGCCATCCCCAAGGGTCCCCTCTTCCTTTGCCCTCTCTCCAGGTTCCGTCTGGGCTTCAAGCATGCCTTCCGGTGCTGCCCCTTCATCAGTGCTGGCGACTATGAGGGGCTTGAAATGAAATCCACCCGATACCTCCAGACCCAAGGCAGCGTGTATAAAGTCAGCCGCCTGGAGACCACCGTCTCCACAGTGGTGGGGGCCCATGAGGAGGAGCCGGAGGATGGCCCCAAGGCCATGCCCTCGTCCCTGGACCTGACCTCCAATGGCTCCTCTCGCAGCAACTCCAAGACCATGACAGAAAGTTTCAGCTTCTCCTCCAACATGCTCCCCTAGGCCACGGGGTGTCAGCAGGTGCAGCCACCTCCGTCTTTGTCCTGTTTCACTTCTCACATGGATATTTCCTTCATCTGGAGACCATCAGAAACTCTGTAACTTTGGGGCTTGAGGAAAGAGTAAGAATGGTTTAGAAAAAAACATTCCATTCTGGAGTCAAAAACTCTGGTTTCTTCCCTGTCTTTGCCACCCATATGCTATGTGACTCAAAGTAAATCACTGAACCTCTCTGAGCCCGTAAAATGAGCAGGTTAGTCTAAACTTTCCCTAAAGTCCATTTCATGATGGTGGAAGTGATCTCAGCCGCATGTGAGAGCGTCTTTCAGGATAAATTCTGCATCAGAGCCACACATCCAACTGGCTCGCTTGCCCAGAGCCCCGTCTTCCTTCGGTAAAGTCATTCACAGTGGGGCTCAGATTAGTCTCCTTCTGGGGCTCACGTCATACCAGTCTTCACTGGACAGCATGAATGAAAGAAGGTGCCACATAAAATCTGAATGAAAGATTTAACCCTGTCTTCTAAGCATTTGTGAAAAGAAGTCATACATCTGTCCGTTTCTAGCACCTCAGTATTTCAATTCATTTAAATATCATGGAATTGAGAGGCTCAGGTTCTTCCTCAGCAACCACGCTGAGCAAACAAGGCAGGCAGAATATGTCCCCTGATACCAGATAATGACTGTTACAGATCAAGGGTCAGGAGACCTGTGCCATGCTTAATCTGTCTGAGCCTCTTTCCTTATTTGTAAAACAATGGGACTGAACCACGTAACTTAAGTGTCCGTTCAAATCTTAACATTCCATGATTCCGTGATTGGTATGAGTTTCGTGTTTGTTTGTTTCACCAAAAAACGATGGTCTCGGAAATAGGAACAGCAAGTCTCATAACTAATACCCAGCTCCTGGAGATATAGCAACTGCTAAGACGTGTGCTCACGTGTAAATATCCGTCTCAGACATTCTCCAATTTATCCTAAAAACCCAAGTACATTCCTTCTCCTGCAAGGTTTTGACCTTTGACAGACAGAGGACTTTGTGTCAAAGCCTGCATCTTTCCACCAGGCTTTAGCAGGCTAAATTCCACAGCTGAAGAACACCATCGGGGAAGACAAGCATTTGGGCTTCCTGTGCTGGCCTTTTGGATATCTTAGGGCAGGTGCACTAACTCAGATTCTTAACTTTAAGCATAAGACGTGTGCTCAGACACCCACCGAGTGAGGATGCTGCACCCTGCGGCTGCCCTTCAGATGCTCCGAATCTCCCGGTCCTGCCCACCAACCCTAAGAGACAGTCACTGTGCTGAAAGCCATGAACTGAATGCTTTATGTCCTAATACAGCTTTGGGGTTTCCAGCAGGTGAGCATGCAGTTTCTGTCTTTCTCCCAGATATGGCTGGAATCAGAAGCTTCATGAAACATCCATGAATGTCCTCCTCATAGTTTTAAAAATAATCATGTGTGCTGCATGCATAGCGTTAAGCGGAAAACAATGCTACCCACAGGGCATCGGCAGGCCTGGGGGAAGATGTATATGAATACAAGCCAGAAAAACCCAAGAACCATGTTCTGCAAAGTAGCATGGGAAGTATTAAATAACTTAAGTAAAGCCAGCTCAGTGCAGATATATGAATGGAAGACAAAAGTTAGGGGCAACAACAGTCAGTGCCCAAAGCATTAGTCATACTTAGAGAATCCTGCCATCTATTATTTACTTCAGAAGGATGTAAAGAACTGGCAAGACTAGAGAAGTGCCCAAAAATAAAGTGTCAAGGAGTTGGGGACATCCCATCTACAGAAGAGAAGGTTAGAGTTGAATTCAACAGGGATTTATTGAGCATCTGCTCTGGACTGAGCTGGGAACACACAGCTCATTCTGCTCCTGAGGAGCCTGCCACACTTGCTGTCACTAACCCTCCAGTCCTAGTGAGTCCACCTGCCCAGAAGCAGGGGGATATCTGAGAGCAGATTCTCCACAGCATTCTAAAAATCCACACACACTCCACATGAGTAATCGAGCCAAAGATTAGCCTCTGCAATGAGAGTTTTCTGAAATTTTGTGGGAGCTGCCAGTCAGTCCAGAAGACCGGCAGGGAAGTGGCTGAGCATCACAGTCACCATGCATAATCAGAGGGATTGTGGGATGGTCCTGGGCACTGTCGAATATGGCAAAACATCTCCTCAGAGAGTGCCAGTAAGCCTTCCTCTGACCCACTCTCCAACGTCCATTTAACTTATAAAAAACGTTGTCAGCTCCCAAGTGTGTGGAATTCCACGACTTGCACTGCGCATTCTTACAGAAATTTGTCACCCTGTGCTTATCTCCTAAGTGTGTTTCCTTGATGTACTGTCCAGTAGTAATAGAATATGAGACATCATGGGGCCATCTTTGTTATGTTACTTCCAAAATGGGGGGACCAGTTGCTGTCAAGGTGTTATTTGTATTATGCCAACTTCCTCCTCCTCCTCCTCCTTTCTCAGGGAGGAGCTCTGATGTACAAGTATGTTGTGGACTCACTGTAGGACTATGGTAACTGGGGGGTGGAGAGAGGGACCTTTGTGGGAGTATCTAGAGGATGAGAGTCCTTATCTTCTTCATCCCCTACTTCCAGAATGCTAAGGCATAAGGACTGAGTGGAATCCTGGGGACAGGGGACTCAGGAGCTGATCTCATTAGTTTGATTTTAGGGGAGAAGAGTATAAATGGAGAGGGGTAATTCCTGAGGTTTCCATGTTTTCCAGTCTGGGATCCTGGAAAGAATCTCTATACAGAAATAAAGTATGTGTTTGATCATCTCATGCCTCTGTCTCTTATCTAGGAAACCCCTAAACACCCTAGAGGAACCCTAATGACTTGCATAGCTAGAAGGATGGAGCCCAACATTCAACAAACTCTTAACTCTGTGATGAAATGGGTTGGCAAGATGCAGGAACTGTTTCCAGCTTGAGATATGGGAAGGTTAGGTGGGATTGTGTGAAATGACCAACTGTGTCACCTATGACTAAAGCCGTGTCAGTTCAGGCTATCCCAGAAGCAGACACCAAGATGGAGTTAGAAGTGCAAGAGATTTATTGGGGCAAGGGTGGAGGGGAAGAACCCTCAGAGGAAGCCGTCGGACCACTGTGCAGCTGTGAAATCGGTGGGGAAAGAGGTGGGAGGATCTGCAGGAAGAACCTTGGCTGTGGTGCAGCTCCTGGGCCGGCCCAACAGTGTGCAAAGATTGCCCAGAGGGAAGTCCCACAGGGGCAGACAGGCCTTGGACCCCTCCACACTCAGCCATGGGCTGCAGATCTCTGAGGAGAGTGGTCTGCACTAGAACACTGCAGCGGACCCCAAAGCTCTGCAGAGGAGGCTGTCTGCTGCCTGCGCCCCTCACTGCCCATTCTCTCTAGAAGGGAGATCTGAGCTGTGGACCTCCACGGCTCCCACCAGAACCTTGGTCCATTCCCTGTGTTTGAAAATACATGCCAGAAAACCCTTGCCTGGGTTTAAAATGTCAGTGGTGATCACCATGGGCCCTGGCACCTGCCCCTACAGCCTCGACCACCTGGGCTCCCTGTACCCCTTGACCCCTCAGGCAGCTCTGTTGAAAGAGCAATGAACAGCTGTTCACAGATGGAGATTGTAGAGGCATTGAAGGAGGAAGTTTTGAGGAGAACATAGACAGCTATCCAACATAGTATCTGAAACAAATAATAAATATGTTTCTATTAAATTAAGCCATCTTAAACAGGGGTACCTGGAATAGCTTCAGGAAATCCACAAGCCCCCTTCAAGATCCCCACCAATCACATGTAAAATATTGTGTGTGCGTGTGTGTGTCTTTAATAAGGGTGCAATTAAACCTGAATCTCCTCAAAAGAAATCATTCACCCTCTGCTCCCCAGAAGAAGAAGGAAAGAAATTAAATTGTTTATAGAAGAGGAACAAGAAGCCTTGAGTGAGCAGCTGATGAGCCCTGGGGGAACCAGAATGGCTGCCAGGAAGCTGGAAACAGCTCTGGAGTAAAAACCACAATTCACCTCAGGCACCCAGATGAGTTAAAATTGTAGAACGTCAGTAAAAACGTTTGTGGCAGTAAAAACACCAAATTCATGATGAAGGGGGGGGGGCTCGCTCTCTTCCATGGAAAAACAAATATTTATGAGCTGAGGAAAGACTATGCCTTAGTTACAGATCAGCACATAGCACAAGACGTGCAGTACAGACATTCCCGGGGAAATGCAAACACGTTTTCTCTTACTCCTGCACACACACTGAAGATGTTTAGCCTTGGGCGCCACATCTGGTTTTGGTAACACTGTCCCTTTGGCTGCCTCAAATCCCTTTCGTAAATAGAGTGAATGTGCGTAAATGGGTCTCCTCAGCTCTGGAGCCCAAGAGCAGTATTTCTGTCATGGCCCCGAGCAGAGGTGGGTGCTGTGAGGACACAGCAAGAATATTCCTGTCCTTCCTCGTCAGAGGTGAAGGGAGCTGGTTATAGAAATTGCTTCCATGAACCCCACAGGCAAAGCCCTGAGACACCATCATTTCTATCCAGTTCAGGAAAACTGAGGGAAGAGGAGCCGCACAGCATCGTATCTCACAAGCACCAAGGGTAACATAGAAGGGTTGCAACGTTTGGTGCCGGCTTCTCTCTCAAGCAGGGCAGCTTGCAAGGAGAAAAAGCTGCTAATTAGAAACAGGGATGATCTGCAATGACGTGAACCTCATGGGCTGGCTGCCCTGTCCTCATCACAGTCCTTTGGCATGTTAGCTGTGTACATTCTGCTAGCATTGGAGATTTTCATAACAGACAGATTCAAAGCCAGGTTCTCTACATTGTGTGTACATGTCTTCTTTCTTTCTTCTTTTTACTTCCAGTTTCTGGTTGCTCTCCACACTTTTTTTTTTTTTTTTTTAAATTTTATTTTGTCGATATACACTGTAGCTGATTAATGCTCCCCATCACCAAAACCTCCCTCCCTTCTCCCTCCCCCCCTCCCCCCCAACAATGTCCTTTCTGTTTGTTTGTTGTATCAACTTCAAATAATTGTGGTTGTTATATCTTCTTCCCCCCCCGTTTGTGTGTGTGTGTGTGTGTGTGTGTGTGTGTGTGTATGTGTGTGTGTGAATTTATATATTAATTTTTAGCTCCCACCAATAAGTGAGAACATGTGGTATTTCTCTTTCTGTGCCTGACTTGTTTCACTTAATATAATTCTCTCAAGGTCCATCCATGTTGTTGCAAATGGCAGTATTTCATTCGTTTTTATAGCTGAGTAGTATTCCATTGTGTAGATGTACCACATTTTCCGTATCCACTCATCTGATGATGGGCATTTGGGCTGGTTCCAACTCTTGGCTATTGTAAAGAGTGCTGCGATGAACATTGGGGAACAGGTATACCTTCGACTTGATGATTTCCATTCCTCTGGGTATATTCCCAACAGTGGGATGGCTGGGTCGTATGGTAGATCTATTTGCAATTGTTTAAGGAACCTCCATACCATTTTCCATAGAGGCTGCACCATTTTGCAGTCCCACCAACAATGTATGAGAGTTCCTTTTTCTCCGCAGCCTCGCCAGCATTTATCGTTCAGAGTCTTTTGGATTTTAGCCATCCTAACTGGGGTTAGATGGTATCTCAATGTGGTTTTGATTTGCATTTCCCGGATGCTGAGTGATGTTGAGCATTTTTTCATATGTCTGTTGGCCATTTGGATATCTTCCTTAGAGAAATGCCTACTTAGCTCTTTTGCCCATTTTTTAATTGGGTTGCTTGTTTTCTTCTTGTAAAGTTGTTTGAGTTCCTTATATATTCTGGATATTAATCCTTTGTCAGATGTATATTTTGCAAATATTTTCTCCCACTCTGTTGGTTGTCTTTTAACTCTTTTAATTGTTTCTTTTGCTGTGCAGAAGCTTTTTAGTTTGATATAATCCCATTTGTTTATTTTTCCTTTGGTTGCCCGTGCTTTTGGGGTCGTATTCATGAAGTCTGTGCCCAGTCCTATTTCCTGAAGTGTTTCCCCTATGTTTTCTTTAAGAAGTTTTATTGTCTCAGGGTGTATATTTAAATCCTTAATCCATTTTGAGTTGATTTTAGTATACGGTGAGAGGTATGGATCTAGTTTCATTCTCCTGCATATCGATATCCAGTTATCCCAGCACCACTTGCTGAAGAGGCAGTCCCTTCCCCAGTGAATAGGCTTGGTGCCTTTGTCAAAGATCAGATGGCAGTAAGTGTGTGGGTTGATTTCTGGATTCTCTATTCTATTCCATTGGTCAGTGTGTCTGTTTTTATGCCAGTACCATACTGTTTTGGTTATTATAGCTTTGTAGTATAGCTTAAAGTCAGGTAGTGTTATGCCTCCAGCTTTATTTTTTTTGCTGAGCATTGCTTTGGCTATTCGTGGTCTTTTATTGTTCCATATAAATGTCTGAATAGTTTTTTCCATTTCTGAGAAAAATGTCTTTGGAATTTTGATGGGGATTGCATTGAATTTGTATATCACTTTGGGTAGTATGGACATTTTCACTATGTTGATTCTTCCAATCCAAGAGCATGGAATATCTTTCCATCTTCTTGTATCCTCTCTAATTTCTCTCAGCAGTGGTTTGTAGTTCTCATTATAGAGATTTTTCACCTCCTTGGTTAACTCAATTCCTAAGTATTTTATTTTTTTGGTGGCTATTGTAAATGGGCAGGCTTTCTTGATTTCTTGTTCTGCATGTTCACTATTGGAGAAAAGAAATGCTACTGATTTTTGTGTGTTGATTTTGTATCCTGCTACTGTGCTGAAATCATTTATCAATTCCAACAGTTTTTTTGTAGAGGTTTTAGGCTGTTCGATAACCAAAAAACAATTCAAAAGATCAACAAATCAAAAAGTTGGTTTTTTGAAAAGATAAATAAAATTGACAAACCATTAGGATGGCTAACAAAAAAAAGAAGAGAGAAGACTCAAATAACAAAAATTAGAAATGAAAAAGGCGATATTACAACTGATTCATCTGAAATACAAGGAATCATTCGAGACTACTATAAACAACTATACGCCAACAAATTTGAAAATCTGGAGGAAATGGATAAATTTCTGGACACACACAAGCTCCCAAAACTGAACCGTGAAGACGTAGAAAATTTGAACAGACCAATAACAATAAAGGAGATTGAAGCTGTTATCAGAAGGCTCCCAACAAAGAAAAGCCCAGGACCAGATGGATTCACAGCAGAATTTTACCAAACATTCAAAGAGGAAATGACACCGATTCTTTACAAACTATTCCAAAAGATTGAAACGGATGCAAATCTCCCAAACTCATTCTATGAAGCAAACATCATCCTGATACCAAAACCAGGTAAAGATATAACCAAAAAAGAAAACTACAGGCCGATATCCTTGATGAATATAGATGCAAAAATCCTCACTAAAATACTAGCAAACAGAATACAGCAACACATACGAAAAATTATTCATCACGATCAAGTGGGATTCATCCCAGGGATGCAAGGTTGGTTCAACATACGCAAATCAATAAATGTGATACACCATATTAATAAACTCAAACACAAGGACCATATGATCATCTCTATAGATGCTGAAAAAGCATTTGATAAAGTTCAGCACTCATTTATGACAAAGACCCTCTATAAGTTAGGTATAGAGGGAAAGTATCTCAACATAATTAAAGCCATATATGCCAAACCCACTGCCAATATCATCCTGAATGGGGAAAAGCTGAAAGCTTTTCCTTTAAGAACAGGCACTAGACAAGGATGCCCACTCTCACCACTCCTATTCAACATAGTGTTGGAAGTACTAGCCAGAGTAATCAGAGAAGAGAAGGAAATAAAGGGCATCCAGATTGGAAAAGATGAAGTCAAACTGTCCCTGTTTGCAGATGACATGATCCTATATATCGCTCTCCACACTTTTAATCTGACACTGCTCCTATTGCTGGAAGCCTCACACTGTCCCTGCTGAAATCTCTAAGTTTTATCCCTACTACTCTAGATGCCTTTCTGCTGCACTAATTAATAGAGGATGTGGTATGCATAATGGACTGCATGTTTGTGTCCCCCTCAAAATTCATATGCTGAGACCCTAATCCCCAAGGTGATGGTATTTGGAGATGGGGCCGTTGAGGGGTAAATAGGTCATGTGGGAGGAGCCACTAAGATGGGATTAGTGCCCTTACAGGAAGAGACAAGAGAGAGCATGCTTCTCTCTCTGCCCTCCACCATGAGAAGGACAAGGTAAGAAGATAGCCATCAGGAAGAAGGCCCTGACCAGGAACCGAACATACTAGCACCTTGATCTTAGATTTTCCAGCTTCCAGAACTGCAAGAAATAAATTTCTGTTGTTTAAGCCACCCAGGCTATGGCATTCTGTTACAGCAGCCCAAACTGACTAAGACATTATGGTAGAGAAAACTCACCCATCCCTACTCACAAACCCCCTTTTACCCATCTCTCCAAATCCCCCCTTGCCCATCCCATGTGCCCACTCACCACACTTACTTCTCATCCTCTAACCCCCACTTCATCTCACTCACTTTCCCAAAAGCTTCCCAAGTTAGTCCCAACATTTAAAAGGAGCAGCTGAACAGAAGACATCAAGGCTATACACTGGCATGCAGTAAACTCAGAACCCATTCCCAGCTGTCACCGTGGCTGGATAGCCCTTGCCCTTTCCTGTATGTTCCCCACATTCTTGAGACCTCTTTGGCCCAGGGTGTCCATGTGGCCTGGATTGCATCTGTATACTAAGTGGGGTGGGAGAAAGGACACAGAGTAAGATACCTCCAAGGTCCTTATTTGACAGAGGAAAAGGACATGTGAGTGAAAATAGAAATGTGTACTCCAGAAAAGTTTGAAGCCCCCAGAAGTGGAAGAAAACAACTGCTTATTTTCTCTCCCCACCTCAAATGTGATAATAATGACAACGATAATAAAGATAAAAAGTGTTACTCTCTGAATCTCTTATACCAAACACTGTATGTACATTGTGAGGAAAATGGAGACAGACTGGTCAGGCTTCCACACCTCATATCTGCCTGAGCATAACTCAGCATGTCTGTTGTAAATACGTTAACTGCGCATGTGCACCCAGGTGTTCCTTGGCTAACTGACTCACACCCATGTGTTCCTTGGTTATCTGACTCTAGTATAAAAGACAATGGCGCTGATCCACTGGGGGGCTGAGCTCACGTCTGAATAAAGCATGTCAACTTTGCTAACGTCTCCCAGGATATTTTTCCAACTATCTAGCTTGCAATGAGGGGTCTGTGACCTAGTCTGCACAACAGGTTTGAAGGGTCTGTGGCCCAGTCTGACAATGGGTTTGAAGGGTCTGTGTCTGAGCCCGACGTGCATTATCACACTTACACCTCATAACATGAAATTGGTATTATTATTATTGTCCTTAACTTAGTATGAGAACAATGGGCAAGTAGAAGTAACTTGTCAGAGAGCCCTTGTCAGAAGTGAAATTCAGCAATGCCCAATTTCAGTCTTTTTTTCTTTCTTTGTATTCTTGGACCTCTACCCTTCTCTTAAAGGCACCACAGCCTAGGATGGCCTGACCTTCCCAATCACATTGCCAGGAAGCTAGTTCATGAGGTGGTATTTCCAGGAGGAGCAAACTTTCATAGCCCCACTAGGTCAAAAGAAAAATATTTCAAAAGGGAAATTGTCCTCATAGTCTCTGTAGCCTTTCCTCCAATTAGGCAGGATATGCAGCCAGGTTCTACGGTTTGAAGAGTGCTTGTCAAGGATTTCCAGCTGAAATTAATCTTTGTGCATTTAGTCTTGGGTGCATAAAACTCCCTAGGTATGCATTTCTTTGGAGGATAAAGTTTTCTTTTAGAAAGACAAATGTCTGGGGAGAATAATATCTTATGTTTATAACTAGTAACTTCAGTATCCATGTCTTGCCCATAAGGCAGACTCACTTAGGTATTGAGGACAGGGGGGCGGAGCAGGACTGCAAGATTACCCATGGAAATGGTACACAAGGGGAGGTGTCCTGAGGCCAAGATGAACCAGAAGATTTCCTGCAGGATTTCTGAGTCAGAAAAGGAAGGTGAGCTCAGTACCCAAGCAAAGGAACTCAGAAGTTGAAAACTAGAGAGACCAAATCAGTAGTTTTCAAACCCTAATGGGAACAATTAAGGGGGTTGCCAAGATCTAGATTTCTGGCCTCATCCCCAAAGATCCCAATTGAATTGATTGCTGATTAGGCTAAGGAATCAGCATGTTAACAAGCATGTTATTGATTATAGTGCAGATGGCCCTTGGAACCACTAGACTAGGCAAAACAGAAACAGAAAACAGTTTTGAAAGTAGATAAGGAGAAAAAGAGGCTTTGACAAGAAAGAATGAATTATAAGCAGGAGAATGAATGGGGTTCCTAACGCACAGGCTTGCCTCACTTGCTCAAGGTAGACTCTCAAAGGACTGGGTGTGAGAAGTTGTTTGGGAGTAATGCCCAGGGTCAGCACCACTAGAGGAGAGAGGGACAGTGGGAGGAGATGTAAGGAGGGGGGTTACAACCCAATCCACTCATCAAATTTACTCTGTCTGAGCTCCATTTCCAGAGTTTTCTTTCAACATTTCAATATTATCTCTCTGATGCAAAGAAGCTCACTAGCCCCCACCTACTCCCTGGCCCTGTTTTAGTCTTCCTTCATGAAAGTTTGCAAAATCAGAATTTAAGTATAAAATTTTGCTTTCCATATTTCCAGACATGCCATAGCTACTGACTGCTGGGAGGCCCCAATCTTGCACTGAGTCCAAATCAGGATAGAATTGTTTGTTTTTCCTGAATTCTAAAACAATTCCCCAGGGAATTTTATAGGAAAGTACCTTATTTTTATATAATCCTAACACTCAACTCAATTTTATGTCTATTTCAATTGTTTACAACTTCCCCTTATGTTCAATTCAGACTCATATCCAAGCAAGGGAAGAAGTCTGTACACCAGAGCAATGTTATTTGTGTGGCCAGTAAGAACAAGGGGGAGGAAAGTCAAAAAATAACTAAGACAGAAGAAGTAAAGGTAGGATATATTTTCTCTTTACAACTAGTAAAGAAAAAAGACTATAAACCACAACTCCCCCCAATTTTATCCCTCTTTAGGTAACAGTACTGGATTCCATGAGACGTCATGACAACAAGCACACTGGGATGTAGCTGAGAACTGGGTATAGGACTTTTGGATGCATTTTCTTGTCCACATAATGAAAGCAGGACTAATCATGAGAATCCCCAACATTAGTGCTTTCAACAACCACTTACTGAATACCTACAAATGTTCCTTCACAGATGAATTTGGGTCATTAGTCTTAGAGCAAAGGAAATTACCAAAAGATTTGGGAGGTGATAGGATCAATCTGCTTTTGGGAAAGATCACTCCAGCTGTTGGGAGACCAATTAGGAGGCAATTGCTATCATCCAGGTAAGAGGAGATGAGGTCTTGGACTAAACTGGCAGGTGTAGATAGGGGAAGAAGTGGATGGATTTGAGAATGTTTAGGAACTATATAAGAAATCTTTACTTGGTGATGGATTGCACTGATTGTGGGGAAAAGCGAAGTTTCAAGGGTAACCTTGACATTTCTTGTGTAACTAGTTGAATGATGGTGCCACTTATTGAAACAAGAAACATTGGGATATGGAGCTTGGGGGAGAAGCGAGGCAGAAATATTACATTTCATCTTAAACATGCTGTATGACATAACTTTGAGACATCAAAGGAGATATCAAGTATGCAGTTGGATATGTAGATCTGGAGCTCAGGGAGCAGTCTGGGCTGAGTATATCAATTCGCAAGTCAATGATAGAGGGCGATTGATGCTATAAGCATAAATGTACTTGCCAAGTGTGATAGTACTGGGTAATCAACTGCAACTTCTAACAGTTGGGTAGTAGAGAAGTCAGATGGTGCCTAAAGAGGAAGAAAACCAGGGGAATGTGGTGTCTTGGAAACCAATGAAAGAGAATGTGTTAAGGAAGAATTCTGTGATGTCGAATACTGAGAACTAGTAGAGAAACAGAGGAAGTTAAAAATGGCCGGTAGGTTTAGTGATGAAAAGATCAGTGGGGGCCTTAACATGAGCTGTTTGAATGGAGTCGTGACATAGAAGCAGATCACAGTGATCTGAGGAACAAATGTTTGATGAAGAAATAGAGACCCAAACCTACAAAACTCCTTTTGAAAAGCTAGGTTAGAAGGAGAGGAAAGAGAAAGTGATAGCTAGAAGGAGTGTGAGACCAAAGGGGGTATTTTTAATTTGTATTTGTTTTTCAGTAGAAGAAACTTGAACACACTTCCCTGACTACAGTAATGATCCCTTTGAGAAGGAACAGTTGAGCATACAGGAGGGAAAAAAGAGAATTGAAAGTAAACAATTTCTGAGAAAGCAGGACGGTGGTATGCAGAGTACAGCTGGAAGATGGAAAACAAAGGGTGAAGGCAGGTTAGGAGATTTGAGAGCACGATATCAGGGAAATTCCTCTAGCCAATGATTTCAGTTTTCTCTGAGAAGTAGAAAGTGGGAATGTGGCAGGAGGTTATGGAACAGGGCTATATGAATATAGAAGCTTTCAAATAATCATTGCAGATTCCCTAGGAACTGTGATTCAGCAGTTCTGGGTCAGTGCCTCCAAATCTACGTTTTAAACAAACACAGCTGATTTAGATACGAGGACCAGACTTTGAGAAACAGTGGCCTGGAGTTTCAAGACATGTTCCTTTTTGCATCCTCATGTGAAACCCACCATCAAGAGCAGGAGAAATAGATGTTTCCAAAAAGACTGTACTCGTGTACATGATGATCTGTGTGAATCTATGTCCCCACATGGTCCCATTCACCTGGGAGGCTGTTTGACCAAGGCAGTTCTGGAACCATTTTGACCATATGGGAAATTTAACAAATCTTAATCAGTTCTGAGAAAATTCAACATTAACTCTTTTATCCTGATTTTAGGCCCCAGTTTTAAAACCAGGTGCTAGAAACTGAATTCTTAACACACACACCCCCACCAAAAAAATATCCGTATGTTGAAACCTAATCACCAATGTAATGGTATTTGGAAGTGGGGTCCTTTGGGAAGTGATTAGCTCATGAGGATGAAGCCTTCATGAATGAAATTAGAGACCTTATTAAAGAGACTCCAGAGAGCTCTTTGGTCCTTTCTGCCATGTGAGGACACAGCAACAAGACAGCTGTCTATGAACTAGTAAGAGGGTCCTCACCAGACACTGAATCTGCTGGTGCCTTGATCTTGGACTTCCCATCCTGCAGAACTGTGAAAAATAAATGTTTGCTGTTTAAGCCACCCAGGTTATAGTATTTTTCTTAGCAGCCCAATCAGACTAAGACTCAAAGATTGTATGAGAGTACTTCAAAAAGTTTATGGAAAGATTCGTGTTATCTTTTACTTCTATATTTCCATGAACTTTTTGAAGTACTCATATTTTATCTGTGCTCCACTCTTCTTAATCATGTTCCACTCGACTTAACTTTTCCATTCCCAGAATTACCAAGAGTTACAACATTAATCACTATCTAACTTATCTATGAGAATTCCAAGGTAACGATACATGAGTATGCACCTACTTAATCTAAAAGCTGAATATAAAAACTGTATATAATACTTAACTATAAATTTCAGGCAAGATGGATCAATACCAACATTACCTGGTTTAATTCTGGAAGATGATAATAATACAAGTTTCAAAAAAAGCATTACAAGTATGCCAAGATTATACATCTTGACATATAAATAGTTTTCGTCCATGAATTTGAAGCCTGAGGACAGATCAGTGAACCCTATAAAGGCTCTCACCTGGTTTTTGGTCAATTTCTTAATGAACTTCCCTTCACTCCTTGCTCCTAACTCACATTTATCCTTCAAATCTCAGATCCAATGTTACGTCCTCAGGAATGTGTCCCATCACCCCCAGCCCCCATCCAAAATAGATCCTCATTGTTATTCTCTCTCATATCAGCCTGCTCTCTTTCTTCATGGCACTGTCACAATTTAGAAATAGATACTATTTGTATTTATTTAAGTATGCAATCCCTATTAGCCTGTAAATCCTATGAAAAGCCCATGCTAGTTTTGTTTTACCGCATACCCTCATTTCCTAGCCCTGTATCAGCACAAAGGGCTGATTTTATATTAATGAAATTAGTCAATAAATATCCGCAAAATAAATAAATCAGCAAATAAGTAATTGAGATAGAATGAAGTTTAATAGGGATTAATAATATAATTTTCTTTAAAATCTATTCATTCTTCATACTTAGAGTTTAATTAAGAGACCCTAATCTGAAAGGTGTCTCTGTGAAGCTAGCAGAGGGTTTTGACGTTACTAGCAAGGGACTGGCTCTATAATTAGGAAGAAATAATTTTTTACCCTTTTTGAAGATGGGTAAAACCCATTTTGAGTTTTCAAGGGACACAAGAAGACCATATTGCTTAACATTAGGTGGTCCACAGATAGTGATGTGCTGCTAAATATTTAATAACTGGCTCTCTGGAAGAAAAATTTTTGGTAGAATTTGCTGATATCCCTGGTGTAAATACTACTACCATGGCCAGTTACAAACTACCAATGGTTTATCAACCAGCTCACTAAATTTCTGAAAAATTGACAATTGGATTTCACAAGCTGGTATGGACTAGTTCCAACATACCACCACCACAGACATATAAGGGTACTTCAAGAAGTTCACCAAAAAATAGAATTAAAAGATAATACAAATCTTTCTCATCAACTTTTTGAAGACTCCTTGTATTACTGAAGTGCAAAAACTTTTCTAAGTTACCATCTTCTTCACTGTGTTTGATGATATAAAACCTTGGTGACTGAATCAAGGATTTTGTCCAGGAGTTAGAATAGATCAAACTTCTTTCTGAGCAAGAAAACAAAGCTGGCTTTGCTTGAAATTATCACCATGGCTTATCTCTGTATAGAGGCAGGCTGACCTAGAGAGAGGCTTCCAACTTTAATAAAACTGTATCAACTACCTCCGGTCACTTGGAACATCACAGGGATCACATGTATATTAGGAAGTCAACCCTACTCCATTCTTCCTGGTTTCCAGAGCAACATTTAGTGATAGCGCTCCAAGCTCTGGTCAGTCCAGCTGAGAGGTATGATATCCAGAGAAGAAAATCTAAGACAGTGGCTCTCAAACCTTTATGACTCTCACTTAGAGAAAGCGACTCCATTATACAAGAACTCCATGAGGATACATTGGAATAGGCACATTTTGAGAGGATTACACAGACATTAACTTTAGCAATACTATTGGTGTAAATATACATTATAATCCATTGTGGGGCTAACCAAAAAACCTTCAGAAAAATAAATTAATACTTTAAAATTTTAATCAAGAATAGTTGCCATTGAAAAGCCCAATAAACTCAGGATATTGCTAATGATGAACCGATAACAAGCCATTTGTTCTCTGATCTTTGCAGCATTGTCAGCACTGTGGAGTAGCCAGACTTCTTGATAGAATGCTGAATTAGGATTCTCACAAAATTTTAGTATAGTGTTAATGTGAGTTTTTTGAGTACCAAATTTTAGTAGCCATCAGTAATTCACTTAGTAGTTACTAATAAGCAACTCACTGAAAGTCTTTGGAATTGCATGCTGTTTGCCTGTAAGAACTTGGATTTTTGAATACTGCTCATCTGATAGATCCTCATGGCTTACTGCATGACCAAGAACCATAAGTGAGACAGGTGATCTAGGAGGTGTGCGATCCAGCCATTCCTATAGGTCCCCTCTGTTCCGTCCTTTGATCCAATGAGGATACCAGACAGCCCCCTGCTTGGACCACATTAGCTGTGGCTCCTGCTGGCCACCTTCACTGAGTTGTGTTACGTCATGTTCTTCACTAGAGCTGTTACAAGAAATGACCAAATGAAATTTGTGAGAGACCTACAGAGTTCATGAAGGCAGGAGAAGCCACAATGAGAGACAGAAAGGATCACTCCCACCATTTCAAGACCCGGCCACTTCAAGGCTAGAGCTGGTAAGTGCATGAAGCAAGAGCTGGCAAAAGCTGCTGCTGTGCCCTTTGTGTGAAGTTGCTTGGAGAAAGCAGGGGAGAAGAGGGCCGTCATGGCCCCCAGGTCAACAAGACCACTAACAGGATTCCCATGGATCCACAAAGGAGCGAAGGGCCATGGACAACTGAAAAAAGGAGCTGCTCAAAGGCTGATGGGTCATCCCAAGGCACTGGCACATGGCCCGCCCCATTGGAAGTGTTTGGAGTGTGGGGGTGCAGGAGATGGGCCCACTGGGGGAACATTGGGGCACAGCAAGGACAGTGATCTGCACTCCAATCAGCACAGGCCCACTCAGTGGAGACTGGTCAGGAATATAGAACTGCTGGGCGTGCAGTTTGCTCAAAAGACTCAAGCCCAGACCAGAGTTTCCACACAACCCAGGTGTACTGGATCTCACAAGACCCAGAAGTACTTACAAGGTCGACAAACCCTGAGCTGAACAAAAAGCCTTCCCCAGGGAACCAGCAGCAAAGCAGCAATTTAGCTCAACCACAGGGCTCAAGTGGTGGTCCCCACAGGAATTTCCCCCATTTTAGAAGTAAGCAAAGGACAACAAAATAGTCCCAGTGCAGAGTTTAAGTGGTGGGAACAGCAAATAATCCAAAACAGAACTGAAAGAAAAAACAAAATAGCCACAGATCAGAGAAAAATTTGATCTTAACCAATAAAGGTCTAACACCACCAAAGAACACCTATAAAACCTAAAAGGACCAGAAGCCTCCTGGGCTCCCAGGCCAGTGAAGTAGGAGAGCTGTGGGCCTCAGCCACACCCCCCTGACATCCGCAACCAGCCCAGCAATGACTGAGCTGTCACTGGAAACCCCCTAGTCTCCTCTGCCAGAATTAGGGGGGTGCCATGGTCCTCGCCCCCCATGCCTCCCTTCCTTCTTCTACTCCTCCTCCCACCCTGTATCACTCCCCTTTCCCCCTTCCCCTCTCCCCCTCCCACACAACTGCTCCACAAACATCTTAGAATGTAAAAAAAATAATAATATTAATAAATAAATTTTTTAAAAAAGGAATTTGCTTCTGCATTTGTCATAAAACGGTCACTGTGGATATTATCAATGTTTATTGTTAAGTAATTTGTATGTAATTTTTATATAATCATGATGATAATGATGTAGATAGTTAATGTTTGAGTTTACTATGTGCCAAGCACAACATGTTTTGCTTCGTTTAATCTTCGCGTATCCTTAAGGAGGAAGGTGCTATTATTAATCCATTTATCCACAATGTCACACGATACTCCTTAAGTATTCTCTTCATGAGAATTTCTTTTGGAGTTTACTGCCAGGAAAATTTTGACTCTGTTGGGAAACAGTATACTTCCTCCTTCCTGATCTCAAATCCTGTAGTGTTTATTGCTTGCTTTTTATCTCTGGATTCCAGTAACTGCACAGTAGAATTTGAGTCTCATGCACAGGCTAGTGTCTTTTTATCATTAGTATACTAGTTTCCACTTACTTGTCTTGGTTCCAACTTTGTCTTCCTGTTTTATCTGCTTTGTTGCATACATCCTTGCTACTAATTGCCTCAAAGCTTTTTGAAAGGAGACATAGAAATAAATTTAATTAAACAAACAAAAAATACACTTTATTCTAAGAGCACCATGCCAGAGGAATTGGTGAATAGAGATTGAGAACAATAGCCCCACCACTTGGGACAAGTTTGAAACCATTCAGGAAGCAAAATATCTTTTTCTGGACCTCCCAGGACATAGTGCCTGTTCATATATCTAAAAGAGAATGGAGTTATTGGATGCCATCTGGGGAGAGCCTTGAGATCTACAAAAGCGCTTTCTGCCAGCACATGAGAGGTCTTCACAGGAAGTGAAAGCACCCTCCTATTACAGAAACCATGCCAGAAGCAGCTGTCTTCATACGTATGCATCCATTGTGTGCCTCTTACTGTGATATGAATACAATATTTAAAGGAATATTTTATTTATAACATAATTTGAATTTAAACATGCATGTGTTGCTAGGGATCAGAGTGACAAAGAATTGCACAACTATCGCATTTTGTTTCCTCTTAGTACAGCTGCCCATAAAAGTCAACATATGACAAAAAAAAATTGTTTAAATGATCATGGTAATGCATTCAGAATAAATAAGGTCTACCACAACTCTTTTCTTTATCTAAAGGGGTTTGGTGTTACCCGTTCCCTTCAAGTTATGGGTCTAGAAATGCCAGCTATTTTATTTTGGCAGCTATAGTGACCACTGTAATATGGCTGTCCCCTCGTTATGGCTCTTAAAATATCTCGGGTGATATGGCTTAAAACTTAACAAAAATTGCATTTACTATCCACATTTACTAACAATGGAAACAATTTCACCAGAAAAAAAATTTTAAACATAAAGTGAGAGAGAAAGAGACAAACACCTGCTACACGTCTGTCTGTGTCTCCCATTAGGCTTTTCTTAGCCAGTTCATGCTGCAGTTCTGTGCGGACCTTCTGCAATTCTGGGTAACACCAAGTCAAGTATCACTCTAATGGCTCTAACCATTCTCAGTAGTAGTGCTGCCATCTGAATTTTGATTGCTCAAAATCTCAAAATTTAGTGGCGTTCCAAAGGAGTTCTGATTCTTTCCTAGAAAATTCATGCTTCAACTGATCAGGCTGATTTGTCATGAGTTTGTGATCTTTTTTAAACCCTCGATTTGTTAAATTTACTTCCTCTTAAGCCTCTGTGATCAAAAGTGCTTGATTAGAGTCTTGGAATGTGTATCTGGTTTAAAGAATTTCTCATCTAATAAAATACTCTAGCTTGTCTTTTTTCTTTTTTCTTTCCCCTCTCCCTTAAAGCAAAAAGCAAAGACCTGTAGTCTTTGAGTGAAGAGATGTAATGAATGCGCCCAGAAAGAATTACCAAGGCTTTGTTTACCCCACCTCTTCTCTCTAGACCAGGCTTGTCAACATTAATGTGAGTGTGAATCACCTGGGCATAGTGTTAAAGTGCAATGTCTGATTCAGCAGGTTTGAGGCAGAGCCTGAGATTTGCATTTCTAACAGCCCCCAAGTGATGCTGACGCTGCTGGTCCACAGACCTCACTTGGAGAAGCCAGGAGCTACACAGTCTAGAGCAACACACCACATATGTAACTCTAAATTTTCTAGAAGCCACATTAAAATTGAAAAAAAAAAATCAGATAGAAATAATTTAACAATATATTTTATTTAACTCAACACATCAAAATATTATCATTTCAACATGTAATCAATATAAGAATTAATTTACATTCTTTATATTCTTAGAATATATTTTACATTCTTTTTTTTATTCTAAGTCTCCAAAATCCAGTGTGTATATATTTTACATTTACAGCACATCTTAAATTACACTAGATGCATTTAAAGTGCTCAGTGGCCGCACGCTGTATTGAAAAGTGCAGTCTAGAGGGTCTCATTGTTTTCTCAAAGAAATACTATTTAGCAACTCTCCAGTGTTATAAAAATCTGTGGGTGTCAGGCTGTGAGATCACCCCAGATGACTGTCTTAGAGTAAGAGCTTTATCTGGGCTAAAAATGGCAGTTCTAATTCGGAAGATGAGTTTATTCAAAACAAAGACAGCCTCTCCAGGTGGCAGAAGCCCCTGTGTGTAGGGCACAGACAATCCTTAGCACTGTCCCCTTTGCCTTGACACTTCCTGGTTACAAGTTAAAAGAGACCCCTGGGTAAAAGAAGGTACAGAAGGTTTACAGTCTGAAAGAAGTTCAGGAGGCTGGATCCAAGTGTGTTAGGTGGGGAGTATAAGTCATGGTGTGAACCGAGAACAGAGAGTGCAGGACCTTGAAATCCTCACTTAGGAATTTGAACTTTATCCTAAGAGTAATGGGGAACCATTCAAGGATTTTAAACAGAGCAACATGGTATGATCAGGTTTACATTTTAGAAAGATCCTTTACATCAGTGGAAACAATTTCTGGAGGAAGACAAGATGGAAGGCAAGGAGACTAATTAGGAAACTTTCAGAAATCCAGGCACAAGATGATAATGTTCTGCATTAGGAGAAAAGAAAATCTGTTTGTGCTTTGGTTATAGATTGTAGGTAGAGAAAGATGGTGAGATAAGAATAGATAAAAATCAGGGATGATGTTCAGGTATATCAGGCAGGACCCCAAAAGGAAACTCAAATTAGGAGAACTGAAGAGGATCAATAAAGGCATTGTTGACAAAATTGTGGACAGCATACAGGGAAGCTACAAGGGATTGTGCAGTTACCAAATGGAGGAGCTGATACCATCCCTAGATCTGAAGACACCAGAGGAGGGTGGACCCAGAAGGACAGGGTTGTATAGAAGGGCTGCCACAAGAGGAACCGTGACCTCTGGCTGAACAACACAGCCAGGCAGAGGCAAACCAGCAGGGCAAGGCCGGGGGCAAATACCCAGCCCTCACTCTCCATCTCCCCTCATTTCTTTCCAGGGCTCCCCATTGGCTGGCCCTACCAGAAACCAGAGAGAAAGGGAGTCCTTTGGTGTGGTCCATACAGGTCCCTGGACCCAGGAGAGGATGGAGAGAGAATGGGTCTAGAGAGGTAAACAAAGGTATCTGGCAAACCAGTTTTCAGGCTTAGATGGCTGAGTGGAGCCATTCACTGAGATATGGAACTACAATAGCTGGTGTGGAAGAAAGAATGTCATGTACTCAAACCTACACAGTCCCTGGAATCCCTTTCTACCTGATATGGTCTTACAGCTCTCCATCCTGAAGTCTGCATGTTAAGACCTGGGGGAAAAAAGAAAGGAGGGTAACTATGAACTTGCAATAGCTCCTTACAGTCTCCCTGCTTCCTTTCTACCTCTACAATCCATTCTCAACACAGCTCTGCAAATATAAATTAGGTCAGGTTTTTATTGCCCTGCTTAAAAGACGTCAGTGGTTTCCCACTGTACTCAGAAAAAAATTGAAACTGTCAGTCACAACCACAAGGTGCTGTAGAGCCTGGCCAGGCCCTGCCTCTGTCTTGCACCCGCTCACCAGCTCCCTCCCTTCTCTCCAACCCCTCCACATCCTGCTCCCCACAAGATGGGATGCAGTTCTCCCCATCTCCACTAGAGAGCAGTTGATGCCCTCTCGGCTCCCCTATCAGCTCTCCAGGACGGCCTTCCCACACCCGGCCAAAGTAGGAGCCCCACCTGCCCCAGCTCCCCTAGCACTTATTATGACGTGAAATTGTCTTACTTTTTACTCTCTTCTTTCAGTAGGAAAAAGCTCTAATAATCTTACCTGTCTTTTTATTGCTGTTATCCTTCCAGCTAGAAAAGTGCCTGGCCCATAGCTGGTGCTCAATAAATAAATAAGTGATAAATTGACCACAAGTATGAAAGAATACAAGATGCCAGCTCTGTGACTGCATTCTTTCAATTGAAGCAAGTGAGTCCCCTGGCTCTGACTCTGAGAGCTGTAAGCTAGGATCTGATTTGGGGTGCAGGGCCACGTGGGCCTCCATGAAGACCCAGGACCATCTATGCAACTGGTCTCCACACAAAGTCCTGAGACATGATCTGCACAGGAGGTCTTCAAATACATGAACATATACCTGTGGAAATATAAAGTAAGGAGAATATGTTAAATATTCCCAGAAGCAGGGCAAGATGGTAGACTAGAGTTGCCCAGGGCACATTCCTCCCACAGAAAAGGACCAGAACAACTAACAGAAAACCAAATATTGACAGGAGCATTGGTGGGAGAGCATAGGATTGCAACAGGAGACTGGTGAGATCCCTGCAGAGCACAAAAGCGCAGGGTGATGGCATACAGAGGACAGAGAGGCACACAGCCTCAGCTCCCACGTCTCCAACACCAGGATTGGGGTAGGAAGAATTTTCCCTTATAGCAAAAAGGTAGGAAGAAGACCCATACCAATTCCCACTCTCACCACAGAGGCCCGCAGATCCTTTGGCAGGACAAGCCTGTTGCCAAGTGTAGGGAGCATCCTAGCATACACACACTGTATCACTCTAGAATAGCAGCACAAACTGTGTACTCCCCACCCACAGCCCTCATGACCCAAGCCAATACAGGACACCACCATCTTGAAACAAGAGCCCTTAAGGGATTGTGCCTCCTGGGGCCAGTAGCCACAGTGCTTCCCCAGCCTTAAAGCTCTGCCCTTATCCCAGTACACTCATATAAGAGGTTATAACACCGTGATCCCAGAAGCTTAAAGCCTGAGCTCATAGAGTCTGTGACTCCGTGCCTTGGGTTGAATGTCTCTCCAAAACTTAATCCCCATTGTAACTGCTGAGGGCAGGAAATCCTATTATAGTAATTGAAAGGTGGGTTCTTGAAGAGCTGATTAGATTGTAAGACCATGCCATAGTGAATGGATTAATAATGGAGGTCAGGGGCATGGTGCTGAGGGCTTTAAAAGGACAGCACATGAGAAGCTATCTCTCTCTCTCTGCTCTGCCATTTTGCAATGTGATACCCTGACATCACTGAAGTTACCACCAAAGAAAGCCTTCACCAGATGTGTTCCTTGAACTTTGGACTTCCAGACTCTGAACCTGTAAACAATAAATTTTGTTTTCTTTATAAATTACCAAGTTCCAGATATTGTTTTATAAGCCACAGAAATGGACTAATACACTCTAGTTCTGAAGTCTGGGAAGCCAACCCTAGTCCTGCTGAACTGATGCACGCCCACGTCCCTGGCCAGAGATCAGACAGACAGACCCTCTTCAGGTCGACCACCCTCCCTTCCTCCCCCTACCTCCCATCCCTGCCAGCTGACTGAGTTATATGCACCTGAGCCTGGTTCTCTACCCTAACAAATACATCCTTGGGCTGGTGGAAATAAAGTACATCTGCCCCTCCTGGAGAAGTGGCCAGGAGGTTCCATCCTGAACAGTCCCACCTAGAAGGCTTAACAATAGTCCCAGAAGCAGCTGCATTGGCCCCTCACTGCATGCCTGCCTAGCAACCCTGACCAACTAGAAAGTAGCTGGTGAGGCTCAATCATTCCAGGTATGCAGAGCAGACTTTCTAACAGTCTGAGAAGTGGCTAGATGGGCCCCCTCACTGTGGGCCTCCCTAGTGACCACACCCACCAGCCAAGAAGCAGCTGGACAGGCCCCTTCACTGCAGCCCTGCCTAGTGGCCTCACCCACTCCGTGAGAAATGACTCAGCGGCTCCACCCTTTGGAGCCCAGCTTCTGAACCACAAAGGGAAGCATGACATCAGAATTAAATGGCACCATAGATGAAATAGACTTAATGGATTTATACAGAGCATTTTATCCAACAGCTGCAGAATACACATTTTTTCCATCAGCACATGGAACATTCTCTAGGTTTGACCATATGTTAGGCCATAAAATAAGTCTCAACAAGTTCAAAAAAATGTAAATGATATCAAGAATTTTTTCTGACTATAATGAAATAAAACTAGATATCAATAACAAGAGAAACTTGCAAAACTACACAAATACATGGAAATTAAACAGCATGCTCTTGAATATCCAATGGGTCAAAGAAGAGATTAAGAAGGAAATCAAAAAATTTCTTGAAATTAATGAAGACAGAAACACAACATACCAAAATATATGGGATACGGCCAAGGCAGTATTAAGAGGAAAGTTTATAGCAATAAACACCTACATAAAAAAAAGAAAGATTTCAAATAGACAGCTAACAATACACCTTAAGAAACTAGAAAAGCAAGAACAAACTAAATCCAAAGTAAGTAGAATGAAATAAATAATAAATATCAGAGCATAAATAAATAAAATTGAGACTGCAAATGCAAAAAAAAAAATCAATCAAATAAAAAGCTGGTTCTTTAAACAGATAAACAAAATTGACAAACCATTATCCAGACTAACAAAGAAAAAAAGAGAAAAGACCCAAATAAATAAAATCAGAAATGCAAATGGAGACATTATAATAGAAAACACCAAAATACAAAGGATCATCAGAGACTATTATAAACAACTACACCCAATAAATATGAAAACCTAGAGGAAATGGATAAATTCCTAGACACATATGCCCTACTAAGACCAAACCAAGAAGAAATAGAAAACCTAAATAGACCAATAACAAGTAACGAGATAGAATCAGTAATTAAAAGTCTCCCAACAAAGATAAACCCAGGACCAGATGGCTTTACCACTGAATTCTACAAAACATCTACAGAAAAACTAATACCAATACTTTTTAAACTATTTCAAAAAATTGAAGTGGATGGAATTCTTTCAAATTCATACTATGAGGCCAGCATTACCCTGATACCAAAACCAGGTAAGAATACAACAAAAGAAAACTACATGCCAATATCCATTCCAAACACATATGCAAAAATCTTCAATAAAATACTAGCATATCAAATCCAACAGAACATCAAAAAGATTATACACCATGATCAAGGGGGATTTATTCCAGGAATGCAAGGATGGTTCAACATATGCAAATCAATAAACATAATACATCACATCAACAGAATGAAAGAAAAAATATATATGATCATCTTCATAGATGCAGAAAAAACATTTGATAAAATTCAACATCCCTTCATGATAAAGACCATCAACAAATTAGGTATAGAAGGAAAGTATCTTAATACAATGAAGGCAATATATGACAAACCCAGAGCTAACATCTTATTGAACAGGGAAAAGCTGAAAGCTTTCCCCCTAAGAACTGGAACAAGACAAGGATGCCCACTCTCACCACGCCTACTCAACATAGTACTGGAAGTCCTAGCCAAGGCAATTAGGCAAGAGAAAGAAATAAAGGGCATCCAAATTAGAAAGGAGGAAGTCACATTGTTTCTGTTGGCAGATGACATCATTTTATATAGAGAGAAACCTAAAGACTCTACCATGAAACTGCTAGACCTGATAAACAAATTCTGTAAAGTTTTAGGGTACAAAATCAAGATACAAAAATTAGTAGCATTTCTATATACCAACAACAAACTTGCAGAGAAATATATCAAGAAAGCTATCCCATTCACAATAGCAGCAACAAAAAAATAAAATAGCAATAAATTTAATCAAAGAGGAAAAACATCTCTACAATGAAAGCTATAAAACACTGATTAAAGAAATTAAAGAAGACACAAAAAATTGGAAAGACATCCCATGCTCATAGATTGGAAGAATCAATATCATCAGAATGACCATACTATCCAAAATTATCTACAGACTCATAGAAATTTCCATCAAACAGCCAATGACATACTTCACAGAAATAGAAAAAACAATTTAAAAATTTATGTGGAATAACAAGAGATCTGAAATAGCCAAAAAAAATCCTGAGCAAAAAGAACAAAGTAGAGGGTTTCACACTCTCTGACTTCAAAATACACTACAAAGCAATAGTAATCAAGACAGCATAGTACTGGCACAAAAACAGATACATAGACCTATGGAACAGAATGGAGAATCCAGAAATAGATCCACGTACCTATAGGTCACTGATTTTTTACAAAGGAGCCATACATTGGAGAAAGGGCAGTCTCTTCAACAAATGGTGCAGGGAAAATTGGAGATCCAAATGCAGAAGAATGAAACCAGACCCCTCTATCTCACTGTATACCAAAATCAACTTAAAATAGATTAAAGAATTAAGTGTAAGACCCAATACTTTAAAACTTCTAGAAGAAAACATAGGGGAAACACTCCAGGACATAGGTCTGGGCAAAGACTTTATGAATAATATTTCAGAAGCACAGGGAACAAAAACAAAAATTAACAAATAGGATTATATCAAACTAAAAAGTTTCTGCACAGCAAAGGAAACAATCAACAGAGTAAAAACACAACCTGCAGAAGGGGAGAAAATATTTGAAAACTATGCATCTGACAAGGAACTAATACTGGAATACATGAAGAACTTAAACAACTCAATAGTAACAAAAAACAAAATAATCCAATTAAAAAATGGACAAAGGAACTGAATAGACATTTTTCAAAAGAAGACTTACAAATGGCCAACAGGCATAGGAAAAAATGCCCAACATCACTAATTATTAGGGAAATGTAAATCAAAAATACAATGAGATATCATCTCACCCCAGTTGGAATGGCTATTATAAAAAAGACAAAAAATAACAAATGCTGGAAAGAAGATGAGAAAGGGGGACTCTTATACATTGTTGGTGGAAATGTAAATTAGTTCAGCCACTATGGAAAACAGTATGGAGATTTCTGACATAACTACATATAAAACTACCATACAATCCAGCAATCCCACTACTGGGTATATATCCAAAGGAACAAAAATCAACAAGTTAAAGGGATACCTGCACTTGCATGTTTATCACAGCTCTATTCACAGTAGCCAAGAGTTGGAACCAACCTAAATGTCCTTCCACAGATGATTAGATAAAGAAAATGTGGTATATATATGCAACGGAATATTACTCAGCCATAAAAAAGAATGAAATTCTGCCATTTGCAGCCACATGGATGAGCTTGGAGAAAATTGTGTTAAGTGAAATAAGCCAGGCACAGAAAGAGAAATACCACATGTTCTCACTCATATGTGGGAGCTCAAAACTTTATCTCATAGAAGTAGAGAGTAAAATGTAGTTACTAGAGACTGGTGGGGCAAAGGGGAAGAAGAGATAGGGAGAGGGTGGTCAGTGAATACAAAATAGTAGAGAGCTAGGAAGAATGGGATCTCGTGTTCTATAGTAATATAGGGAGACTACAGTCAACAACAAAGTACTGTGTATCTTTGAATAGCTAGACAGGATGATGTTGAATGTTTCTAACTCAAAGAAATGACAAATGTTTGAGGTGATGAATACACTGAGCACCCTGATATGATAACACAGTATGAATCTACCCAAATATCATATTGTACTCCATAAATATACACAATTATCATTAGTCAATTAAGAAAAATAAATTTTAAAAAGAAAAATAGAAAGTAGAATAGTGGTTAGCAGAAGCAGAGAAAGGGAGAGGGAGGGAGCCCAGGAAAAGTTGGTAGACTGGGACAAAGTTACGAAGTTACAGGTAGACAGGAAGAATTCGTTCTGGTGCCCTAGGGTGACAAAAGCTAATAATATTGTACTGTATATTTCAAGATAGCCATAAAAGAGGATCTTGAATGTTATAATCACAATAAAATGATAAATGGTTAGGTGATAGATATGCTAACTATTCTGACAAGATAAACATGTACAATGAAAAAATAAATAAAAGTAAATAAATAAAATATTGCCCTTCACACACATCACCAACACTTTCACCTCAGAGGTAACATTATTAACACTTCCCTGTTTAGTACTCCCTACATTTAAATACATATATACATTATATATACTGTATCTATATAAATACATACACAGGGTCTTCAAAAAGTTCACGGAAATGCGTATTATGAAAAAACTATGCACGGATTGCAAAATTTTTTTGCACCCAAATAACTCTAACTAACTTGTTATAACCTGTCTGAACAGGATCTTGTTTGAGCCACTAAGAAAGATAAGACATCGGTTTGAAAATAGCCCCTATCAGAACAATATAAATCGTGCTAAAATTGAAGCAAGAACAAACCTCAAATTTATAGTGAAGATTGGGTGGAAAAATGGTGAAATAATTGATGCTTTACTAAAAGTTTATGCAGAAAATGCCCCAAAGAAATCAGCAGTTTGCAAATGGATAACTCATTTCAAGAAGAGACAAGACAACATTGAAGATGAAGCCCACAGCAGCAGACCATTCACATCAATTTGAGAGAAAAAAATTAATCTTGTTTGTGTCCTAATTGAAGAGTGAAATGGAGAAAAAGAGAGAGAGAGAGAGAGACCCGAGCCAGGCACTTTTTCAGCCAATAGCTTTTATTCCACTAACGTGGAGGGGAGACTGAGCCATATCAGTTCCCCCAAACTAAGAAAAGCAGGGGGTTTATAAGACTTTTAGGGAGGGTTCAGGGTCATAAGCAATTTTGAAGTCAGTGGTATGCAAGGTGACACAGTCCTTGTGGTCCAATGACATCTGGTCGATTAAGTCATAGGCTTCCGATTAGCCACTATCTCAGTTCAAAGCATTCTGGTCCCAAAGCCTGCTAGACACAACCCACAAGATGTTCCTTTGATGATAACAGTATTGTTTACCCCTTCCTGGGAGAGGAATCTCAGTTCCCAGAGAAGAAAGGAAAATGGTGGGGTGGGGGAAGGCTCAACATGGCTGTGCTGAAGCTAAGCCAGCCATGAGACCCAATAAAGAAGACCTACGATTAACAGCAGAAACAATAGCCAACACGACAGACATCTCAATTAGCTCAACTTACACAATTCTGACTGAATAGTTCAACAAAGTTTCCACCTGATGGATGTCAAAACGGTTGTGTCCAAATCAGCTGCAGACAAGAGTGGAGCTTTCTCTCCCCCTCTCCCACTTAATGCTTAGATAGAAAATTATTTCCCCAACATACAAACAAAGGAAAACATCACAAATTGAATTTAAAGTCACTTGATAAGGAACAAATTTAACACACAAAGATTGACATCCTTAATGCATAAAGAACTCTTAGAAATGAATTAGAGAAATCTTAACAGAAATTTGGTGAAGGACATGAGCAGACAAGTCACACACCAAATAGAAATACAATTGGCTAATAAATACATTCTAAGATGTTCTTGCAGGTGGGGGTAACAGCCCACAGGCACCATCTCAAGACCCCAAGTTTGAAGGACAGAGCTTTCAATAGAAATTTTAAACAAGTGAGGTCAAGATCCTGAAGCATTTCTTCAAAGAATTGTAACTGGAGATGAAACATGGCTTTACCAGTATGATCCTGAAGACAAAGCACAACCAAAGACACAGCTACCAAGAGGGGAAAGAGGTTCAGTCAAAGCAAAAGTGAACCAGTCAAGCAAAAGCTAAGCAGTCAAGAGCCAAGATCATGGCAACAGTTTTTTGGTATGCTCAAAGCATTTTGCTTATTGACTTTTTAGAGGGTCAAAGAATAATAACATTTGCTTGTTAGGAGAGTGGAGAAAGTTAGCCAAAGCTTTGCCAGAAAAATACCTGGGAAATCTTCACAGTAGAGTCTTTCTACACTAATATAATGTTCCTGCTCATTCCTTTCATCAAACAAGGGCAATTTTGCAAGAGATTCAGTGGGAAATCATTAGGCATCCACATTACAGTCTTGATCTGGCTCCTTCTAACTTCTTTCTGTTCCCTAACCTTAAAAAAAATCTTTAAAGGGCACCCATTTTTCTTCAGTTAAGAACATAGTAAGGACTGCATTGACATGTTTAAATTCCCAGGACCCTAAGTTCTTTAGGGGTAGACTAAATGGTTGGCATCATCACTTACAAAAGTGTCTTTAACTTGATGGGCCTTATGTTGAGAAATAAAGTTTATATTTTTTATTTTTATCTTTTAATTACATTTTCCACAAACTTTTTGAAGTCCCCTTATAAAAGCTATGTATTTGTAAAGTATTTAAATATATATTCTATGTATTTTTACTTATTTCTGCATTTAAATATAGACATCTGCTTTATATATACACACATATCTATGGTTACATGTAGATATAAAATATTTAAATACATACATATATACTTCCCTACTTGTACATTTAAATACATATGCATAATTCATCCTTTTGTTACATAAATAGAAATGTTCTATATAAATTGTTAATTTAGTTCTTTCACTTAATATGTCTGAAATTATTTTTTGCATCACTACACACAGATTTATCACTTTTTAATTGCTAAATAATATTGAAGACTCATAAATTATTTAATAATTTCCCTATGGATATCTATATAGGTTATTTCTTCGTTGTGAACATGTGTGATTATTTCTCTAGGGGAGACACCTAAAATTTGAATTGATGGATTGAAAGTTATGCCTACTTCAAATCTCTGAAGAAACTGCCAAATAGCTGTTTTAGTTGTTCCCAAAAGTTTATTCTATTTATTCCCCCACCGACAATCTAGAAGAGTACCTATTTCTTTCACGTCTTATGAACAATGTATGCTATCAATCCTTTAAAACATATTTTTAACAATATTTTCCTATTGTTAATTTTATATGTGCCAACTTGACTAAGCCATGGTATCCAGATATCTGGTCAAACACCAGTCTAGATGTCACTGTGAAGGTATTTTTTAGATGAGATTAATATTTTAAATCAGTAAATTTTGAGTAAAGCAGATTATAATTATAATCCTCAATTGGAGACTGTAAGAGAAAAAGACTGAGTTTCCCTAAACAAGAGGGTTCTCTTCCGTCAAACTGCCTTTGGACATGAACTGCAACATTAACAGTTCCCTGAATCTCCAGCATGCTGGTCTGCCCTGCAGATTTCAGACTTGCCAGCCTCCACACAATTGTGTAAACTAATTCTTTTAAATAAATAAGTAAATAAATACAGACGCACACATACACACACACACATCCTATTGGCTCTGTTTCTCTGGAGATCCTGACTAATACACTTATTTAGTAAGAAATTATATCTCAGCTTAGTGTCAATTTGCAATATTCTGATTACTAATGAAGTTTGAAGTTGTTTATTTTTTTTTTTACCACTTCTCTTTCTTTTTTCTGTTAATAGCTTTTGCTCATTTTCTACTGGGCATTTTGACTTTTTCTTATAGGAGCTTTTTCCATATTTGTATTTTGATCCATTCTTTTGTAAGTTGCATATATTTCTTACAATCTGCCCTCTGTCGTTAACGTGATGAACTTGCAGCCTCTGGGCTTAGGGTGCTCCAGAGTCCACGAGGAAGACTGGCTCTCATCTCTCTACCCACCCACACCTGAGCCTCTCTGGAGTTGTAATTTTCTCTATGCTGGCTTCTCCATTGTTCAATCACGTCTACTTTCTATATTTTAGAAACCTCAAAAATTTCAACTAACAGTGCTTTTGTGAATGCATCCTTTTTTTTATAGCCTTCCGCCATTTCAACAGCATTTAGGGAGAGCAAGGGGGTACATATGTGAGCTCAGCTGACCACACTGAACCAAAAACTGAGGGAATCACTTAACAATGAAAGCAGGGCAAGCATTTTCAAAGTTTCTAGGACCCAGCTGGTTATACTTTCTAAAATCCATTCAAATATTGTAATAGAAGCTAAAATCATACAATTATCTCTAACTTGTCCATGAAAAACAAGCAGAACGGTAATGTGTTCTTCTGAAAGTGCCAATTAGTGCCTAATAAGTGGCCTGTACAAAGAGTACTACAGGAGTTTGCTTTTGAAAATCTAAAAGTTTACCATAGAGAAGTGGTTATACAATCACTGGAGTTAAAATGATATACATTCATGCACACGGTTAAGACTATTTTTTCTTTTTTATACAGAGTTCTATTTTGTTTTCACAAAACAGAAAGAGCTGCATTTGATTGAGAAAATACTACTTTTTACATTATGTATAATTTACAAACAAGAATTAGACATTCATGACGCCAGAGATACTCCCCCTCTGAACAATGTTTTAACATAGAACAAATGGGGAAACCACTCACAGATGCTGAGGGACAGACAGCAGGTTTCCAAACACTGCCTGGCATGGGCAAAACAGCATTTATGGGTGAGAGTAGAAATAGGCATGAGATTTGCCTCCTGAGTTAGAAACAGATGGCCAATTCTGCTTCCTTCATACCCTAACAAACACAGTGCTTAGCAGAATTATTGCATGGCTGCTACATTTGCCTGTCCCCACCCCAGTCCAGCTATCTCCTCTCCATTTTCCTTTGGGGAAATCTTGGGGGAACCCATCCGGCACGGTGCCCCTGCCCTTTCCTGTCCAAGGCAGGAGAGAAGGCAGGTACATGACCCAAGTTGGCCTCAGGGCACAATTTGGAGTGCAAAATTAAAATTCAAGGACACTTGCTCAATAAATATTAAGAATTTCAAGATGGTAACAGTGGAGCACAAAACCTAGCAGGGGCCCTTTAAAGCATGGTTGCATGTCCATGAAGCCAGCCCTAGTTGGCTTATTGAGAGGAGAGCCACAGGGAAAGAAGCAGGGAAGCTGAGTCAGCAGATCTCATTGCTGTAGCCAGATCCATTCATTGCTGCAGCCAGATCCCCAGGACTGCCCCAGTTTCTGCCATTTCCTTTTCAAGGTTTGGTTGTCCTGTTCTCCAGCTTTGCCTATAATTCTGCAGGTTCTCACCTCCTTCCAAAAATTCCTTTTTGGTTTCATTTCGTTTTTGCTTATAAGTTTCTTGCACTAAGAAATCCTGACTGACACAGAAAGTTAACAAGTGTTTTCCACTTATTGGGCATATTTTTATACCAGGCTCAGTTCTGTACATAGGGGATAAAGCTGTGAGTAATCAGCAAGACCCTGCTCTCACAGAGCCTCCGTAACATAACACAAACAATAAATGTCAATGAATAAATAAGCCATTTCAAAGAGTAAAATGTACCATAAGGACAAATAAACAGGATAATATGATAGAGGGTGTCTAAGGAGGGGAGCACTTCCTGCTCAGGGTCTTTATACCCACTGTTCCCTCTGCCTGGAACACCAATTCCCAGACATTCCCTTGGCTCACTTTCTCACTTTATCCAGCTTCCTACTCAAGTGTCACCTCATCAAGGTGGCCTCCCGTAACTCCCCTACTTACAATGGCACTGCCTCCAATCCCAGCTCTTATTTCCTCCTGCAGTACTCTGCTTTTATATTCTTCACAGTATCTGGCATCACCTGATACATTGTACAATTATTTGTTTAGTTAGGAGTTATCTGACTCATGTTCCATAGAGAATAGGGGTTTTCATCTGTTTGTTCTCTGCTGTACCATTGCACTGAGAAAGCCTGGCACTGAGGAGGTACTCAATAAGTATTTGTCAAACAAGTGAATGAGAAAATGAATGACTGAGAGTGGTCAGAGAAGGCCTCTCTGAGGAAGCAACTTTAAGGCTGAAACCTACATAAGAAGGGGACAGCCATGTATATAATATTCCAAGCAAAGGGAGCAGCAAGTACAAAAACATAGATAGAAACAAGCTTCTTGTGTTTGAAGGGCAGAAAGAAAGACAACGTGGTTATCCATTTCACCCTGACTCAAGGTGCAAGAGGCTTAGGACAACAATGGGAGGCCAGACCACTTGGGCCCAGTAGAGGTCTGCCCACTGCTGTCCAGTGAGTCCATAAGACAGCCATCTACCACTGTCCCTGGTGGCATTGTCAGAGCCCCCCGGATGACCCAGGCTGGGGTGGCAGCTGGATGTGAGGTCAGGAGCCTGGCTGTGGGCAACATATGTGGCAGCTGGAGGCCAGTGGATGCAGGGATGATGAAATGGTGAATGCCTGCTGCTCAGGGTGGTGCTGCTGAAACCTCTCAGTGCATAGAGGATGGGGCGTGCTGCTCGAGGGGAGTGCAGATAGGGTTTAGAAAGTGATGGGTCATCAAAGAAATCATAGCCGGCAAGGGAGTGTCGATGGTTCGTAGCGGAGCTTCTGAAATGTCAGGTCAATTTGTTGGCACAAGACAGGGTCTGTTTTATAAGGCAGAAATTGGCTGGTAAGTGATTGGCTGGTACATCAATGAGACTGGCTAGAAGCGGGCACAGTGCAACCAGTTCTCCTTCCCTCCATCATGACAGATGTCTCTTATTGACCATAGCTCTGTGCTGGGGCTGAGCCCTAAAACTGAACCCAAATCCCTCCCAATGCAGTATTTCAGGCAGGTAGTTAGCCACCAACTAGCTGATCAGAGTTGGCATGTGACATGTGTTTGCCAGCCCTGACCTACAAACTGATGCCCAGAAGTCACCAAGGTAGGGTTACAGGTCCCTGGTTGAGAATTCAGATAAAATGGAGTTTTTCTGCCTGTAGATCTACAAACCCAATGGGTGATTTTAAGCTTTTTTTTTTTTTTTTTTCTTTGAGTATAACAAATATACAGAAAAGTGCATGGACTGCAAGGCCACAGCTGGAGGAATTATCACAAAACAAACACACTCATGGTAACAGCCACGCAAGTTAAGAAATAGAGCATTACCAACACCTAGGACCTCCCTTCATTCCCCTCCCAATCAATTCACCATCTCTCCTCCCAAAGGGAACCACTATCCTGACTTCAGACACCATGAATAAGATCTGCCTCATTTCAACTTCATATAAACAAAATCATACAGTATGTATTCTACTGTATTTAGGTTTTTTTGAGTCATTATATTTGTGAGATTCATCCATGTTGCTAGAGGGAGGTGTTACTGTTAGAATATGTAGGCCAAATAAGGACTTGAGCTTTTATTCCAAGTGAGATGGTAAGCCAGGATGTTTTTTGAGCAGCGGTGGGACACGCTACGATTTATGCTTCTGAATGGCCGTTCTGGCTGCAGTGTTGAGAATGGCCAGTAGGGGCGCAATGGTAGAAGCGGTGAAGGGGCTGCTGTACTAATGCAGGTGACAGTGACCAGGGCGGGGGACGTGGCGGTGGAGAGAAAAGGTCTGTGTTCAGATGTATCTGAAGGCAGAACCAAGTGGATTTGCTGGTGGATTGCAGGTCTGGGGGGGGGAACAGGGGAGGCGGAGGGGGAAAGACAGTAATGACAGAAAAGTTTATGGCCTGAGTAACTGGAGAGCAGAACTGCCATCCTCTGAGATGGGGAAGGCTGCGCAGGAGCATATTTGGGTCAGAGAATCAAGAGTTCTGTTTGAGATACATCAAGTTTGAGATACCTAAGAGTCATCCAAGTGGAAACATCACACAGACGGTCAGTTATATGAACCTAGGGTTCAAGAGAGAGGTCAGAACAAAGCTTGAAAGGTGTCAGTGTACAGATGGCACTGAAAGCCACAGGACTACCTGAGATCACAAGGGAAATGAGAACAGAAAGAGAAGACACCTGTGTGGACAGCATTTGAGCTGAGCCTAAAGGGTGACTAGAGATGCCTAAGTAGAAAAGAAGGAAAAGACATATGAATAATAATAGCAGTGGCTGGCAATCATTGAACACCTATTCTGCATTTGGCTCTACACTAAGCACTCATGTTATTGTCTCATTTAGCCCCCACAACAACCATATGTCTGGCATAAGAACTATTTGCCATCCCCATATTACAGATGGGAACAATGAGACTTGAAAGAGTCGGATTTGTTCAAGGTCTGTAAGTGGTAGAGCTGGGCTCTGAATCCAGACAGCCTGGTTCTGAAGCCCTCCTGCCTAAGTACTATTCTATACCACCTGTCCAGGGATGGTCCTGGCAGGGCTAACAAGATGAATTAAGGGATCAACATGGAAGTGTAACCCAGATATCCCCATGAAATATCAAAATAAAACGACCAGCGCTCTATCCCACAAAAAGACAAGATATTGCTCACCTTTCCCAACATCCTTAGGGGGCTCACTTTTTCCTAGAATCGTGTCTTTTCCTAGAATTGTGTCTTTGGGAAAAGTAGAGGTTTATCTCATGTCTACTACTGGGACAGCTCAAGCTGTCCAGATCTGGCTCTGCTTTCCACTGACCCTGAAACTTGTTCTCCATCCCTCTATTTCTGATTGGCTCACTTTGCTCCTGATCAAAGCCTAGAACCCAGGGCCCACCACCCCACACCCTATGTATGTCCCCCATGCACATCTCCACCCCTCAAAACACTAACACAAGACTGTAGCATGTAGTGGCCTTTTACTAAAGGTTAGGAATAAAGACAGGGGTAACCTCACAGCACAGAACTAGTAGCCACTTAAAGCTGAATATTCAGCATTGTTGTCCTAGAGGTCCCACAGCATCCGCCGTGAGGAACTTCTACCAGCCCCACAGATCCTCAGGGCCCGGCCCCCACCACCTCCCTTGGACCATCCCTTCTCTTCCGTCTCTGTTCTTCTCCCCATCTAGGGCTCTCCAAAATCTTGGTCTGTCTCTTCTGCCCAACAGAGAACATTCGACATTCCTGCTACTTTTATTAAGCAGAAAAATGTAAAATGTAAAGTTTATCAGGCCAAATATTTCCCATCTAGTCTATGGGGGGAGAGGACCCTCCATAATAACTAAGCCCCTTTTAAGTGTTTTGGTTTTGTTTTATTTTTTACCCCTAACAAAAGAGCCATCCTCCACTGATCATCTTCCTTACCTTCCCAAAGAACAGCAGGAGTTAGAAATTACAGGGCTTGTATTTTTCCTCTTCTGGTGCCAGTTCAAACTCTCAAGTGGATCCTCCCCACCAACTATCTCTGTAAGCAAAAGAGAGTCACGAGAACATCTTCCCCTTTTATCCGAAGCAAATTCACAGGTGGTGTGGGTAGGAGGTGTCTTTCCCTTACACATGAAAAAGATAAATGGTAAAACAACTATATTAATAATAAAATAGCTAGTGTTTTTAAAACTAAAATTGTTTCACGTAGTGCTCACAACATCCCTGCAAACTTTAACCTTTAATCTCCCAAGTCTCTTCCATGATCTGGAAGCTGGGCTGGCCCAGGTAGTCTGCTAGAGGAAGCCAAGGGGCTTTGACTACCCCATGCATGCTTGAAGGAAAATGAGCAGACCCTTCTTCCAGGCTATCTCTTAACACTTGGTTAAGAACTACCTTCATGTGTTTTGAATAAGTTCACACCTGTCTCTTCAACTTGTGCCCACCCCTCCTTACCTGCTCAGGTAGGCTATACCTGATTACCCAGGAAAAAACTGCACTATGATGGTCAGTTTTATGCATCAACTTAGCTAGGCATAATCCCCAGTTATTCAATCAGACACTAATCTAGGTGTGCTTAACATCTACAATCAGTTGACTTTAAGTAAAGGAGATTATTCTTGATAATATGGGTGGGCCTCTGATCAGTTGAAAGGCCTTCAGAACAAAGGTTTCCCTGAGGAAGAACAGCCTCCTGCCTGAAGACTGCAGCATCAGCTCCTGCTGAGAGTTTTCAGCCTATGGGCCAGCCCTCCAGATTTCAGACTTGCCAGCACCTACAATAGTGTAAGCCAACTCCTTGAAATAAGTCTTTTTATATATTTTTTTTTATATATATACACATGCACTTGTATGTATATGAGGATATTTCAAAAAGCTCATGGAAGAATAGAATTGAAAGATAATACAAATCTTTCTATGAACTTTTTGAAGACCTCTTGTACATATATACCATTTTAGATTTATTTTTCCAATTTTCATTATTATAAATAATTAGGTGATAAGCTCTTTGCATTTCTGTTTATTTCCTAGAAGTGAAAAAGTCCAAATGAATGAGTATTTTAGGGTTTTTTATAAGTTCTGCCACATCATTTTGCAGAAATACAATACTAAAATTAACAATTACAGCAGCAATGGATGAGTGCACCAATTTCACCAAAACCTATAATCACTTATTCAACAAATATTTATCAAGGGTCTATTATGAGCTACTCATTATTCTATATGTGGGAGATACAGTAATAAATAAGACAGAAAATATCTCTTAGGGAGCTTCAATATATGATATGTCATGTAGTAGTAAGTTCTAGAAGGAAAATTAAACAGGGCAGAGGGATACAGCAGAAATCTGGCAGCACCTCCCCCCCCCCCCACCTCCTGGGCCAAATCTTGCCAGCTGCTTGTTTCTGCAAATAAGGTTTTATCGAAATACATCCACAGCCTGTCATTTATGTATTGTCTGTGACTGCGTTCGCTCTGCAACAGCAGAATTGAGTAGCTGCAACAGAAGACCAAATGACCCACAAAGCCCATGTGTTGACAGCTCACAATTTCTTAGAATGGAAAGGTACAAAGCTTCCTGGGATGCTGTATTGGTTATGGTAGGCTAACTACTGTAACAAATAGATGCCAAAATGTATGGTGACTCAGACACAATAGAAATTTATTTCTTGTTTACACATCAGTAATGAGTACATGAATAGACTCTACCTGGCTCTTTCAGGGACCCAGAACTGACAAGGCTTTGCTTTCTTCAACACTTAGCTTCAAAGTCATCCTAGGATTGTCTCTATTCCAGCCAGCCAGAAGAAACTAAAAAAGCATGGTGTATTTTTGCATGGGAGGTTTTTTATGGGGCAATTCCTTTGGCTAGAATCTAGGCAGATGGCTGCACCCAACTGCATGGGTTACTGGGAAATGTAGTCTTGGCTGCTCTGCAGGTCCCAGTTCTAAATTAGGAAGAAGGGAAAGCACAGATTTGGGAGGGACAGCAGGCAGCTCTGTCTCAGACAGGATACAATTCCAGCAAGAATTGGCAATTCATCGTTGTTTTATTGTGTATTTCTTTAACACTAATGTTGATACATAAATTTTTTATGTTTCTTAGCCATTTATAATTTCTTCTGTCTGAATTTCCCATCATCGTGTCCTTTGTTCATTGTTCTAATGAGGTCTTGGAATTTTTTAAATCATTTTTATGAGTGCCTAAATGATTAAAGTTTGCAATTGCCGCTTGTTGTTTTCCTTTCCGTTTTTATATAGTTTTTGAAGTGTGGAAAATTTTTTAATTTTATGTAACCAAACATATTTTTTTCTTTGTAATTCCATCCGTTGTTTTCTAGTTGGGAATCTCTTACGTATTCAAAGATGAAATACATATTAATTTGCTTTCCGTTTTATTCAAGTTTTTTTTAAAGCATTACTTGTACTTTTAAGTGAGGTTCTAAGTTTATTACTTTTGAAAATAGCTAATTTTCTTGACACGAGTTTTCAAATAATTCATACATTTCTAATTGATTCGTGATGCCTCATTTACTGCTTTTTAAGCTGTTTTGCATTCTAGAGTGTGTGTCTGTTCTTATCTTGAGTCAGTACCACAAAATTTTAATTATTATGCCTTTATAGTCTTTTTATGTACTATATTCATAACTGGTAAGGTCTTCCATATTACTTCTTTTCCAGATATTTCTTAGCAGTATTTCTCACTTTTTTACAGATGTATTTTTATCTCATTTCAAATAATAAATATGTAGTTTGTATTTCAAAAAATACAATGTGAAAATAGAAGATTATTTAGTTAACTTTTATTATTATTGTGTTAAATTCCTTTTAAATTCCTGTTCATATTCTAATCCTGTTTATGTTATATCCACAGATTAATTTGGGAAATTGGCATCTTTACCATCTAGAAATTGCTCCTCATTTGTCTTTTTATCTTCTTCAGGAACACTACTTGGTTTTCTTCATATAGAACCAGTACATGTCTTATCAATTTTATTGCTCAGTATTTTATATTTGAATGGTATTGAAATATGATATTTTCATGTTTTTAACTGCTTTTTGCTGCATATGGTAAAGCTATTAATTTGTACATATTTATGTCATAGCTGGTCATAGAAGTTTTCAACTGATTTTCTTAAATATTCTAGAGAAACAATCATATCATCTACCAAACAAAAATAATGACTTATTTTGGTAAGTAATTTTATAGTTCTTCTTTTTTGTCTCGTTTTTTAGTTCTCGCTTTACTGCATACCCTAGAACAGTGTTGCTCAATCCATTACCCAAAGAACCTTAGTGTCCCATGAATTTGGGAAATGCTGGGTATGTTATCTTTCTCTCATAAGTTCACAACTTACACTTGACTGTTGAGGGCTTTGCAAAGTCACATGGTAAAGAAATCCAGTTAAACATATTTAACCTTGTTTCACCAGTGTACCTAGCACTCCAGCAAAATGTCCACTAATATGCCCCTCAGGACAGTGGCAGTTCTGTCTCAAACATCCCCGCTCTGCTTGCATACATCCTCTTAACCTTTCCTACCTAGAACTACAGCCACCGCTACGTGGGAAAACTGTGTTCATGGATTTGAAGTTAGGATAATTCTGGACAACTTCCAAATCAGTGTTGAAAAATGGTTGTGATAAAAATGTATCCTTTGATGTACTCATGTGATATATAGTATATAGTTAACTGTTTATTTGTGTTGCTTTTTCTTAATAGACTTGCCAGAAGTTTATGTAATTTATTGTTTTTCTTTAAGAGTCTCCTCTTTGATTTATCAATTCTATGATTTTGTAGGTTTTAATTCAATAATTTCTGCTTTTATCTTCACTGTGTTTTCCCTCTTGCTTTCCTTGAAAGTACTTTGCCATCATCTTTTCTAATTTGGGGAGCTAGTTGCATAGTTCATCTGTCTTTATGTTTAGAATTTAGCGAAATGATAAAATACTCCCATTATTAGAGAAAAGATGGGGGGGCAGGAAGATTAACTCATTAAATTTCAGGCTCATTGCTTCTCTCATAGAATCCAATACATTAATTAAACTTTATCTCAAAAAGAGCTTACATAAATAAGAATAGGCTTTTTGAAACAATTTTGAAAAACTAATGAGGTACGGAGGACCCAAACACCCAGATTCCCTTCAGCTCTGGGCAAATCAAAGTCTTAGGACGATCACAGAAAGAGCTCAGCCAAAACTAATAGGCCATCATCAAGGACTCTTTTATAGTCAGCTCAAATTTGTCTTATGATTGTAGAGGGTATCTTGATTTGGGTTCTTCCAGAACCCAACCCTGAGGCAAGAATTCCCAAGTGAGTGATTTATTTGGGAGGCAATCCCAGGAAGTACTTCTAGGGGAGTGGGCAAGTGAGATGAGGAGAGGAGGAAGCAAGTGAAAGGATTATTATCAAGCAAGTTACCACTAGAAGCACCTGGAGCTTGATTCTGCTGTAAACTCTGGGGTCCAGTGGAGAGCATGCACCTCAGTGTGGTCCCACTCCTGGGGGAGGGAGCTGGGGTATTCATATATACCTCAAGTCTTACCAGTTGGTTGAGGGCTGCTGAGGGTATGGGGGGCACATCTGGCCTGCATCTTGCATAGGAAAAGCCCAAAGTTTAGGAAATGCAGGCGCTGGCAGTCAGAAGTCAGCCCAGCATGCATTAGGCAGTAAGGGTAAGGGGATCTGATAGGGGCGCAGAGTGAGGGGATGAGAAATGCCCCGACAGCGCCATGGAGGCACTGCGTTTCCTTCCCTTTAATCAGCCATAAATGCCTCACCTAGGCTGGAGAAGAGTGCCTGAAGTTACTTACGGGCTAATTTGCTTTCTGAGAGACATAAAACTTTAAAAGGGATTTGTTTCCAGGGTTAACTCATGACCTACCATACTCTCATCGTCAGAGAAGCACCCTCTGCAATGCAACCGAGAAGGAGCAAAGGTTACGTCCAGGGATGGTAAAGCCGTGTGAGACCGGGGGGTGAGGACGGTCCCTCTTCAAAGTCAGGAGACTTCACAGGTCCCTGGGGTTGTCACTGAAGGGATTCAGACTTGGAGGGGTTGAGGTCGACAGGTAAATAAAAAGCTCAGAAGAGACAAATTGTTCCTTCATGACAATTTTATTGCCTTAATAACTGCTTCCCTCTTCTAGGGACACCTCATGTAACAAGGTCCTAAATGATAGTTAAGAAGAATGTCATTTCTCCTGGGTCTAGTTCTGTGTGGATGACCTTGAGTCAATTTCTTCACCTCTGAATAGGGAGGGAAATAAAACTGCTTCACCCAGAGGGTACTTGTAACAACTGATTAAATGTAGGGAAAGTCTTGATTAACAAGTGTTTGCTAATTAAAAGTAAGTAGTTCTTACAAGAATTTGTTCAGCTTAATTAGTGTGGCAATCTGTTCTCCAAAGCACAGTGCAAATACAATGTAAATAAGAGGGATTTGACCCTATTTTTCATTGCCAATTTCTCAAGAGTGAAGAATAATAAAATTTAAATTTTAGTTGTTTTACACTTGTAATTTTACTCTTCAAAGTAATTACTTTGAAAATTAAACTGTGTTCCCATCAATAGCATTTCCTTTTAATAAATGTAGTTATCTTCCATTCATTATCCGAGTTTTATAAATGACTAACTACAGCCACGGTACAATAGTCACCAATAGTACTGGCTTTTATTTTGCTGTATGGTACTCTGAGTATATATTATCAAAATGCTTTTCCTCTACAGAAAATATTTTACCAAGGTCATCATCACCTGTCCGCTTTATTGGTGAATAACTTCATCAGCTAAAACCTTCACATGCCAATTAGCAATTCTGTGTTTTCTTTCTCATTTCTGGTGACAAACAACTGTGTCCCCATAAAAATCCTTCCCTGATTTCAGCTTAAATTTAGAAGCTGCAGGAACATTGTTGTCTGGGTTCCTGTGCCACTCAGATCTATCACATGCCTTGCTTTCTAGCCCAAGAGACGTTTGTGATGGTGGATCCAGATCTCTACTGCCACCATCACTGTCACAGATAGAGAAGCCCCCCCCACAGGGCAGACTAAGAAGACTGCTGCACCTACCAACCAGCCAACTGCTTGGAGAGGCCAGGTGACACAGCCCAGAAGCATGGTGGAGTTACACCCCAGAGGGTGACTTTGGCCAGTGCGAGACAGAGTGGAAGTTGGAGCTGGGAGTTAACTTCTCTTTCCTTTCTGCTCCAGATGGACTATGTGGAGACTCTGTAAGTATCTGGTGAAACCAAGCAATTAGCTGTGCTTGTTATGATTCTGAGACCAGCTCAATAACACATCTCGTATTTTTTCTCTCATATTTTCTCTTTTTTTAAAATAACTGTGGTAAAAATCACATAACAAAATTTACCATCTCAACAGTTTTCAAGTGTACAACACAATGTTATCTATACTCACATCAATGTGCAACAGATCTCTAGAACTTTTCATCTTACAGAGCTGAAACTCTATACCAATTGGACAACAACTTTCTTATACCCCTCTCCACAGCCCCTTGTAACCACCATTCTGCTTTCTGTTTCTACTTCTGTTTGACTACTTTAAATATCTCATATAAGCAGAATCATACAGTATTTGTTCTTTTGTGACTGGCTTATTTCACGTAGCGTGATGTCCTCAAGGTTCATCCATGTTGTAGCTTATGATGGGATTTCCTGCTTTTTTAAGGCTGAAGAATATTCCATTGTATTTACTTAGAACATTTACTTTATTTGTTTATCCATCAGTGGACATATTGGTTGCTTCCACCTCTTCGCTATTGTGAAAAATGCTTCAGTGAACATGGGGGTGCAGATATTTCTTTAAGATCCTGTTTTCAATTCTTTGGGGTGTATACCCACACTTCCCTGCATTTGCACTGCCTCTCTCCCTGCCTCACTCCCCCTTTTTCCCTTACACCTGATTCCCTGGGTTAGCACCAGTGGTGTGCTGGTGAATGTTTAATATCTGGCTCTGCAAGCCTAGTTCCAATATAAGTGTTGGCTGACATTTTCATTTAATCTATTGAGTAAGATGGAAGTGAAACCAGGAAGACATATTTCTGAACTTCATTTACCATGGCATGAGCAACTTCTTTGTTGTATTGGATAACAGTTTTCACGTTCTGGAAGAATGTTTCAATTTTATGTGATATTCACAACATATTGACTACAGTTCAATTTGCATTATTAACATTTTCTCCTTCACTTTTTAAAATCTAGACAATCAGCAAGACAAATCAAGTCCTGATTTTTAGCATTTGCCTATATCTGTGATGTAAAATACTCCCACCATGGCTGATTTCAAGCTAACAACAAAATGCTACTGGAAGTGGAGTTGGGAAGAGGTGCACAGTAACACACTATTTTGGGTATTTCCACAATAAATGTAAATAATCTCAGTAGCATAAATAATGGGAAAATATTATCAAATAATTAGGAAGTGTTTTGTTTTAAGTATTTATTACTTTTGTTTTTGATATAATTTTTAACTGCAAATTTATGCAATATAATTTTTAACAATGGCTGTGTTTCACAACAATTGCTGAAAATTAAACAATCAGCTCTTGCAAGACTGTACAAGCTAGCTCCAGCACACCCCTGGTTTGCACTCCTGAACCAAATATTAGGCCATAAGCTTTTTTCCCCAGCTTTATTGAGGTATAACTGACAAATAAACATTAAATATATTTAAGGTATATAATGTGATGTTTTGATATAATTACCACTATCGTGTTAATGAACATATCCATCACCTCACTTAGTTTCCATTTTGTATGTGTGTGATGAGAACATTTAAGATTCATGAACATGAAATATTTTTCCATTTATTTGTGTCATCTTGCGTTTCTTTCACCAATGTTTTGTAGTTTTCAGTGTACAGATCTTTCACCTCCTTGGTTAAATTTATTTAGAAGTATTTTTTGATGTTATTGTAAATGAAATTGTTTTCTTAATTTCTTTTTTGGATAGTTCATTGTTAGTGTATAGAAACTAGTGTATTGTTAGTTTTTAGCTACTAATTATTGTATGTTGATTTTGTATCCTGCAACTTTACTAAATTTGTTTATTAGTTTTAACCGTTTGTTGATAGAGTCTTTGGGGTTTTCTATGCATAAGATTATGTCATCTGCAAACAGAGACAATTTAACTCCTTCCTTTCCAATTTGGATGACATTTATTTCTTTTTCTCACCTAATTGCTCTGGCTAGGACTTCAGCACTATTTTGAATAGAAGTGGCAAAAGTGTGCATCATTGTCATGTTCCTGATCCTAGAGGAAAAGCCTTCAACTCTTTACTGGTAAGTATGATTTTATCTATGGGTTTGTCACACATGGCCTTTATTATGTTGAGGTACATTCCTTCTATACCTGTTTTGATGAGAGTTTTTGTTATGAAAGGATGTTGAATTTTGTCAAATGCTTTTTCTGCATCTATTGAGATGATCATATGATTTTCATCCTTCATTCTGTTAATGTGGTATATCACATTTATTGATTTGCATATGTTGAACCATCCTTGCATTGCAGGGATAAATACCACTTTATCGTCTTGAAGATCCTTTTAATGTGTTGTTGAGTTCAATTTTCTAGTTATGCCATAAGCTTCAGCCTTAGGCTTTGCTTTCTAGGCAATGTAGACTGTGAGAAACACCCTCAAACAATTGTGAACAATTGTGAGAAACACTCTCAAACAATTGCGAACAATTGTGAGAAACACCCTCAAAACAATTGTGAAGCATTTTACTGTTTCATATTAGTTTTACGTTTTCTTCCCCATTTATCTTCCTATTAAAAAGGAAAAGAGAGAGAGAGAAATAAAAGATATACCACACCACTCAACAGTAGCAAAAACCTTGTAGTCTTCCCTAAATATTTGATTCTTCATAAGCTCCTGAAACCTCTATGCCACTCTGGAGCAAAGAAGGGCTGAAGGAGAAAGCCCTAATACTGGTGAGGTCCACTTTCCCTCTCAGGATGGAGGACTCAGAGTTGAGTTTATTTTTATTTAAATTTACAAGGTCATACCTTTGTTCACGGAGCACAGCCCCCTCCTAGTCCACCCCTGCTTCCATCACTTCACTTATAACAAATGAGGGAGAACTATCAGAAGAGCATAAAGGAGGAATGCCAAAATTAAGATTTATGTTTTCCCTCCCTTTTGGAATTGTTGGTCCTTGGAATTCCCTCTCAAGAATAAATCTTCTCCATTAAGGGTCTAATCAACCCCTGCGACATGCAACCCATTCATGAGCAGTACAAGAGTTCCCATTCTCACACTTTTATCACAAAATATCACTAAGATATACATGTGAATTCACCAGTGCCTACCCTCAGAAGATAATGAGATAAGAAACAAATTCCATAAATCCAAAATATTTGATAAGGAAAGATAAAAGAGATGAATTGTAATCTTACAAATTATCTCAGTTTATTTTGTGCTGCTATAACAAAATACCTGAGTCTGGGTAATTTATAAGGAACGGAACTTTATTTTCCCGCAGGTCTGGAGGCTGAGAAGTTAAAAACCAAGGCACTAGCTTTGGGTGTCTGATGAAGGCCTTTTTGCTGCATTCTCACATGGCAGAAGGCAGAGGGGAGGGGCAAACTCTCTCCCTCTCCATAAAGCCCTTTTAAAGGGCACCTAATGCCATTCAGGAAGGAAGGAGCTCTAATGGCCTAATAACCTCTTAAAGACCCCACTTCTTAATAATATCACATTGACAACACCTGAATTTTAGAGGGGACACATTCAAATTATAGCACAAATGTTCTAAGTTATAGGTCATATTTCCTCCATATAAAACAGTGTAAGGTATTAAGAGCTGATAAAGCATTGTCCAGGGAGATGTAGAGGAATCTTGGCCAAGGGAATAGTCTGTAGATCTCTATCCCTTATTTGAGTGATTACAGATCATCCCAATTGTATTTTAGTGTCTCCCATTCTAAAGCCTCCCTAAATATATGCTTTACCCACTTTTCTCTTGGGGATAATTATTTTTTTGCTTCTTAGGAAATAAAGGATATTAAGAAAACTAACTTGTTTTCTAACGTATGTTATACTTTCCTAATTTGTCATTTGCTTTTCAACTTATTTATAATATCCTTTGACTCAGAAATTTTAAACATCTGTCAATATTTTGTAACCATTTTTTTCCCCATCACTCCTTTCAATCACACCCCTTCCCATCCCTTAACTGCATCCTGGCATGGTTGGAGTTCTCTATACATTGGCTTTCATCATTCTTCTGGCTAACTATGACCACATAAGCCTGCTGAATAGCAGACGCCTGAATGCTAGCTCCAACATGGGGTGATATGCAAGTTCTTCAGAGAGCCCTGAATGGCATTCACCTACTTGGTACTCTGATGAAGAAGGTCTGTTTCCACTTGATCTCTTTCTTTCTGCCTCATCTCTCACCACTAGTGGTATACCTGTGCCATTTTACTACTGAACACCTGTTGTAAGTAGTATCTTGGCTGCAGTACTAGCTAGACAATGCAAGCCCAGATAATATTCTTGAAGTTGGCTTGACCAATGGAAAATTTACAATTTTTTGCTATGGTGGTTTCAAAATATGTCCAAAGATTCTTTGGTACTCTTTTGATGAAACAGAACCTAATTCTTCTCCCCTTGAATGTGGACTGGACTTAATGACTCACTTTAGCTAATAGTATAAGATAGAGATGATGTGTGGCTTCTGAGATCATGTCATAAAAGACATGGTGGCTTACATCTTGGTCAATCTTTTGGGTTGCTCCTTCTGGGAGTAGTTACTTGCCTTATTATGAAGACACTCAGTCACCTATGGAAAGACCCATATGGCAAGGAACTGAATCCTCCTACCAACATCCAGTAAAGAACTGAGGACTCTTGCTAGCAGCCATGTAAGTGGAGCCTCCAGCCGCAGTCAAGCCTTCAGATGACAGCAGCCTCTGCCAACAGCCTGACTGCAACCCCATGAGAGATCCTGAGCCAAAACCATCCAGCTAAGCTGCTCCTAAATTTCTGATGGCATGAAATTTGTTGATATTGTAACTAGGATTTCTGCATAGGGCTGCCACTCCTTCTTATTCATGTTCAATCAGCTTCTCTCAGTTTCCTCATATGTAAAAAATCAAAAACAGATACCTCTCAGGAGAAAAATGAAAATTATATTAGATAAGTATATAAAATAATATCTAGCTCAGTAGCTGAAACATAATAACCCCTCAATGAATGCTAGTTCTTGCCCCATTCTTAGAGTCTTTGCAGCTTATGTATTTATTTTATACATTATAAAGAAGTTATAGTAACATTACATTAAGTGGATATAAAAAGAAAAAATTACCAATAATCCTACCACCTTAACACAGCTATTTCCCATTTTTATGTATCCCTTTTTTTCTTTGGTTATATGAGCATATATTTTTAGGGCACTACAGTCAAGTGAGTGCATAAAATTTTATGTCACTATGTCCTTATGTTGCTATCATCTTTGTAATTAAAATCTTCATGACTGCATGATATTTCATCAAGAGAATATAGCATGATTTAATTAATTATCCTCCTATTATTGAATAGTTAAGTTGGTTTCAATGTTTCCCTATTATAGAATGAGGTTGCAATAAACATTTTTGTGTTTATTATTTTTTTCCTCCTTATTTGGGGTTATTTCCTTCTGACATATTCCCAGAAGTGGAATCTCCATGTCAAAAAATATAAATATTTTTAGGGCTCCTAGCACATTCTGCCAAGTTGCCTCCCAAAGCATTTCCAACAGTTTCCACTGCCACTAGCAGTGCCTGAGTGGGAGTAGTGGCATTTGTGCTTAGTTATGTAAAGAATTTAGACCAAGAGTGTCCAAATCCCTCAGGCTTCCCCTCAGACCTGAAGGGGAAGGCAGTGAGCATATACCTTTATTTTCATGTAGTATTTGCTCTGTAACCCTTACTCTCCAGAGATACACTATGCTCTTGCCTCTCTCTATTGCTAGAGCCTCCTTTTCCCTGCCAATCCTCAATTCTCGTCATGTCTGGGCACAAGCTGTCTTGTTAATTATGTAAACGTGACTGCTTTGGACATTATTTCAATTTTATGGATGCTCTGGTTACTCATAACACAGGCCTATTTTGGCTGGGCCAAGTCCAGAGGAAGAGAGACATCAGAGAGAGGAGGTAGACTTGGCCTCCTCACCCAATGACAATTTTGTGGGGTCTCCAGAATCCAGGAACAGGTCCTTAACTTTGCAGATCCCAAAAGTCAAGTTTGCCTGACCTCCAGCCTTAGGAGGAGGAAATTTAAAAGGTGGATTTGTTCAAACTAAATCCAGGTAAAATGGTGACTTTTTGTCAATGATTAGAGGATGGAAATAATGTACAAATTTGAGAAATTGTGTTCCAAAAAGGACCTGAGCAGGAGAAACGGTTCTTACAAACCGGATCATTAAATCGAATGAGATGGAGAGCAGTAGCAATTATCCACTCAGTAACTCGGTATGAGGGAGAAACCAGGGAGCTAAAGATTGATGAGAAACATGAGTAGATGGGAATGGGAGGATAAAGGTGAGGGTTTGCATGATTGGTAAGTAAAGCACTAGGGTAGTGTTGACACTGGTTCTGAGAGTACAAGGATGTGCTAGAATTGGAATGTCAGTGAAAAGGACATTCAGGCTGAAGACATAGAGGAGATTTTTAACAGCAGCAGCTTCTCTCTAGTGCCCAGGTGGTATGGTTCCTCTGGCTTTAGTCTGCAGATAGAGGTGAGGGTAGGTTTGCAGAGTTTGGACTAGCTTTCCACTGGGATTCAAACCAGGGGCCCCAGTCTGAAACTAAGCGCCAAAGAGCTCCAGCTGCTGCTGATGTTGATGACTGGCAGGATGTGAAACTGGAAGAGTGTGACCTCTTCAAGAGCCATCACACCATGCAAATAGGCTGTGGTTGCATGCCTGTGTGCCCATGTGAAGATGTGGGGGCACAACCATGAAGTTTTTGGTAAGCTGTTGTTCCAGGGGAGTTCTGGAATAGTCATGAATACATCCATCCCTTGGGCCCATGCCTGGGTCTGGCCTGAACTTGGGAGCAGAGGTCAAAGTGGGCAGTGTCCTGTTAATGTCTGAAGAGGAGCACAACACTCCACTGTAGTTGCAGGCAGAGGTATGGGGTTGAGGAATTTCCCAGAGACAAGTTGCCTCACTGTCTCTTTCTAGGATAGAACATCTGCTCATTGGCTTGGCCTGCCTGAAACCCAGAAGATGGTGCACAGTTCCCAGCTGGTGAGCACTCCAGTGGGAATTGGGGAGCAAAAGCTAATCAACTGGGAAGAAGCAGTTGGCATTTAAATAGGATAATTTGCTTTGAAGAACCCAAGTCACCCATAATGCAGTCATTCTCCTCCTTGTGGTGGAAATCAAAACAACAGAGATTTTCTCAGCTATTCTCAGTCCTCAGGGGCTTCTTTCTGGAATGCAGGGGTGTAGCATGGCTGTTGTAAGGTAGATCTTTTTTCAGGAAATTCTGAGTTTGGAGTGAGGGCATATCTGTCCACTGAAGGATTTATTCATTAGATGTCTCCATCATGTTCCAGACACTGTGATAGTATATCAATTCAAGTGCATCTGGCTGCAAGTAAAAAAATACCTAGCTAACAGTAGCTTAAATGATGAAGACATTTAATTATCTCACAGAACCAGAAATATGGATGTAGGCAGTGCCAGGATTGGTGCAGCAGCTCAACCATGCCAGCAGAAGGGCAGGATCTTCCGTCTCTCCTCTCTATTACCCTTGTGTGTCAGCTATGTCTCCCCTCATGGATTCAAGATGGCTTCCATCTCCCCAAGCATCACCACCTTATAGGACATCTCCTAAGGAGGAAGGAAAGGATAAGAGGCAAAAGAGAGTTTTTGCCTTACATGGATTTCTCTTTTCACTAAGGGATCTTTTCACAATCACCCAAGGGACCAGAACTAGATCATATGGCTATCTGTACATCAGTCACTGGCAAAGGGTTACCTCATTGGCTTAGACAGTTGTAGTTCATTCCTTGGAGATGGACACAACACCTTGGGAACAAAACTGAGATTCACTCATTATGAAAGAGATAGAAGTGGCTGGTGGGAGGCTATCTCCACTGTTTGCCGGAGCCAGGCAAGAGAGAGAGATACAGAGATAAACATGATAGACATAGTCTCTGCCCTCATGGAGCTTACAGTTCCATAAAGGCAGGCATGAAGCAACCATTAAATATATGATCTCAAATTACACTGATCATAATAAATAATAATCTGGGTTTTATGAGACAAAACCTCATTGAGACTGGAAGGTAAAATAACTTCCATCATTCATTACATCCATCTTTCATTGTGTGGCAGCAGGGTGGTTTCTCAAGCCACCTGTTTCAGACCAGGTCCTCCAGTTTAAATCAGGTGTGGTAGGCAGAATAATGCCACTCCACCCCCCAAAAACTGTCCACGCCCTCAACCCTAGAACCTGTGAAATGTTACCTTACATTGCAAAAGGGATTTTGCAGGTATGATTAAGTAAAGGATCTTGAAATGTGGAGAGTATCCTTGATTATCCAGGTAGGCCCAATGTAATCACAAGGGTCCTTATAAAAGGAAGGCAGGAGGGTCAAAAGCAGAAATGTTATGGCAGAAGCAGAAGTCAAGAGTGAGGCAGCTCCAAGCCAAGGAATGTGTGTTGGAAAGGGCCAGGAACAGATTCTCTTCCCTGTAGCCTCCAGAAAAAAACACAATTCTCACATCTTGATTTTAGCCCCGTAAGACATATTTTAAACTTCTGACCTCCAGAACTGTAAAATAATACATCAGTGTGGTTTTAAACTATGAAGTTTGTGGTAATTTGCTACAGCAGCAATAAGAAGCAGGGTTACACCCAGTGAGTCCCAGTTCTAACTCTTCACTTCTGGTGCACCTTATAAATATCTGCAGATGAAAGCTAGAGGAGGCATATCACCTGGGAACTTGGGGGAGGGGGCAACATCAGTCATTTTGTACAACTTTAATCTAAGGGTAGGTGACATAAAATGAATTGCTGCAATATTTCTATGAATCTTTCCTCTTCCTCCCTCTAAAGAGACTTAAAAGGAGATTTAGTGCTTTCCGACTATTCTCTAAAAGACAATCTGAGCAGTCAGTAATAGTTCGGTTTTCTCTAAACTGAACTTCCCAAGTGCTCATCACCAGCTATACATTATAGACAGTGTGATTTAAGATTATATGTTTCCTCTTAGAGAAACACAGAAACAGCTAACAATATTTTCCCAGAAATTCTCCAGAGCTGCTGCTGGTGCTGGACATAATCTGTCCCCAGAGGAGGATTCTGATATGCAGTTTGCCAGGGACTCACTAATGCATGTCAGTCTTGAGTCTTCCCTTGTGAGCAGATATGAAGATCAGAAGGTGCTGAGAAGGTCTTTTGCAGGACTTAGAAATAAAACTCAATGAGAAAAATGCATCCAACTACTATCATTTGGGGAGAGAAACTATAATTATGACACACCTAAAAGAAGGTAAATAAGCTAAAATGGAATGTTTAAACAAAAATCAAAAATCTGCTAATATGAAAAAGTACAAAATCCCAATGAGCAAACACTCTCAACAAGGGCCAAAAATGTCATTTTATGGGATTTAAAAGGTCAGTGAAAGCCTTTTATCTGCTCTCCATCCTTTCTTGCCTGGCCCTCCTGCAAATGCCTTGGAACAGGCTTCTATCTCTCACTGTGCACTGTCCCTTACCTTCAGCCTACAGGTCAACCGTTTTGAGCCAACTGAGCATGCCATGCTATTTGAAGCCTCCATGCATTCACACAGGCTCTTCACCTGTCTAGAATGTCCTTACCCCAACCCCATCCTAAATCCACCTAGCAAACTCTAGCTCATTCAAGACCAAATATGAGGGTAATTTTAGGAAAGTGCATGGAAAAATAGAATTAAAAGACAACATGAATCTTCCCAAGAACTTTTGAAGTACCCTCACACTAACATCTCTTTCTCAGTGGTCTTCTTGGCCCATGCAGAATTGATCTTCCCTACTCTCAGTTTAACCCTACAGTAGCTGTTATCATACTGTATTACTATTGTTTTTGCCCTAGGTACCTTCTATCTTCCTGCTCCTCTTCCCTGAGCTTGCTCATCTCAAGTCACCTGAGGTCTGCTCTCCATTCCAGGAAGTAGGAAAAAGAAGAATGTGGCAAGGATAAAAGGAGCTCTGACTATATCGTGAGAGCAAAACTTTTCAGAATATCCCCAGGCCAACTTCTACTTACATCTCATTGGCCAGAACTGAGTCACATGGCTTCCTTCAGCAGCAAGGACAACTGGGAAATGTAGTTTGTTCACTGGACACATTGCTATTCTGAATAAAATCAGCATTTTCTTAGAAAGAAATAGAGAGGGTTCGGCCCGTGGCTCACTCGGGAGAGTGCGGTGCTGATAACACCAAGGACCCGGGTTCGGATCCCATATAGGGATGGCCAGTTAGCTCACTGGCTGAGCGTGGTGCTGACAACACCAAGCCAAGGGTTAAGATACCCTTACCGGTCATCTTTTTAAAAAAAAAAAAAGAAAGAAAGAAATAGAGAATGAACATTGGTTATTAAATGAGCAAAGAATGTGTGCATGGGAACATGCATGAGAAATTGAGTCCTAACAAGGCATTTAAGACAGCAATACGATTGTAAAATGTATATTCAGAAATAAAGCTTTCACAGGTCAAGGTGACCAGTCCAGGATCAAATACAGAGAACATTTAATCTAGTGCTTCTCCTCCAAATTGTAGAGCTTTTTAAAAATGCATACACCCAGGCCCAACCCTCATGCCACAGAATCAAAATCTCAGAGGTTGGCAGTCCACCATGTATAGCTGTATACAACTGATGCAGCCATATGGCTTGTCCCTGCAGATGTGTGGCTTTTGAAAACTCTACAAGCTTTTCTACTACATGGCCAGGGTTCAACCATTGTCTTAGACTCTTGCCCTTTCAATTAAGTTATAAAGATGAGAAGACAGAAGACAGGTGTATAAATGCAGTGGCCAAGTGTGGGCCCTATAGTCAGACTGTCTTCACTCCTCCCCTTACTAGCAGTATAATCTTAAGTAGATTAGTTGACATCTCTGTATCTTTTCTCATCCTCAAAATGGGATAATAATAACATATATCTCATACGATTGTTAAGGGGCTCAAATGAGATGATACTTGTATAGAATTTGGATTATGGTCTGGCACATAGTAAGCACTAAATAGATGTTGGATACAGGTATTATTTCTCTAGGTCTGTTAGCAAAAAGAGAAGAGATTTCATTCAATTGTTTTGTTGAAGATGCCTCCTGTTAGGTTGAAGAAATTCCCTTCTATTTCTAGTTTGCTTAGTGTTTTTATCATAAGTGATGGAGTTTGGATGTGTTGTCCCCTCCAAAACTCATGTGGAAATTTGATCCCCAATGTGGCAGTGTTGGAAACTGATTGAGTCATGGGGGCGGATCCCTTGTGAATGGCTTAATGCTCTCCCTGCAGGGGTGGGGGGAGTAATGAGTGAGTTCTCACTCTATTAGTTCCTGCGAGAGCTTACTGTTTATAGGACCCTGGCACCTCCTCTCTCTCTCTCTTGCTTCCTCTCGCCATGTGATCTGCTTGTACCCACCGGCTGCCTGCCACTTTCCGCCATGAGTAGAAGCAGCCTGAGGCCCGTGCCAGATGCAGCTGTCCCAGAATCGTAAGCCAAATAAACCTCTTTCCTTTATAAATTACCCAGTCTCAGGTATTTCTGTTATAGCAACAGAAAACGGACTAATAAGTGAGCGTTGAATTTTGTTGAATGCTTTTTCTGCATCTACTGAGATGATTATTTGATTTTTCTCTCTTATTCCATTAATGTGATTACTGCATTGATTTTTTTTTTTAATGTTAAACCGAACTTGCATTCTTGGAATTAAACCCAGCTTGATCACGTTTTATTATACCCCTTTTTATGTCATTGGATTTGATTTGCTAACTGTCACGAACTCTTATAGCAACGTTCAGAGAATATTGATCTGTAGCTTTCTTTTCTTGTAATGTCTGTCTGGTTTTGTTATGAGAGAAATGCTGGCCTTACAAAATGAATTGGAAAATATCCCCTCCTCCTTTAATTTCTGAAAGAGTTTGTATATATAATTGATACTCTTTTTTTCTTAAATGTTTTCTGGAAATTGCCAGTGAAGCCATTTGGATGTAGAGTTTTTGTGGGAATATTTGTAATTACACATTCAATTTATTGATAAATGAAGGGCTAGTGATTTCATTCCATTGGAAATAAAAATCTCAGCATCTGTGAAGATATGCTGCAGTCCTTTCTTCACTATTCTTTGCAGGAAATGCTCAAAGTGATGCAGAACCCCTTCGCCAAGGCTAGTCCCATGGAAGGACGGTGCAGGTTGCAATGCCACTCACTGGGACCCAGGGCCTCAGCTAAGATTCCAGCAGAGCTAGAGACTGCCATCAGGTGTGGGCCTGGATGCAGCTTTCCTACCAGCTTGCTTTATGTGGGAAGAAAATGAACCAGGAGGCAGAAATTAGGTCCACTTGGGTCGCAGCTGGGACCACAGGTGTGACTGAGCACACTGGACATTGCGCAACTCTAGGGGGCCCAATTTGCATTAGAGCTACGACATAATTTGCATATTTGTTACAACAGTTTTCCAGCAGGTGTCAGGGAAGGCTTGTGAGGAAGGTATGCTGGCTCACTGACCAGTGAGGCCTACAGCAAGCAGCCTTGAAGAGGACCCTGTGGCTAAGACAGCTGGCGGAGTTAACCAACTCATACACTCAACAATTATGTTCAGCAAATACTTATTGTGTGCTTTCTATGTGTCAGATACTGTAGGAGCTGGTGTTTCCCTAGAGAATGTTATTAGGAAAATCATTTTATCTCAAGGTAAACACAGACATATTACCCAGTCAATAGCACAATTGATACAAACTATCAAAATAGAACAAAAAGCCTTCAAAAATTTTGGTTATACTCCCCTTACCCCAACCTTAGACCCCCAGACTCCCTAGGGGTACACATTCCTTCTTTGTTTTGGGAGGGCCTTTACCTTCAGGGAATAATTATCCACAACAACAACAACAAAAGTTTATGGAGATCATCCTCAACTGTAGTATTTACATTTTTTTCAAGTACACGTGGAACATTTGCCAAAACTGAAAATATACTAAGTCATAAAATAAATCCCCATCAATTTCAAATGTTTTAAATCATACAGAATATATCCTCTAACCACAGTGGAATTATTTTAGGAAAAAATAATTAATGAAAAAATAATTGGAAAAATCCCAAATTAAGCAATATATTTCTGGGGGAAAAAAACTCCTGGGTCAAAGGAGAAATCACAATAGAACTTAGAAATTACTCTGAACTTAATGATAATTAGAATATGACATATCAAAAATTTTAGGATGTAGCTAAATTAGTACTTGACTTGAAGGAAAATGTAGAGCTTTAAGTATTTGTGTTAGAAAAAAGGCAAAAAATTATCTAAGTATGTATTTCGAAAGTTAGAAAAAAATCAGCAAATCAAAAAATATTCAATTTTTTGGTATAAAATGAGGCAAAGAGCAATGGTTAAGATGGACAGCTCTAAAGCAAGCTGCCTAGGTGGGACTTTGGAATTCACCATTGACAAACATATGAATACTTCAGTTCTCTATCGCTGCATAACAAACTATCCCAACACTCATTTTATTGCACAGAATTCTCTGCATCAGGAGTTCCAGCAGGGTTCAGCAAGTCTCTGCTCCATGAGGTGTCAGCAAGGTTCATGTGGCTGCAGTCAGCTGTTAACTAGGCTGGGCTGAAGGTCCAAGATGCCTCATCACACAACTCAGCCTCAGTGCCAGCTGTCAGCTGGCACCCATGGGTTCTCCTCCACACATTCAGTTGCTCATTCTCCAGGGAGTCTATCACCATATGGCCTGTCTCCAGCCGGCTATCCTGGACTTCTCTACGTGGAGAGTCAGGACAGAAGACAGAATCTGCAAGGCCTCGTAAGGCCCCCCGTGGGAACTTGCGCCGTCTCACTTTCCTCGCATTCTACTGGCCAACGCAAGTCACAGACCAGTCCAGTTCAAGGAGAGAAACAGGTTCCACCTCTTGACAGAAGTAACAAAGTTACATTGGGAAAGTAGTAGAGATTGTTGCCAGCATCTTTGGAAACAATATACCATAGGGACCTTAAGCAATTTACTCAGACTCTCTGTGCCTCAGTTTCCCAACCTGTACGGGGGAACTAGGGTAGTTCCTAGGTTAAGAGTGATTGTAAAAACTAAATAAGAAAAAAATGTGAAGCATTTAGATGTGTCTAGTACAGTGATTCTCAAAGTTGTGTGTATCAGCATCTGAAGGTCCTGTTAAAAAGATATTGCTGGGCTCTACCCCTAGAGTTTCTGATTGAGTCGGTCTAAGATAGAACACCCAGATGTGCATTTTTAACAAGTCCCCAGGTGATGCTAATACTGTTGGTCTTTTACTACAGGTAAAATAGCATTGGTGTAGTAGACAATAAGCACTCAATAACTGTTAGCTGTTTTTATTTTTAAAGAAGAGGGGAATTATGAACAGCTTTGCTATGTAGACTCTGAAGGCACAGGGAAGGAAAATTTGTTGTCTTTTTTCCCCTGAAGGAGAAAGTTTATGTGTATATAAAAATGTTGCAAAGCAAGACTGAGTAAGTGGTAGAGCTTTTAAATGCTGTGGTTTGCTGAGCGCCAATCAACGAGGAATACTTCCTGAGGAAGTGAGTTTAGAGCTATGCAGCCAAGGATAATCAGAACTACACCAGGGGTGGAGAGTGACCTCCAGGTAGGGGAAATTCATGAATAAATGTTCATCGGTCATAGTCACTGTGCTGTTTAATTTAATGGATATTTTTTTAATCAGGCAGTATAGGAGGACAGTAAAGAAATAAAAGAATATTCATCTCTACCCAATCCCCAGGCCTCAACAGCCCCATTTTTCTGATATAGAATAAGGATGCCAAGCTTTGTCAGTTCCACTGGATCAGCCTGCCTGCCCCTCCACGTTGTCATGGTAACAGAATACTCTCATCCATCTTGTTTTTTTCTCACAAACTATTCAAAAAAAATGAAATGCCACGAAACTACGATCTCTCTCATTTTCCAGCTACATTTGTTTAGAAACTGCATGTTCTCAGGAGCAGGTTGAAAGTTCTTGGGATTAGGCCCTCCTTTGAGGGTAACCTCAGTCAGAAATCCATCCCTCTGTGTTCTGAAGCAACAAATAACCTTGTATTTCAGCTCTGGGAGAATGTAACTTTTGAGTACTGGGTCCCCTGTTCCCTGTGGCTTTGAATATATCTGTATTTTCTCAATGAGAAAGAAGTACGAGTGTATGCAGTTTTAATACCAAATTTAGCCACATCACCTTGCCCCATAAAAGTCCTCAGACAAGGGAAAGGAAAGCATGATTTACCCCCACATGCTGATACTCTAAGGATTACTTAGGCTTTTTTAAAAAAAATCAGTTTTCATTTTTTGCGCCTATTTTCATTTAAGAGAATACTTAGAGTTGTGTTATTTAGATCATCTTTGCCAGTGGTTCCCATACTTGAACCTGCATGTGAATCCCCTGGAGGGCTTGTTCAAATACAGACGGCTGGAGCCCTCCCTGAGCATTTCTGATTCAGCCGGTCTGGAATGGGGTCTGAGAATTTATATTCCTAACAACGTCCCAAATGATATTGATGCTGCTGATCTGGGGACCACACTTTGAGAACCATGATGGTCACTGAGGCTAGTTAATAAGCTGTGAATAATCAACAATTTGCAAGCTCCTCAAGTGCACCTCTGGTTAGCCTGTTAAAAGCAAGAGCAGGGGAAAGGAGGTACTTGGAGATAGATGGAAGATACTGGTTTCACATCTACCTTCCTCCCTTCCTATTCTGCTACCCCCCACCCCCACCCCCACCACCAACCAAATAACTGGGTCACCTTAGGAGAGTCATTAAACTACCCTAAGCTTCGATTTTACCTGAAAAAAGAATATCATCCCCTTAACCTTGCAAAGTTATTGTTCCAATTAAACAAGACTAAATAAGACAAAGTGTGTGAGGCTACTCTGTCAGTGGGAACCGCCATACAAATAAAAGTTGTTAAAAGTGTTGCAGCCAAGACTAATTATTGTTATGACTGTTGAAGTGAAATTCTATTTATTCCTCAATGGCATCAAAAAGGTTACCTTCTCAAGGGTATGGTCCCTAGTCCTCATAAACAGAATTGATCCTTTTTTCATGAGAGCTTCTATATTACTTGGTTTATATCTCTTGACACTTAATTTTTGTCATATGTAAAATGTAATAAATTACATGCCTAGCTTCCCCAAAGATTCCAAGCTTCCTGAAGACAGGGCACGTGTCTTTTACCTTTCTGTGCCCCATACTCCATCTTTATTCTTAGCACAGTGTTATGTACTTTTAGGCATTTAATAAATACTTGTTTGAATAAACAAATAAATGAATTTTAAAAATTAAATTACATATCCTTGACTTCCAGATAAGATGATAACTTATACAGTGTCTACCTGCATTCTTCCACACAACCTCACCATCCAAATATATATATATAATATAGATGCTATATATTTAATTTAATATATCATATTGTTAACCTAAAAAAGAAACTGAGACAGATATATAAAGTAGAGTTAATTCTGGACAGGGCATTACAATGGGAATACGCATGCCATAGGAAGCTATGTGCATATTCCCATTGTAATGAACAGCTCTTATCTCCAAACTAGATGGCTGGCCTCTGCCAGAACCAGATCCCAAGAAAGGACAAAGACTGCCAGAACTGAAGTCTTTCTTGATAATATGGCTCTGAATGTGGGCATTGGTCTTGACTGTGTAAGCCTAAGTGGAGTCAGGGACACCAGGATTAGTGAGAATTTACAAAATGTTTTCAGCCCCCATAGCCACTGGAATTCTGCGACTGCAGAGCCCAGCCCCACCCCCACCCCTCCTCTTTCTTTCTTGAGGATGTTGGTTAGAGAGAAGTCAGGGTGGAAAGTGAGGAGCAAGCACCGGTAATTTTCATGAAGCCCACCTGGGAATCATTGTATGCCTTTGACTAACCAGGAAGCTCCTACCCCTTATTGACAGCTGATTGGGTAGCAGAAAGGAAAAGCCTAATGGGTCTCTGCCTTGAAGGGTCTTGGCCTCAAGCTCAGAAGGGAGCCCCCACTCAGCTGGAACTCAGACCTAGCACTAAATCAGTTGTACAGTCCTGAACATAATGGGGGTCACTTATCTATGTGTGTTTATCTGGAAACACTGCCCCTAGGCAGCATGTTTATCTGGAATCTTTGGCATGGGGTGCAGAGGGTAGATTCTGATGAAGAAGAAAAGAGTCCAGGAAAGGAGAATAAAAGAAAAGAACCACAGTGACTCCATTTTTTAAACTTAATTGACTTGTTTTCTTCTAGTCCAAGAAGCTGACCCTTCATTTGTTGACAAACAGACTCGTATGTAGATAAACACAGATTGTTTAGAGAAATCCTAAGAAGACAGAATGTGTTCACCTGTTAAACATACAGGAATTACTTACAAATTGAATAACCTAGTTACAGTAGCCATTAATATCCTAAGAAGCCTGAGAAACCATTTGTTCAATATGTCATAGTAATCCATTCTATCTTCACACAATGTTTGGAACTTGTTTACTGCTGAGACTTTTCTGAGCTTACACTATGAAACCTCCTCACTTTTTCTGCTTGTTGAGAAGACTTCCTTCTCACACTGAGAGCTGGTCTCCCGGGTGTGCAAACCTAAATAAAAGCCTCATTTAAATTTCCTTACATGCGATATTTCTCATTCTGTGCCTGGCTTATTTCACTCAACATAATTTTCTCTAAGTTCATCCTCTTGCTGCGAATGGCAGAATTTCATTCTTTCTTTTTCCCCTACAGGTCCTCACTCATAAGTGGGAGCTAAAAATAAATAAATAAATAAGAACGATGTAACAACCACAATAATTCATTGAACTTTCAAAAGGAGAGAACAGAACTGAAGCCACCAGAGGGGGGAAAGGGGTGGGGGTTAGCAAGAAATTGGTAAAGAGCCACAAAAAATGATGACATTGTGTAATGCTGAATATATTAATTATCCTGATTTGAACATCACATATTGCACACGAGTATGGATACTCAACACTGTACCTCGCAGATATGTACAATCATTCGTGCTTCGATAAATAAAATTTTTAAAAATTGAAATGTTCTATAAGTATAAAATACACACCATATTTCACAGTATAAAAAATGCACTCATACATAAAAAAGAATGAAATTCTGCCATTTGCAGCTACATGGATGAACCTGGAGAAAATTATGTTAAGTGAAATAAGCAGGCACAGAAAGGGAAATACCATGTCTTCACTCATAAGTGGGAGCTAAGAAAGAAAGAGAGAGAGAAAGAATGAACAATCACAATAATACGTCTAACTTTCAGAAGGAGAGAACAAAACTGTGGTTACTAGAGATGAGAAAGGAGAGGAAGTAGGGTCAGTGAGAATTTGGTTAATGAACACAAAGAATGATTACTTATTGTAATGATGAATATGCGAATTATCCTGATTTGATCATCCTATGTTGTACACAGGTATTGATAGTCAACTTTGCACCCCACAAATATGTGTTATCAATTATGTTTCAATAAAAAAATAAAAATACAAAAAATGCAACTTAGAAAGTAAAACAAAACAAAAAATATATAAAAAATGCAAAATATCCCATTGATAATTTTAGGTTGATTCCATTTAGAAATGATTATATTCTGGACATATTAGGTTAAATAAAATAAATGTTTAAAATTAAAAATAAATAAATAAATTTCCTTACAGACTGAAGTGTTCGCTTCAACAATAATTTTTTTAAAAAATAATATTTATGTATATATGTGAGGTACACCATGAAACGTAGAAAATCTGAACAGAACAATAACAATAAAGATTGAAGCTGTTATCAGAAGGCTCCCAACAAAGAAAAGCCCAGGACCAGATGGATTCACAGCAGAATTTTACCAAACATTCAAAGAGGAATTGACACCGATTCTTTACAAACTATTCCAAAAGATTGAAACAGAGGCAAATCTCCCAAACTCATTCTATGAAGAAAATATCATCCTGATACCAAAACCAGGCAAAGATACAACTAAAAAAGAAAACTACAGGCCAATATCCTTGATGAATATAGATGCAAAAATCCTCACTAAAATACTAGCAAACAGAATACAGCAACACATACATAAAATTATTCACCACGATCAAGTGGGATTCATCCCACGGATGCAAGGTTGATTCAACATATACAAATCAGTAAATGTGATACACCATATTAATAAAATCAAACACAAGGACCATGTGATCCTCTCTATAGATGCTGAAAAAGCATTTGATAAAATTCAACACTCATTCATGACAAAGACCCTCTATAAGTTAGGTATAGATGGAAAGTATCTCAACATAATTAAAGCCATATATGATAAACTCACTGCCAATATCATCTTGAATGGGGAAAAGCTGAGAGCTTTTCCTTTAAGAACAGGAACTAGACAAGGATGCCCACTCTCACCACTCCTATTCAACATAGTGTTGGAAGTACTAGCCAGAGCAATCAGAGAAGAGAAGGAAATAAAGGGCATCCAGATTGGAAAAGATGAAGTCAAACTGTCCCTGTTTGCAGATGACATGATCCTATATATCGAACAGCCTAAAGCCTCTACAAAAAAACTCTTGGAGGTGATAAATGATTTCAGCACAGTAGCAGGATACAAAATCAACACACAAAAATCACTAGCATTTCTATTCTCCAATAGTGAACATGCAGAAAGGGAAATCAAGAAAGCTTGCCCATTTACAATAGCCATCAAAAAAATAAAATACTTAGGAATTGAGTTAACCAAGGATGTGAAAAATCTCTATCATGAGAACTACAAACCACTGCTGAGAGAAATTAGAGAGGATACAAGAAGATGGAAAGATATCCCATGTTCTTGGATTGGAAGAATCAACATAGTGAAAATGTCCATACTACCCAAAGTGATATACAAATTCAATGCAATCCCCATCAAAATTCCAATGACATTTTTCTCAGAAATGGAAAGAACTATCCAGACATTCATATGGAATAACAAAAGATCACGCATAGCCAAAGCAACGCTGAGCAAAAAAAAAATAAAGCTGGAGGCATAACACTACCTGACTTTAAACTATAGTACAAAGCTATAATAACCAAAACAGTATGGTACTGGCATAAAAACAGACACACTGATCAATGGAATAGAATAGAGAATCCAGAAATCAACCCACACACCTACAGCCATCTGATCTTTGACGAAGGCACCAAGCCTATACACTGGGAAAGGGATTGCCTCTTTAGCAAATGGTGCTGGGATAACTAGATACCAATATGCAGGACAATGAAACTAGACCCATACCTTTCACCATACACTAAAGTCAACTCAAAATGGATTAAAGAATTAAATATACACCCTGAAACAATAAAACTTCTTAAAGAAAACATAGGAGAAACACTTCAGGAAGTAGGACTGGACACAGACTTCATGAATATGACCCCAAAAGCGTGGGCAACCAAAGGAAAAATAAACAAATGGGATTATATCAAACTAAAAAGCCTCTGCACAGCAAAACAAATAATTAACAGAGTTAAAAGACAACCAACAGAGTGGGAGAAAATATTTGCAAAATATACATCTGACAAAGGATTAATATCCAGAATATACAAGGAACTCAAACAACTTTACAAGAAAAAAAAAAGCAACCCAATTAAAAAATGGGCAAAAGAGCTAAATAGGCATTTCTCTAAGGAAGATATACGAATGGCCAACAGAGGTATGAAAAAATGCTCAACATCACTCAGCATTCGGGAAATGCAAATCAAAACCACACTGAGATACCATCTCGCCCCAGTTAGGATGGCTAAAATCCAAAAGACCCTGAACGATAAATGCTGGCAAGGTTGCAGAGAAAAAGGAACTCTCATACATTGTTGGTGGGACTGCAAAATGGTGCAGCCTCTATGGAAAATGGTATGGAGGTTCCTCAAACAATTGCAGATAGATCTACCATATAACACAGCTATACCACTGCTGGGAATATACCCAGAAGAATGGAAATCAAGTTGAAGGTGTACCTGTTCCCCAGTGTTCACCGCAGTACTCTTTACAATAGCCAAGAGTTGGAACCAGCCCAAATGTCCATCATCAGATGAGTGGATACGGAAAATGTGGTATATCTACACAATGGAATACTACTCAGCTATAACAAAGAATGAAATACTGCCATTCGCAATGACATGGATGGACCCAGAATTATATTAAGTGAAAGGGAGGAGGGAGGGAGGTTTTGGTCATGGGCCACAATAATCAACCACATTGTATATTGACAAAATTATATTAAATTTAAAAATAATTTTAAAAAATAAATTAATTCAATTTTTTAAAAAATGATTAAGTGTTAAGTTTTATGTTTTATCTATTTTACCACAATTTTTAAAATAATTAATTAAGCAAAGGTTAGAAGGTGGCTCAGTCAAAGCTAAAGGCAGAGGTGGGAGAAAACAAAAACTTTCAGGAAGGAGCACGGGTAGGCGTGATCTCCACTATCCAGCCTGAACTTTCTTTTCTGCGTTGTAATTCCCACCTGCTCTTGCCAAGTCTTCAGCTGAAACCTGGTCTAGGCTGTGGTTTGGGGACAGAACGTGGGTCACTTTTGGACTGTGATGGAATAGAGGTGCAGTGGTCCCCTGGAGAAACAGAAATGAGAAGCATTAACCACTGGAGCAGCTTTGGGCAGGGGCCAAAGACTGGCTGAGGTTACAGGTGAGAAGGAAGAATATGCAGAACATGAGAACATCCCTGGGGTCTATCGGAACCACAAGGGAGGGAACTCTCTCTCCCAGGCTGTACTTTCCACAGCCCACAGGCTATAAGCCAGGTACTGAAGGCTGGACCACTGGCTACCATCCTAACCTCTTCCCTGACTCCAGAATCTTCTCAGGGTCCTACCTAGCCTGGGCCCTATTCCCTGCACTTTGGCACTGGCAGCCTGGTGGGGATGCTCTGAACTGGAGTTCAACGGTGCCCAATCCTCCTGCAGCTGAAACATTCCTTCCTCCCCCAGTCCATCCTATCCCACTCCCCCATTCCCCCCCAACACACACACACACACACACACACACACACACACACACACACACACACACACACACACACACTTCCTACCTGGCCACCCTCACTCCTGGGATTCCCACTGAAGCTGGCTTTGCCCAAGGCCCAGAAAGGACCACAGCATTCTGAAGTGCCTGTCACCATTTCAAAGAAGCACAGAGCCACCCCTGCTGGCCTAGAGCTCCATCCTATACAACTTCTCAGCTTGGCTGGTCACTAGGGGCTAAAGTACCTGCAGGAGCATCTCACTGCCTAGATGCCATAGCCTTCCTCCACCTGGTCCTGGATGCTTCTGTCTGGCTACAACAAGGGCTACTGCGAGGCCAAGGCTGATGTCCTGCCAACGACACCAATTTGTCTGGCTATGACAAAGGCTACTGCGAGGCTAAGGCTGATGTCACAAATCCGGCTCACAGTGCCAATTGTCTAGCTCTTAATCCTGTTCATGATGCTAACTGTGAAACTAGGCAACCACACTAGTTGTCGGGCTCTTTTACCTGCCGGTAATCCTGCACTGACTGGGCCGATGGTTGAGCTAGGGCTGGGTCTGCAGCTCCCAGACCCCTTAAGCGCATTCACAGACTGAGTCACAAACCCTTCACACGCCAGGCTGGGTCACCAGACCCCTTCATGCAGGTCTATAAGCTAGGCAACTGGCCACATTGTCCTTGGAAGCTGCAGGTCTGGAAAAAACAGCCGTGCAGGGTGGGCACCCAAGGCAGTAAAAGCCAGCCAAAGTGGCACCGCCTTGCAGGAGCACATATTCCACCCACACAATGTTTACCAAACCACCCTGAACCGGCTCCAAGGTGAGGGGAGCCTGACCAAGTTATTCTATTTTCCCAACAGCTGTTATTATCAAAATACAGCCCTCAGAGTCACTGCTGTCTGGGACCATGTAGGGCTGACTGGCCCATCACAGCTTTGTGTGGCCCCACTTGGGGTTGACTGAAGGGCTCTGACACCAACCATGGGTGCTGCAGAGATCACTTTCTTCCTGTTCGGAAGAAACACCCAGCTGATGCAGTGAGGCACAGATACCTGTATCAGGCAGGGTGCCCGCATACTCAGCTGAGATGGCACATACAACTTGGAATCATTTGAAAGTAGTTTACTAAAGGGGTTATTTACAGAGGTGTGGGCAAGGAGTAGGGAACTCACAAGGGACACTGCAGTAAGCCAAAGTCAAAAACAGCCTACACATGACCCCCAGGCCTAAAAGATTGAGGAAGGGTGTGGTTACAGGAACCTGAAGTAAAGCTGAGTTCAGATCTCAGACCTTTCCTTTGGACAAGGAACAAAGCAGCCTATGACGATCCCATGGGGAGGGAGGAGTAAATACATTGGCTTCACTCTCCTCTCACCCTCCCTTCTCCTGTGGGCATCAGGTCAGCTCACTGGGGGCACAGAGGGAGACCAGCAGGTGTCTCTGCCCTCTCTAGCAAGAAACCACTCACCCATATGGTTCTGGTTCATGTGAGCCCAGAGACCTGGCGTAAGAAGACCAGGGTAATCTATGCCCTAAAGGAGTTCAAGCCCAGATATCAAGACACAGGCCCAAAGAAGGAAAGGAAAGAAAGAGAGCAGATTAAAAATCTGAGCAAGCCAGATTTTCCCAGCCACATTCTAATCTGAGCAAGCCAGATTTTCCCGGCCACATGTCCCTGGAGCTGGGTGTGGTTCTTCCCTCCCTCCCCCACTGGCTCACCAGCTGACTTCCCATTCAAAAACATAGCTAACAATGCAGTTTTTAAAATCAATCTATAAAGATATAAATAGGCAATTTACAGAAAAAGAAGTGCAAACAACTTACAAGCATATGAAAAAATGTTCAATCTCATTTGCAATTTATGAGTTGCCAAAGTACTATTCTTTTTAACCTCTCATACTGACAAAGATTAAAACATTTGGTAATACACAGTGTCTGCATGATTATGGGGAAACTGTTGGTAGGAATATAAATTGGTGCAATTTCTTTGGAGGCTTTCAAGTTTAAAATTTACACACCTGTTAATTGAGCAATCCTTCTAGAAATTTATTCTATATATATATTTCCACAAGCAAACAAAAATCTCAACAAGGACATTCATTGCGCTATTTATTGTACATAAAAGCAAGGATTGGAAAAGTCCTAATTATTTATCAGTACAGGATTGGCTAAATAAATTATTTTGTGCATACAATGGAATACAATAGACTTAAAAATAGGTACATATGAGGGTACTTCAAAAAGTTATGGAAATGGCATTAAAAGATAATACAAATCTTTCCATAAACGTTTTGAGGATGCCTCCTTGCATATGTGTACTGGTAAGGAAACATCTCTAGAATTTACTAGGTAAAAAGCAAGGTACAGACAATGTGTATAGTATGCCCCTATTTGTGGGGACTTTTTTTTTCCTTCAGGCAGTCTCCGAAAATGAATAGATTATATCCTTTTTTTCAAATTTATTTGTTTATTACTATTAATGTTTTGCATTCTAAGAAGTTATTGCAGAACAGTGGGGGAAGTGGGAGAGGGGGCGGCTGTAGGGGTAGGGGGTGGGGATGGCCCACGGATGGCTCCTTCCCTGGCCTGATTGTGGACGGGGGGCATGACTGAGGCCTTCAGCCCCGCCGTGGGGCTTTTTCCTTTTTAAATTATATATATGTAATTTTCTTTTTTTTTTAGATGGATCCAGAATCTGTTGGAATAGAGTGCAAGAAAAAAGCAAATTCATTCTTTTCCACCACTTCTGCTTAAATCCCATGGGTTTGTACTTTCCTGGCTCCAGAATGACATTGTAATCAGATTTTATAGTTTTTCCAGTCACTTTTAGAAAGTTTAATGGTCCCCCAATTGCATGCAACTATAAGAAAAACCTCATTTTCATAAATTAACAATCCTCCTGGCATGATAGCGAAAACTCCAGTGTAGTCCAATGTAAACCTTCTCCCTTCCCTGTTGAGGCCCATTGCAGGCAGAGATGTCTGCAGGTTTCTCTCTTACCCACTCACTTCCCCAACCACATGCTGGCTGCAGTTTCTGATCCACCCAGGCCACCTTTGGGTACAGAGGAAGAGGATCTAGGGGGAGACAATGGTCTTCTGTGGCTGGTGCAGAGGTGATTGAGCCTGGTTCTCTCTAAGTGTGATAAATGCTGAGTTTCTGGATGTTTGTCTTACAGTGTGCTACTATAGCTATTGATTTGTCTTTCTTTTTTTTTTTTTTTTCCCCTTTATTTTCCTTTTAGAGCTTCTCCTGGAGGGGACTAATGGCTGAGGATCCTTTAACACAGGAGTTGCTTCTTGTCTGGCTGTGTATAACCTCTCACTCTGTTGGGATCACTTGGTCCCTCCAGGAAATCCCTCTATGGTGAGACCCAAGACAACCCAGGCTGCTCCCTAACCCAATAGAATCCACATTTGGTCCCCCTGTAACCTGTGTCTTTGCCCACAGCTGCTGAAAATGAAGCTCAAGTCCAGAGTATCTACCTGTCTTCACTCAATTCCCAGGTAGACAGCTTCAAAGCAGCCTATCACCTTCTCTGGGTGGGAATAGATGCCATCTTTATTTCCAAGAATTGCCAGGCAACAGGGTCCAGATCTTGGAAAAATTGTCATGAGGCCCCTCTTACTTGGTCAAGCACACTAACAACACTCTCTAAAGAAATCCCTCTGCCTCTACACCCCGTACTGTTATTGGCCAGAGGGAGCGTTGCTAATGTATCCAATTCTCTCTTCCAATCTCTTAGCACAGTCTACAAAGGCAGTTGAACCCATGGAAGTAAGAGGCATCTATTTTGTTTTTCCAGGCCTTTGGTCCTCAGCCAATAGGGAGGAAGATTACTATTTCTACATCTTCTTGCATAAACACATACACACACACGCACGCACACACACACATGGGGGGGTCTTCAAAAATTTCATGAAAGGATTCATATTACCTTTTAATTTTATTTTTCCACTAACTTTTTGAAGTACCCTTGTATATATCCATGTATAAACCAAAATAAAGTTCTGGAGAGATTATACAAGAAATAATCCACAGTGATTAAACAAACTGGGACACCAAGACAGAGGGAAATTTACGTTTCATTTTTTACTTTTTTACATTTTTTACTTTTTTTAAAAATTATTTTTATAATATCATGTATTACTTTTAAAACTGAACCAAAATCTAGTTAATACATTTTAAGATATGAGGGAGATTTTATACACATCAAGATCAAAGACCTCATTGATCCAATGGTAACAAAACACCAAACAATTACAAAGTATATTGGAAAAACAATCTCATTTACAATAGCAACCAAAGAAATAAAATACAAGACATGGGCAAAATCCATAAGAAGTAAACTTAAATATTCTACTGAGGAACATAAAAGAATAATTGAATAAATGGAAAAATATACCCTGTTCTTAAAAGACTCAGTAATTTTAAAATGTCAATTCTCCCTGAACTATAATCTCAATTAAAATGCCAATAGATTGGGGGAGAGGGGACTAGGCAAGCTGGTTATAGAGTTTATATGAAAAAATGAAAATGAAAAACTGGCTAGGAAAACTTTTAGTCCCACCAGAGAGCAGAACATTTTGTAATGTTCCGGTAATCAAAACCATATGGGAGACTTGTGGATAAACACAACCACTAAAACACCACTAAAAGGACAATGAAATAATAAACAAAAGTGTAAACCAAAACTCCAAAGAGAATGGGAGAAGCAGAGGAAGCTGTAAACTGGGTGCCTTTGTGGAGCAGAGGAGATGACAATAAGGAGGGGCTGCCCCTGCAGACCCCTGGAAAGCTTCAGAACACAGAACAATGTCCCGAAGGAGGCAGGAATGAGGCAAGAGGCTGAAAACAGGGAGATTACTTGAAAGTCTATTTATAAGCCAGTTAGAAAGCCCTGGTCCTATCCCCAACCCTCCCAAGGTAAATAAGGTCCCCTATTCCCCACCCAGATACCATTGATTTAGTCTCTGGAGAAACAAAAATGATTTTAACCCAGCCTATAACCAGCCAAACGACCACATCAACACGAGGCTAAAATAAGGAAATTTTCGGACTTGTAAGGACTCCTAGAACGTACCGTCCTGGCAAGCTTTCCTAGAAGCCACTGAAGAAGTGCCTCTCAGACTTTAATGAGCTCAGCCATCACCTGAGGATCTTATAAAACGTACATTCTGCTTTAGAAGGTCTGAGATTCTACATTTCTACCAGATCCTGGATGATACTGACGCTCCTGGACCATATTTTGAGCAGCAAAAATACTATAGTAGCAGTTTTCAAAGTGATTCAAAGGACCTCAAGATCCTCTCAGGATCAGGGAAGTCTTCATTTTTCTAACTACATATCTTCGTGAGACCAGATTTTCTTCATGTATTTCAACTAAACAATACATCACAACAGGTATGAGCATCCAGCTGTCTTCTAGTAAGCGAGACATTAAAGACATTTGCAAAAATGTAAAATGATACCTCCCTTCTCAGTAATTATTTTGCTTTAAAAAAATAGTTATTTTCCATAAAGAATGTTACTTATGTTAGTATGTAATGTGTTTTATTATTGTTATTTTGAAATGAATTAATAAATATTTTAAAGATCTCTCAGCTTTAATTTCTAAGATGGTACCAGATCACAAAAATTCTCTGGGGTCCTCAGTCATTTTTACGAGCATAAAAGGATCCTGAGATGAAAATATTTCAGAACAGCTATATTAGAGAATATGCTTCAGGATGAAGATAAAGGATCCTGATGCAGGAAAGGCGAGAGTGAAGACCATGACAACAGCTGTGCTGGTTTTTTCTTGCTGCTGTAACATTACCACAAACGTGGAGGCTTAAGACAACTCAAGTTTATTATCTCAGCTCCCATAGGTCAGAAGTCCAGGCACAGCGTGGCTCCACTGGTACTTGCCTTGAGTCTCACAAGGCAAAATCAAGATGTTGGCAGGATGCATTTGTTTCTGGAGAGGCTCCCCTGAGGAGGAGACTGGACGAGTCTGCTTCTAAGCTCATTCAGGTTGTTGACAGAACTCAGTTCCTCACAGCTGTAGGACTGAGGTCCCAGTTTCCCTGGAGTCGGTCTCCACTTCTAGAGGCCACCACAGGCCTTGTCTCATGGCTTCCTTCTTCTGTCATCAAAGCCAGCAACAGCAAGTCAGTCTTTCTCTTGCTTCAAATCTCTCTCATCTCCCCTCTGCCTCATCTTCCCTGCCGTATCTCTCTGACTGACTTTTCTGCCTTCCTCTTCTGCTTTTAGGGCTCATGTGATTACATTGGACCCATCAGAATAATCTCCCTATTTTAAGATCAACTGATTAGTAACCTTAATAACATCTGCAAAGTCTCCCTCAGTAGTACCTAGATTAATGTGTGACTGAATAACCAGTAGATGGGAATCTCAGGGAACATCTTTAGAATTCTGCCTACCACAGCAGCAAAAGGAAACCTCCAGATAGCAGGTAGCAGGTCCAGCACCCAACCAATCCAGATTGAAGCAGGCCAGCTGAGGAATGTAAAGTAAAAGGAACAGGTATGCTTGAACATATGAAGAACATTACTGGCAGACATGGTCCACAGATGTTAGAGTGAATGGATAGCTCAGCAAAAAGTTCACAAAAAGCCAGCCAAATGAAAAAACAATGTGCTTATTACTCCAGAAAAAGTTAGGAATTTGAAGAGAAAGGAGGCTCAACATCACAAACCCCTGCTTGGCAGTGAACAACCCTTCCACAATTATAATAAGGTAAACACTGACTACTGATTAACAACAACAACAAAAATATAGAACTGTGGTGAAAGTGGAGGAAGGGAAAATAGGGAAAGAAGGGAATAAATTCAATTAAGAAACTGAAAAACGGCAATGTAAGCATATTGTTTAAAAATATGGAAGTGAATGCTGAGGAGAACTCAAAGAGCTGAGGGTGGCTGTCTCTGAGGAGCAGGACTGGGAAGGGAGTGGGCAGGGCAGGGCTGTCCCTCACTCCGCACCCGTTAGCATGTGCCAGGCCTTCTGCCTTTGCCCTGCCCTCCCACTGTCCTTCCCCCACCTGCTCTTGGCCCTTCTCCGCCCTGCCCTGAGCCCCAGCAGGCTGACCTGGCTGTTCCCTTGCCCCTGGGTCCTGTTGAGTTCAGCCTATGGGAGAGATAAAAGTTCTCTGCACTACAGAGGGTGAAAAGAGGGAGATGGTCTCCTGCAATCTGGCATCTTCCCTGCTCTGCGGTGTTTCCAGGTGCTTTTCTCCTCCAGGCTCCAGCTGTCACAGGCTCCTGTCCAATGTCCCCACCCCTTGCCTTCCAGGCTTACAAATGGAAATATTGCTCTCCTGGGCACCTCACCATCCCTATTAGTTCCCTTAATCCTGCCCAAACTTCTGAAATTGTCCCTTTACTAAAGTCTCTTGAATGGCCTTGTTTTCTGCAAGGACCCTGACTGATACAAATAAAATGTTGTGTGACTTTAAAACTTTGCACATACTCAAGTTATATTCTAAAAAAAAATTAATGGCCTGTTTTCTTGAAAAATGTCAAAATCACAAATAAAAACAAAAAGTCCAAAGATCTGATCTAAATTAAAGAACACAAAAAAGACACAAATTCTAAATTTAAGGAATAATCTTGGATTGCATCTGGACCAGAAAAAAAAATTATTATGAAAAATTACTGTAAAGGACACTAGACAATTGACAGAATTTGAATAAATTCCCTAGAGTAGATGATAGCATTGTAACAATGTTAAATTTCCTGACTTTTGTCATTGTACTGTGGTTATGTGAGTGAAATGTCCTTGTTCTTAGAGAATACATATACTTACTGAAGTAGGAATAAAGGAGCATTATGTCTACAACTTGAATGGTTCAGAATAAAAAATTATGTAGATAATATATGTAAAAAAGAGAGTGATAAAGTAAGAAAATGTTAATCTGGGTGATGGAAATTCTTGGTATTCCTCTTGTAATTCAAGTTTGAAGTTATTTCAAAATATAAAGTCTAAAAAAATATATAGGTTATTTTGACAAAAATACATGAACAGTTTGGTACCAGTACATGAACAGACAGACCAGTGGAGCAGAGTAAAAAACAGCATCTATAAATACATATATTCAAGCACATATGGAATTTAATACATTAAAAGGATGGCATTTCAAAACATTGTTTGCTGAGAATAGGAGTGGGGATGGATTATTTTTTTAAATGGTATATAGAAAACTGAGTAGTCATCCAGAGAAGAAGTAAAGTTAGATCCCTATATCACTCTACGGGCCAAAATAAATTCCAGATGGATCCAAAATTCAAACATAAAAGAAAACAAACAAACACCAGAAGAAGAAAACAATGGGAAGAAAGAGACTTAGTAGGAGGCAGAGGCCACCTATCAGAAAGCCAAAGACTTCAGGCACCTACATGTCCAGGCCCTGTAGCTGGCTGCAATCTTCTGCCTCACCCTGGCCAGACCCCCACTAGTCCTTGAATAAAAAAATTAATGATGCAGTATTTCTCTTTCTGTGCCTGCTTTACTTCACTTAACATAATTTTCTCCAAGCTCATCCATGCTGCTATGAATGGTAGAATTTCATTCTTTTTCATGGCTGAGTAGTATTCCATTACTAATCATCAAAGAAATGTAAATCAAAACCACATTGAGGTATTATCCCACTCCAGTTAGATTGGCAATTATCAAAAAGACAGAAAATAATAAATGCTGGTGTGGATGCAGGGAAAAGGAACTCTTATACATTGTTGGTGAGATTGTAAATTAGTACAGCCATTATGGAAAACAATATGGAGGCTTCTAAAATAACTACAGATAGAACTACCATTATAATCCAGCAATTCCACTACTGGGTATATACCCAAAGGAAATGAAATCAACATGCAAAGGGATACCTGCACTCCCATGTTTATCACAGCTCTATTTACAATAGCCAAGATATGGAACCAACCTTAATGTCCATCGATGGGTAACTGGATAAAGAAAATGTGGTATACATACACAATGGAATACTGCTCAGCCATTAAAAAAAAAATAACGAAATTCTGCCATTTGCTAAAAATAAATAAATAAATAAATAAATAAATAAACAATAATAATAATGAAGTTGAACTTTTAGAAGTAGACAGTAGAACTGTGGTTACTAGAGGTGGGAAAGGGGAGGAGAGAAGGCGTATAGTGAATGGTTGGTTGATAGACACAAAATTACAGCTAGATAGAAAAAATAAGTTCTATTGGTGTATGGTAGTACTAGGCATCTACAATTAACAATAATTTACTGTACATTGTCAAATGGCTAAAAGAGAGGAGCTTAAATGTTCTCATCACAAAAAAATGATAAATTTTTATGATGATGATTTGCTAACTACCCTGATTTGATCACCACACATTGTATACATGTAATATATAGTGAAGTATATTGAAATATATCTCTGTACCCCATAAATATGTACCAACAATTCATTGCAATTAAATTTTTTTATTTTATTTATTTATTTATTTATTTTTAAAGATGACCAGTAAGGGGATCTTAACCCTTGATTTGGTGTTGTTAGCACCACGCTCACCCAGTGAGCTAACCGGCCATCCCTATATGGGATCCGAACCCAGGGCCTTGGTGTTATCAGCACCACACTCTCCTGAGTGAGCCACGGGCCGGCCCACAATTAAATTTTTTTAAAAAGAAAAGAAAATACCCTCTTGTTCATGGAAAAAAAAAATGTATTGAAATACAACTCTGTACCCCATAAATATGTACAATCAATATGTTTCAATTAAATTTTTTTAGAAAGAAAAGAAGATAACTTCTTTTTCATAGAAAAAAAGCATTAATGATGCACAGTGCAGTGGGGGGCAGTGTGGTCTCCATCATGATGCTAGCGGTGGGGTGCCCGCTGAGAAGTCCAGGGCTGGCAGGACAGCTGTGGGGTCCTCATGGATCTGCTTGGTGGGGGAGTCTGGCTGTGCTGCTGACCATCCAATTCCTGTTCTTCCTGTCCATTTGCCAAACCTGCTTCTTCAGCCTTATGATTTTACAAGCTACTTTACATTAAACTCCTTTTCTGTTTAAAAATCAACCATGGCTTGTTTCTGTTGCTTACAACTTAGAATTTTTAACATAAATTGTGTGTGTGTGTGTGTGTGTGTGTGTGTGTAGCATATATACATTATATGACTTCATTTACCCCTTCTGTTGCTTTAAAATTATATCTACATAAATATCAAAATCATACAAAAATCTGGGAGGCTAACACAGCAACCTGGTCACAGTTGTTACCTATGAGGGTGGGGAGTTTAATTGTGGAGCTGGACTGAAGAGAATTTCCACTTTTTAAACATCTTCTTTGGCGTTTAGATTTTCTACAGTAATCACTGATTCATGTACTACTTTCTTAAACTGAATTATACTTTAATGTGATTTTTTAAAAACCAATCTGCTACTTGCCTTACACCTGAGTGGGGGCACCGAGGCTTCAACAGCGAAGCAGACAGACCCCATCGCCATCCTGAGGTAGCTAGACGTGTGATGGGAGACTCAGACCTGGGCACCAGCAGCTGTTCTACAGCCTGGTGAGCCCTGCACTGGGAGATACAGGGATGAGCGAGCCCAGAGTAAGGGCATCTACCCGCCTGTGGAGGGCGGGCAGGGAAAGTTTCCCCTCTTCAGACTTAAAAACTGAATAGAAGTTAGGCAGGCAAATGGGGGAGGGGAGAGGGGACATAAAAGTACACCAAGCAGAGGGAACAGGATCTGCCAAGCCTCAGAGACCATGGCTGCCTGAGGAAATAACTCCAAAGAGTGGCTGGAGCCCAGAGAGGAGAAGGGGGAGAAATCAGCATAGAAAGGTGAGCAAGGTCCCATCACAAAAACCTTGTAAAGTCTTATTAAGCAGTTTGGACTTCATCCGGGGGGGCAACAGGTGGTCAAAGAAGGACCTCCACAGAAAGGGCTGATCAGACTAGCCCTTTAGAGTGATCAGTAAATGTGTCCCCCAAGAGTTCATGTGTTGGAAACTTGACCTCCACTGTAACAGTGTTAAAGAGGGTGGGAAATCCAATTATACAATTTCAAGTATTCTGTTGGGAGCAATAGAAAGGGACTGATACAGTTATCAGCATTTTCTTCTCAAGATAATATCAGCTGTGAAGCAAGACATTCTTACTCTCAATGTCACACAACTGCAAAATTCTCTATTAACTTTTAGAAAACTGAGCGTGTTCTCCTCCTAAACTGAAGGAGAGCCATTCATCCGCCCGTCCCCAGCTTTTGACTCCTGACTGTCAGGGCCAACTTTAATGGACATTTTCCCTTAGGGCAGACTATACCATCATTCCTGAACCACTAGCTATAAAAAGCCATAAGAGTCAAACCCCGGGAGAAAATACAGCCCTTTCCAGAAGTTTAGTGTGTTGCAATCCCTCATAAAATCCTCCAAGGGGCGGTCTATTCAGCCATTCTAGGAGCCACTGGGCCACGGGCTACATTAGTAAACATCAGTGCATTAGTCACCATCAGAACTTCAACTCGTCCTTGTCAGCACAGATGCTGATTCGCCGGCAGCTTGCTGGTGTGTTCGCACTCGTCTCCCTGTCTCCAGCGCCACCCCAGCCAAGGGTTTCCTCCTGCCTTGTACCCAAGCCTCTGCGTTTAGGCCACAGTATTTCTCTCCCTAAAGCTCTTAGCGTGAGGTTTTCCCATGATCACAAGCGGTCTTGGGATTTTCTCTCCCCAATTCTATGTCTGACATTTTCCTCTCCAAGGACACAAATTTTAAATTATAGACCTTTTCACTTTTTCAAACTAAAATCACCACGATTTAGGTCACTCACAATTAGGAGTGACATTAGGAGAATAACTTAGCTTCTTGCTTTTAGCATACACCATAGAGTAACAAAGGAAAGAAGAAGAATTCGGAAATTATCCCTAAAATTTTCTGGTGAATAATTTACAATTTTGAAGCATGGAAGGCACAAAGTGTCTTTTAGCAGATATGGTAAATATGAAATACTGCCACCCATTATTTTGAAATACAGTTTCACAGTTGTTTATTCTGCAATGATGCATTTCTTCAAAATGCATTGAGAGTCTTTAGTGAATTCATTACCTTCACTCATGTAATTTAAAAAGCCAAACATTGATTTCTGCTTTATGACACACTGGTGTGACATCTCTGAGATGAGGACAGATGATATCTACAACTGCAGCACCTGGTCAGTCTCTACTCATCTTCTCTAATAAGGTAGAGATGTGCTCATTATCTGCTCATCAAGAAACACCATAGCTGACTGGCACAGACATCTTTTTAAAAGCATGTCTTTCTCTGTTTGCTGTACTGGACTCTATTAGGGAGTAGGGACTGCAAGGGACATGTCTGTCTTTGGTAAGAGCTCTCCAGCTGTCTCCAAAGAGGCCCTTCATGGTAACATTAATAATCCCAGAGAATGTCTCAAGTTAAGAAACCTGGGATTGTCAGCACATCAAATGAACCCTTCTCTCAGAAACAAACTTTCATTAACCAAGCTCAATATCTGATGTGCATACATATCTCCATTTACGGTGTTTCTCTTGTATGTTTGAAAGAGCCCTCATTTCTTATTTGGAGCTTTCGTTACCATAGGTGACCCACATTCTGAATAGCTAAGTCTGGAATGTTCAGTAAGTGTTACTGAAGGCAAAGACTACAGGCAACAAAAGCTACAGTAACGACATCTGACGCTGACCAAATACTATGTACCAAGCCCTGTGCTGAGGGCTTTACTAGAATGATCTCACTGTGACCCTCCCAATAATCTTGTGAAGTGGTGACCATTATTATCATGGAGGCTTAGAAATGTTAATACGCCCACAATCACACAGTTAAGTGTTACAAAGATGAAATACTATAGTTGAGACTTCAAAATGTCCACTAAAATCTGTCCATCACTTGACCATAATAATAGAGTTGTGTCTGGTCAAATAGCCTATTTCCTAGCTGTTACGGCAAATAGGTACAGACAGTTGACTACGCGAGGATCAGTGGGATTTGAAATGAAATAATGTGTGCAGCTTCTGGGTCATCTCCCACTTAAAAACAGACCCCTTGTGCTACTAACACTCTCTTTCCCCTTCCTGTGAACTGGAACAGGACTTTTCACCTTTGATCGGGAGTTGCTCTACCAAATACAGTAACCACCAATCACCTGTGGCTGTTTAAATGAACTAAAATCAAGTAAATTAAAAGTTTAGATCTTCAGTCACACTAACCACATTTCGCCTGCTCAATAGCCACAGGTGGCTAGTGGCTACTACACAGTACACCACAGATGTAGAACATTTCCATCATCACAGAAACCGCTATTAGACAGTGTTCTAGTAGAGAATGACAAAGCATAAGATGAAAGGACCTGGATCCCAGAACAAGCCCATGGAACAGAGTTGCCCTGCTAGTCTAGACCAGTTGAATTGTTACACGGAGGAGAAATAAACTGCTACTTCATTCAAGTCAGTGTGTGGGGGACATATTTGTTACAACAAATTAGCCTTTACTCTTAAGACAGAAAACTCAGTGCCATTGCCAGGTACTTCAGCTCAATAGCCAGTGAGTGGCAGTACTGTCTTTCTCACCCCATGGTCTCTACCACGCTGAGACTGGACATTTGTGTTTTGATTATTTTAGACCTGGTCCACACTGCCCAACACCCTCAATATGGGCGGATCACCTACTCCTGGCTCTACAACTCCTCCTTCCTCACTCTTCCTCCACCAGCTCATCTGACACATTGAAATATTTTCAGAATTTCATGGTCTGCAGAGTCTCCCAAATGTGAGTAATCAAAATGCCTTAATTACCCCCTGTATCATTTCCTATGAGAAATTTTTATTTTTAATGTATGTGCTTTCTGGCTGTTCACAATTTTCCAAGAACATATCTCTTGCCCATGTCCCTTGTTCATCCCTTGCTTGGTAAGTCAGCAATCTACAAGTGGAACAACTCTCACAAGGACTGAAGTACTCCAAGTACTTATGGCCACCACATCCTCTCATCTCCCGTACATAGACAAATCATAACCAGAAATGGCCCTATTCATTCACAATGATTCACAAAAAGAAATCACTGTCACAGTGAGTGGAAATAGCCCAACTCCCCATGATCAGTGCCTTCTCTCCCTGTGGGCAGAGCTACACAGGAAGCCAAGTCGACATCAAACCACTGCCTGGGAAAGGTGGGCTCAGAACAAAGGAAGGTGCATATATGATTGCAGTGTTTAAAAGTACCTGAATAGGACAAGCCGACATGTTGGGCTTACCAATGGGATTACGGTACTGTACTCAGAAGCACTGGCTAAGGCTATACCTATGCTACCTGGTGCGGGTTTGGGCCCTCCCAACATTTATCTCTGGACTCCTTCCTCACTTTTTTTTTCCTTTTTTTTTTTTCTTTTTCCTTTTTTTTTCTTAACACTTATTTGTATGTATTTGTGGGGCATAGTGTGTTGTTTCAATACATGTATATACTATACATTGATTCACTTAGGGTAGATAGCATAGCTTTGTACCAGTTAATTCACCATTTCTACTCACCCCATCCCCCCTCCCCTACCGACCTCTGGTAACCATTATTCTACTCTTTACTTCTATGAGAACCACTTTCTTGGTTTTAGATTCCACATATGAATGAGATCATGCGGTATTTGTCTTTCTATGCCTGGCTTACTTCACTTAACATGATGACCTCCAGTTCCATCCATGTTGCTGCAAATGACAGGATTTCATTTTTTTATAGTTGAATAGAACTTCAATGTGTACATATATTACAGGGTTTTTTTATCCATTCATCCATTGATGGGCATTTAGGTTGATCCTATTTCTTTGCTATTGTAAATAGTTTTGCAATGAACATGGAAGTACAGCTGTCTCTTCAAAATATTAATTTAATTTCCTTTGGGTACATCCCCAGTAGTGGGATTGCTGGGTCATAGGGTAGTTCAATTTTTAGTTCTCTGAGGAACCTCCATACAGTTTTCAACAGTGGCTGTACCAACTTACCTTCCCACCAACAATGTAGAAGCGTTCCCTTTTCTCTGCATCCTGGCCAGCATTTATTACTTTCTATCTTTTTGGTAACAGCCATCCTAACTGGAGTAAGATGATATCTCATTGTGGTTTTAATTTGCATTTCCCTGTTGATGAGTGATGTTGAGCATTTTTTCATGCGCCTGTTGGCCATTTGCATGTCTTATTTTGGGAAATGTCTGTTCAGGTCCTTTCCCCATTTTTTAAATTGGTTATTTATTTTTTTGATGTTAAGTTGTTTGAGTTTCTTATATATTCTGGATATTAGCCCTTCATCTGACGTGTAGTTTGCGAAAACTTTCTCCCATTCTATAGATTGTCTCTTCACCTTGTTGGTTGTGTCCTTTGCTGTGAAGAACTTTCTTAGTTTTATGTAGTCCTATTTGTCTATTTTTGCTTTAGTTGCCTGTGCATTTGTAGTCTTATTCAAAAAAGCACTGACCATTCCCATTTCATGTAGAATTTCCCCTATGTTTTCTTCTATTAGTTTCCTACCTTGGGGTCTTAAATTAGGTCTTGGATCCATTTTAAGTTGATTTTTGTGTATGATGAGAAATAGGGGTTCAATTTCAATCTTCTCCATGTGGATATCTAGTTTTCCCAGCACCATTTATTGAAGAGGCTCTCCTTTCTCCAACGTATGTTTTTGGCACCTTTCCCAAAGGTCAGTTGGCTATAAGTGCATGGGTGTATTTCAGGGCTCTCTATTCTGTTCCATTGGTCAATTTGTCTGTTTTTATGCCAGTGTCATGCTGTTTTGGTTACTATAGATTTATAGTACATTTTGAAGTCGGGCAGTGTGATGCCTCCAGCTTTGTTCTTTTTGTTTAAGATTGCTTTGGCTATATAGGATCCTATGTAGTTCCATACAAATTTTAAGATTTTGATCTATTTCTGTGAAGAATGTCAGTTGGTATTTTGATAAGGATTTAATTGAATCCATAGATTGCTTTTGGTAATATGGACATTTTGATGATATTAATTCTTCCAGCCCATGAACAGAGGATATCTTTCCATTTATGTGAGTCTACTTCAATTTCTTTCAAAAATGTTTTATAGCTTTTGTTGTAGAGGTCTTTCACCTCCTTGGTTAAATTTACTCTTAAGTATTTTTTTCTTTTCTTTTTTTCTTTTTATTTTCTTTTTTTTTTTTTTTTTTTTTTTTTGGTAGCTATTGTGAATGGGATTACTTTCTTGATTTCTTCTTCAGATGCTTCATTACTGGCATATAGAAACACTACTATTTTTGTTTGTTGATCTTGTATCCTGACACTTTACTGAATTCATTTATTAGTTCTAGTAATTTTTTGGTGGAGTCTTTAGGGCTTTCTGTGTATAGGATCATGTCATCTGCAAATAGGAATAGTTTGACTTCTTTCTGATTTGGATGCCCTTTATTGCTTTCTCTTGCCCTACTGCACTGGCTAGAACTTCCAGAACTATGTTGAATAAGAGTGAGGAAAGTAGGCATCCTTGTCTTCTTTCAGATCTTAGAGGAAAGGTCTTCAGTGTTTGTCTGTTCAATATGATATTAGCTGTGGGTTTGTTGTATATGTGTTTATTTATTGTGTTGAGGTGTATTCCTTCAATACCTAATTTGTTGATTGTTTTTATCATAAATGGGTGTTGAACTTTATCAAATGCTTTTTCTGCATATATTGATATGATCACATGGGGGGGTTCCTTCATTCTATAGATGTGATGTATCACATTTATTGATTTGCATATGTTGTACCATCTTTGCATTCCTGGGATGAATTCCACTTGATCATGGTGAATGATCTTTTTAATGTTTTGTTGAATTAGGTTTGCTAGTATTTTGTTGAGGATTTTTATATCTATGTTCACTAGGAATATTGGTCTGTAGTTTTTTTGTTGTGTCTCTTTCTGGTTTCAGTATGAGGGTAATGCTGACTATGTAGAATGACTTTGGAAGTATTCCCTTCTCTTCAATTTTTTGGAAGAATATGAGAAGAATTGGTATTGGTTCTTCTTTAAATGTTTGGTAGAGTTCAGCAAGCCATCTGGTCCTGCTGTTTTCTTTGTTGGGAGACTTTTTATTACTCCTTCAATCTCATTTCTTATTATTGGTCTGTTTAGGTTTTCTAATTGTTTGTGATTCAACCTTGGTAAGTTGTATGTGTCCAGGAATTTATCCACTTCTTCTAGGTTTTTCAGTTTAGTATATAGTTGCTCATAATAGTCTCTCATGATACTTTATATTTCTGTGTTACCAGTTGTAATGTCTCTTCTTTCATTTCTGACTTTGACTCTTCTCTCTTTTTTCTTTGTTAGTCTTGTTAAAGGTTTATCAATTTGTATATCTTTTCAAAAAGCCAACTCTTTGTTTCCTCAATCTTTTGTATTGTTTCTTTAACCTCTAATTCATTGATTTCTGCTCTAATCTTTGTTATTTTTCTCCTTCTACAGAAAACTGCTTTTTCTGTATCTCACAGGTTCTGGTATGTTATCTTTTTATTTTCGTTTGTCTCCAGGAATTTTTTAGTTTCCTTTTTAATTCCTTCTTTGACTCATTCACTGTTTAGGACTATGTTGTTTAATTTCCATGTTTTTGTACAGTTTCCAATGTTCTTTCCACTATTGATTTCTAATTTTATTCTGCTATGGTCAGACAAGAGAGTTGGTATGATTTTATTTTTTTTTTAATTTGTTGAGACTTATTTTGTGACCTAATATATGGTCTATTCTAGAAAATGTTCCATGTGCTGTTCAGAAAAATGTGTGTTGAGATCCAATAAAAATGGAGGAATAGACGGTCCACGGCGTCACTCTCTCCCACAAATCAACCAATTTACAACTATAAAAATGTAACATCAGCCAAGCCGGGGTCGCTGGAGCTCAGGGGAAGAGGAGGAGAGACCTACGGAGTTCATGAAGGCGGGAGAAACTACAATGAGAGAAAGAAAAAGCTGCTCTGAGCATTTCAGGCCGCAGCTGCTTTAAGGCTTGAGCTGATGAGCACATGGAGCAGGAGCCGGCAGAAGCAGCAGCTGTGCCCTTCAGATGGAGTTACTTGGAGGCGGCAGAAGAGAAGAGGGCCTTGGCGGCCCCCAGGACAGCAAGACTGCTAATAGGGTTCACATGGACCCATGCAGGAGCGAGGAGCCAGAACAACTGGAAAAAGGGAGCCACTCAGAGGCTGGTGAGTCATCACAAGGGACCAGCGCAGGGCCCATCCCATGGGAAGTGTTTGCAGCACAAGCGGTGGGGGAGACAAGCCCACCAGGGGAACACTGGGACACAGCAAAGACAGCTGATCTGCCCCCAATCAGCACAGGACCACTCAGAGGAGACTGGTTGGGAATGCAGAATTGCATGGGGTGCAGTTTGATGAAAAAACTCAGGCCCAGATCAGAGATTCTACAGAACACAGACCCACTGGGTCTCTGGAGAGCAGGAAGTACCTATAAGGTCAACCATTAAACCCTGAGCTGCACAAAAAAAGTCTTCCCTAGGGAAACAGCAGCAAAGTAGCAATTTAAACAACCACACAGCTCAAGTTCTGGTTCCCACAGGAAGTTCCCCCGTGTTAGAAGCAAAGGACAAAAATTTAGTTCTGGCCCAGACACACCACCAGCACCTTGGGGCCTGCCTGGGAACTGGAGGCTTGGATCTGGGGACTAGACCCCACTCCCAGTTCCAGGCAAACTGCACCAGTGCCTTGGGGCCAGTCTGGGGATCTGAAGCATGGAGAAGGGGAATGGACCACCCTCCCACACCCAGGCTCATCATGCCAGCACCTTGAGGCCTGCCCAGGGACCCGAGGCAAGGAGAGAGGACCGGACCTCTCTCCCACAACCAGGCACACTGACCCAGCACCTTGAGGCTCACCCAGGGATCCAGGGTATGGAGTCGGGGACCAGACCACCCTCCCACAACCAGGCACAACATGCCAGCTCCTCGGAGCCCACCCAGGGACCTGAGGCAAGAAGAAGGGGAATGGTCCTCTCTCCCACAACCAGGCATACCATGCCAGAGCTTCAGGGCCTGCCCAGGGACCCGAGGCATGGAGAAGGGGACTGGACCCCCCCCTCCCACAACCAGGCACACCATGCCAGCACCTTGGGATCTGCCCAGGGACCCGAGGCAAGGAAAAGGGGAACGGACCTCTCTCCCACAACCAGGCACACTGAGCCAGCACTTCATGGCTTGCATGGGGAACCGAGGCATGGAGAAGGGGACTGGACCACCCTCCCACAGCCAGGCACACCATGCCAGCACCTCAGAGCCCACCCAGGGACCCAGGGCATGGAGAAGGGGACCAGAGCTCTCTCCTACAACCAGGCACACCAAGCCAGCACCTTGGGTCCCACCCAGTGACCTGAGGCAAGGAGCCAGGCACCAGACCCTCCTCCCACAACAAGGTACACCACAGTAGTACCTTGGGGCCCACCCAAGGACCCAAGGCAAAGAGAAGGGGACTGGACCTCTCTCCCACAACCAGGGACACCATGGCAGCACCTCGGGGCCCACCTGGCCCAGAGGCATGCAGAAGGGGACTAGACCCTCTTCCCACACTAGGCACAAAATGCCAGCACCTTGGGGCCCACCTGGATACCCAAGGCATGGAGAAGGGGACTAGACCCCTCTCCCACAACCAGGCACATGGCACCTGCACCTTGGGACCTGCCCAGGGACCAGCGGTATGGAGAAGGGGACCAAACACACCCCACAACCAGGCATACTGCCAGTGCCAAGGAGTATGCCAAAAACAGCACCTCCACGTGGGTGGCCCACCATAGCCACCACAATAACCATGGCTGCTGCAAAAGCGGCTAGACGCCACAGCCACCACGCAGATGGTCCACCAACCACTGGAGTGCATTCACACAAGAAGAGTCACCAGCAGAGACAAAGAAAAGAAGAGGATGTCTCTTTCCACAAAACCCATTTCAGAGTGACAGAAGAAGCATCTGCTCTATGATAATATTGGGGGACCTGATCACATCTCTCAGCATTGGACAGATCATCTAGGCAACAAATTAACAGAGTAACCATTATTTTTTCAGAAGGAGAGAAGAAATCTAGGGCAATTAGAGGGGGGGATGGGGGAAGGGAAGAGGTTGGACAAGGGGCATAAAGAAGAATTACAATTTGTAACAATACATGCTAGTAATATTGATTTAATCAACATATCTCAATGTTCAACCCCAATAATATTTATAATCAATTTTGATTCAATAAATAAAATAAATTTTAAAAAAAGAAAAGAAAAGAAAAATGTTTATTCCTCAGCTGTTGAATGCAGTGTTGTATAAATGTCCATTAGGTCTAATAAGTCTATAGTGCAGATTAATTTTGATGTTTCTTGGTTAATTTTCTGTCTGGATGATCTGTCCTTTGCTGAAAGTGGGGAATTAAAGTCCCCAACTATTATTGTGTTGGAGTCTATTTTCCCCATGAGGCCTATTAGTATTTGCTTTATATGTCTAGGTGCTCTAGTGTTGGAGGTGCATGCATGTAGAATTGTTACATCCTCTTGTTGAACTGATCCCTTTATCATTATATAATAACCTTCCTTACCTTTTTTTCCTTTCATTGGCTCAAAGTCTATTTTATTTGATATAATTATAGCTACTCCTGCTCTTTTCTGATTTCCATTTACATAATATATCTTTTTCCATCCCTTCACTTTCAGTTGATGTGTGTCCTTATAAGTGAAGTGAGTTTCTTGTGGGCAGCATATTTTTGATTCTTGTTTTATACTCTATTCAGCCACTCTGTGTCTTTTTATTGGAGAATTTAACCCATTAACACTTAGAGTTATTATTGATATATAGGGACTTGTTACTACCATTTTGTTCCTTTTTTTTTTTTTTTTTTTTTCTGGTTGATTTGTAGATCTTTTTTTTTTTTTTTTTTTTCTTTTTTCCAGTTCTACTGTCTTCCTTTGTGATTAAATGGTTTTCTCTACTGGTAAATTTTGATTTCTCACTATTTATTTTTAGTATATCTATTATAGGTTTTTGTGTTATGGTTACCATGACCTTCCTTACTTTCACCCCTGACCATTGTGTCCTACTGACTGACACCTTCTTTTAGATATATTTGATCAGGTCAAGTTGAGACTGAGAGCAGTTCGGCCTCTGAAGTGCTTGACTTTAAGGTTCCACTCTTAAGAGGCAACTCTCTCTGTCAGGGAGAGCCCACCATAGTTCATGTACTAGAGCATATTATTACAAGCAGAAGGCTCTCAATCTTGGTATTCTGAGCAGAGCCTCAATGTTTCCTTTGCACCGCAAGAAATTTTCTAGGCAGGGGCAATACATTTATGAGGTCCAAATAGTCTACAGTGAAAGATATGTGAGAACTCTGTGTATTACACTTCACATGCTGCTTGGAGAGAGTCTGGGAGGATTCCAGACCAGAATCCATAGAAAAGTATAATTGTCTTTTCTCAGAAAATTCAAAGAAGATTCCTAAAATTGTCACAGCCTTGCCTTTATTTGGCAGAAGGGAGCACTTCTACCACGTGGTGGTCTAAGAGTGTCTGCCTTCACCAAGGGCTTTAGGGAGCCAGCCTCCCTCTGCTGGTCACAGTCCCAGGGATGTAGGGTCCTCTGAATGCCTAGGCCACTTGGAAGACTTTGTGCTAGCATTTTCAGATGTCTTCTTATCATGACAATGGTTACTTTATTAATAATGAATAAGTTCAACAACCATGTATTAAGGACTCATGAGCCAGGCACTATGAATCCTGAGGACTATATAGATAGGGAGTGTTTATGAGCTGGGGAGCACAAGTACACAGAATACATGGGGAAAAAAGCTTTGCAGACAGTCTAACAGTTATCCTCCTTTGGTCTGAATCTTTCTCTGCACCTTGCTATGTCCAGACCTTTTCTTGATACAGGACCTTCACCAGGTGACCTAAGAAATCTGATTTTCTTCTCTTAATCTTTAAAAAGCATTAGGGGTCCCCCCTCCCCACCTCACCATCTCTCTATTCCAGAATTCTATACCTGAGAAATCTGTAAAAAAATAAAATAAAAATAAAAAAAGAAAAGAAAAAGAAAAATTGGAGCTCCCCCCACCCCAAGAATCAGAATCCAGGGTGCAGGGAAGCTCCAACTTTTTTTTTAAAAAAAATTTCTCAGGTAATTTTTATCCCAGAACTAGACTGCAGATTTCTGGTCTATAGGAAAATGTAAATCTCCCTCCTAAGGCAGAGAAGATAAATTATAGAATCTAAGTGGTGATCTGACTTTTCATTTTGAACATTTTCATAATAAAATGTTGGAAAAATAAAGACTGTTGCAATCTCATGAGAGGTTGAGTGAAAACAGCAGAATGGAAAGAGAGAGAGAGAAACCAAAACTCCAGTCCCCCAAACATTTATTGTGCACCTTATAGAGATGATATAAGATCCATCCTGGTCTTGCAGCAATTGAGAACCTGGGAGGAGAGTCACTTGGTGTATTGCAGGAGCCCCAAATCTAAGAGGGCACTTGTGTAGAGTTTGCGTTTTCCAAAGAACTCACCCAGGCCAATAGGTAGAGACACCAGTTTAATAGACTTACAGGAGTTGCTGGCAGTGGCCAGCCAGCTGGAAATCCATGCCACCAAGGGGTACATCACCTCAGTTATATAGTGAACAGATCAAAGTAGAGTTATAAATCATTTGCATGCTTATGCACAGACCCTCACCCAACTCAGAGTGCTCGGGAGATGTGCCTGAGTAGATAAGTTAATCTAATTGCTGCTTGCCTGGTACCATAATGCTTTAACGCCAGCGTGCTAATTTGTTTACATACTAATTCATTAACTCAGGGTTCTTGCTTCCTCCAGTCTTCCATTTGTCCTAAAGGGGACATTTGTCTTAAAGGGGACACACCTTTCCTTTGGGGAAAAGGGGAACTCTGGCATGCATGGGGAGGGGAAATAGGTCTATGTCCAGCATTTACCCTACACTTGGGCATAAATTTCTCTAATAGAGTATACTCTAATGAATATTTTAATTACTGTATTAAAGAAAGGCAGAATATAGAAGGTGGTAATGAGAAGGTACTTAAAGCAGTAAGGGGGGGCGGGGCAGAGTCACATCCCAACCAGACAAAATTATGTTAAACCACCTTCCCAACCCCAGTGCGAGGGCATCCATCTCTCAGACTTGCAGGATCCCCATCATGAAGGCTCCCAGAAGAGATGACTAATGCTGGTGCATTCAATGCCTGTGGTGGACCAGCTGTTCTCACTTATGATGCAGATGAGTTGATAGACTGATCACAAGTGATTTGTTACTAATAATATGTAATTGACCTTAAAATAAATTTATTAGAATGAATTTAAAGCTCTCCTAGGACAAAACCATTCACACTCCCATCCTAATGTACTCTCCCAAATGGGATCATACGTGTACAGTCAGGGCTGGCTCAGGAAGAACCGCACATAACTGAGGATGCATCCTTTAGAGTGACACATGAGTGAACAGCACCTGGTATGTAGCTCTTGATGGACATTCAGTTTGAAAATTACTAATTTAAACAAAACTTGGCCATGTATCAGATTCAACTGTAGTACATGTTTAAAATGCCAATTTCTGGACCCCACCACCGTGTACCTTGCAAAAAGAAAGGTACACCACCACCTAGATTCTGTAATTGCTAACATTTTGTTCTATTTGTTTTATCCTAGATCTCTTCATCCATTAATCCATCTTACTTTTTATGCATTTCTAAGTTGTAAATAGCAGTATATTTTGCCCCTAAACACCTCAACATGCTCATCATTAACTAGAATACAAAATTTGCTTATGGTTTTGTTTTTTTGTTTTTTGTTTTTTTTTTTGGTAAAATGTACATACAGTGAACCTGCAATAACCTTAAGTGTACCATCTGCTGAGTTAGACAAACACAAATATCCCATGTGACCCACACCCATACCCCTATCAAGATATAGAACAGAAAATTCCTTCAGACCCCTTCCTTATCAATCCTCACCTCCATCCCCCAGAGACAATCACTGTTCTGATTTTCAGTTTTATTGCAGGTGATTATTTAGTAACATTTCAACTGTTGCTGTAATGCATAAGAAACATGCACATCATATCCTCAGATGAGGTTTAGGTGGGTATGGGACAAGACACATACAGATATTTACATAGACACACAAATACTCTACAAAAGGAGCATGTTATTAGCACGATTAATTATTGGCCACTAACTAGTTCTGTATGCTAGTAATACTCCCTGGAGAAATACAGATCTGGAAACATGGCTAGATTTTTTTAGGAAATCTGCCTTGGAGGGGATGAGATGAGCCCTCAGGCAATTTGCTAACTGCAGAAGTTCATGGGGAGAGACATCACAGAAGTAGTATGGCCAGCTGGGTGCTAGCTGCTTCCTTTGCTGCCACCAACGAAGGCTTGAAGAAGTTGTCTGACATTGCTTTATGGTAGCACTCACACAGTCAGCCCCACTCATGTCGGGAAACATCATTCTGAGAGCTTACAGAGATCTCAATGTAGCAAAGTAGCTGATAATATAAACCCTGGAATCACAATGGCTAGATTCAAACCCCAGCTCTAACGCTGACTGTTGTGTAAGCCTCAGTTTTCTCATTGGTAAAATAAAGGTGAAAATAGTACTCTTCACACAGGGTTGTCGGGAACTGTAAACAAGATCTTGACTATAAAATGCTTGGCACAGGATCTGAAAAGCAATGGATGCTCCAAGCATATAATCTGTCATTATCATGTCTACTTCCTCATGCTAGAGAAACTGTGGCTTAGGAAGGCTGGACATCCTGCCCAGTGCTAAACAGCCAGAAAAGAGCAGAGTGAGAGTTAACTTGGGTCCGTTACCTCTGATTCTATGCCCGTGCTATCTCAACAGGCTGCCGTCTTCAATATACCAGGTGTGAGATGAGGGGCTCAAAGACAAAAAGGCAACTTCCCCCAACCTATCTGGGCACAATGCATTCTGCACAGACAAGCTAGAAGAGAAGATCCTGTGGCTGGATGCAGAGTGAGGCTGTGGAGTCATGAAATCACAGCTCAGACCAGACTTGGCCACTTAACACCCGTGAGAATTTAAGCTCATTCTTTTAATATTTCTGAGCCTACTTCCTCCTCTGTGAAGTGTTAATAATAATGCATAATGAGAGTGCCCAGTAAATTGTAGAACTCTACAAATCTGAGATTTTTGTTGCCATCAGGGCTATAGCTCCTGTACTGTTACAGGATCCTTGCCCACAGAGTAGCTGTCACCTGTCAAGTCCCAAGGAACACAGAGAAGACCAAGTGTAATCTGGCTTCCAGAAAATTGGGAGATTTTATTTCTCTTGGGAAACAAATGGGCAACACTGGGGCAAGAAATCTCAAGGCCAGCTCAGAGATTTACTGGCTAGTCCCAACTCAGTACCACAAAGCTTTTCCAATCCCTCCTCACATCATAACAATGTGCATCATATAATCGTACAATAAGCAATACAGACAAGAACACAGATAAAAAAGTTTAAAATTTTTTTCACCACCTAGAAATAACCATCATTAACATTAGTTAAAAAACACTCTAGGCATACTTCCATAAGAGAAAGATGGGTAGAATGAGTAGACAGGTTAATAGAAATAGTTATGGAATAATACTACACCTGCTATTTTGATTACAAAATACTAAAGTTGCTTTTACTAAAATTTAACAGAAGGAAATAACTCAAGTGGAAATCAACTTCATGCTGAAATTCAAGTGTTCTTCAACATTAGAAGAATGATTTCTCAAAGGTTAAGAGCCTATAAAAAATTAAGAAATTAGAATTATATATTCATTACTTTTCCATTTTAGATAGTATAATTTCTGGCAATGAAAAGTGAGGTCTGCAACCTCCCTTTCATTTCTTTAATGTATTATTTAGCATCTGAACTTTTGTTTTATTTAATTCATGTTATTATTCTGTAATCCAAAACACTCATGAGGAATCTTCCTCTGTTCCTTGGGCTTCGTTTCCTTCTAGACTGGGATCCTTGTCTTTTGGACACTATGTTTCTGGTTTTTGTTTATTTTGTTGTCACTTGTTTATATCATTGTGCTATTTCTTTTCACTCTGTTTATGTTTGCCCAGTCTTTCCAGGCCTTTTATTTGCTTTGATATAATAATATTGCCTAACACTTAACTACACAGCACATACTATGTGCCAGTCACTGTTATAAGTGCTTTCCATATGTTACACATTTAATCCTTACAAGAATCCTGAGATATTATCACAATCCCCATTTTATAGATGAGTAGCTTTAGCCACAAAGAGCTTAATTAACTTCTTCAAGTAACTTTTAAGTAGCAGAGGAAGATTAGAAACTAGAGATTCTGGCTCTAGCATCTATTTTTTAACCACTTTACTTCCCACCATACCTGAGATTAATTTGTGCCCCCAACTGAGCTACAGCTTGAGAGCTCTTCTATATACTTTTCCTGGCCTGGAGGTATGGTGAGTGGAAAGGGAGAATTCGGCTGAGAAGGCGGGGTCATTTGGAGGTTTAACATACAGTACTAGCATTCACTCCATCTCATTGATGACTGTATTCCAATCTCCTTAGCTTTGGATTCGTCCCCTAGTTTAGCCTATAGCTCTCACATCCATTGAGAAGAGATTGCTTCCATCTGCTTCACTCATTTCTCCCCAGGAACCATTTCTACTTCTTCACAGTCAGAAAAGGGTAAAGGAGATACCCTCTTGGTTTATTTTCTCCTGACTGAGAATATATTTAAGAATTCTCAAGATTTTGGTGATTCACAGTTATGACTTCCGGAAGATGGGGTTACAAGCCTTTCTACATAATACACTTCCTCTCAATTCCAGAATCTTCTACATCATTCCTTATTCACCACTTTTGAAGTTTGTGGCACTGCAATGTGCCCCTATTCCTTGTTTGATTGCCGAAGTAGCTAAAATATTTAGCTAATTTTTATAAACTTGGTGGTGGTGGTGGTGGTGGTGGTAGTGATGGGAGAGGGGAATGTTCATTTACTTAACGAGGCATTAAAGAAAGGAGACAGGCATATTCACTCCACCATCCTGAATCAAATATGCATACTCACAGTTTAGCATACATTAGCATACATTGTTTATTGAAGATACCTAAATAATGTCTGATCACGGAAACTACGTTCCTTTGGGAAGGAAGAAATATAAAACCCTAGAGTACAAAAAATCCAAGACAAGGAAGAGAATATTCTGAAACAGTAATTAGGGAAAATAAAGAAAAATGCTTTAAGCACTGAGATGTTCAGAGCTATTTAGCCTTCAGTGCGGAATGTCAGATCCATGGTTCAGATACAAAGAATGAACAAGGAAAATTTCAAATTTTTCTACTTTTTGGCATGATTTGCTCTAATTATTTTTGAATATTAGGCCTTCACACTGTTAGTATCAGATTTCAACAGCTTGCCTTTCTCCATCCTCAAGAATAATCTACACTACAAGGAAACTCCACTCTAGCACTCCCAGCCAGATATGCTGGAAGTGTAGGGTCCCTTTCTGGCCCATTAGCCCATGACAGACGCTGAAGCAGGAGAAGGGAGGCACAGAAGTTGCTGACCACAAATGAAGCCCTGCTCCTCCACAGGCCTTCTACTGAAATGTAAAAAAGCATGGAGTCCCTGGAAGCCATAGGTATCTCATTTAAGTGGTCTCACCAACACTGCTGAGTGCAGCTAAGAATTATTTACAGGACTAAAAATAATATTTTGTGGAACTGAGAGAAAATATTTGCATATCAGATAAATGCAAATTAAAATCACAATGAAATGCCACTGCACACTATTACTTAGTTAATACCAAGTTCTGGCAAGGATGCAAAACCACTGAAATTGTCAAACATTGCTGGTGTAAGTACAATATTGTACAGCCACTTTGGAAAACAGTTGGGCATTTACGTGTTTACAATGGCTTTATGCATAAATCACCAAAAACTGGAAACAACCCAAATGTCCTTCATCTGGGGAATGGATAAACAGATTGTGGTACATATATCCCATACAATGAAACACCACTCAGCAATAAAAAGGAACAAACTACTGATACATACAACATGGATGAATCTCAAATGCATTATGCTAAATTAAAGAAGCCAGACTCAAAAAGCTACATACTGCATGAATCAATTTATATGACATTCTGGAGAAGGCCAAACTATAGAAACAATAAATAGGTCAGTGGTTTACAGGGCTAGGGTTGTGCAAGAGGTTGACTACAAAGGTGTGGCATGAGGGAGGGAATTTTTGTGATGTTACCATTCTATACTTGTAATGGTGATTATAAGCTTTTCAAAACTCAGAGGTGTACTCTAAAGGGGGTGAATTTTGCTGAGAAAAAAAAAGTAGTTCATAAAAGAAAAATATGTCATGTGGAAGAAACTTTAGAATGACCCACTCAACTGATAAGAGAAAGGCCAGGGAGGGTAAGTGATTAACATGTTATCTGAGGAGAGGAGAAAAGCAGGATGAGAACTGAAGTCTCCTGACCCCAACCAGGATTCTTTCCACCACAGCAGTACTCTCCCATTTATTTTTTACCTTGACCCTCAGTAAGAAATATATATTTCTGCAATGTAAGTTATCACAAATCTAGCAGCATTAACAATCATTATCACAGTTCTGCAGATCAGAAGTCTGGTGTGCTATGGCTGGATTATCTGCTCAGGGTCTCACAGGCCGATGTGAAGGTGTCAGCTGGCCTTGGCTCTGTTCTGGAGGCTCTAGGGTAAAAACGAATTTCCAAGACCATACAAGTTACTGGCAGAATTCAGTTCCACGCAGTTGTGGGATTGAGGTTGTTTCCTTGCTGGCCATCATCATTTTCAGCTTCTAAAGGCGGCCCACTTTCTTGGCTCAAAGCCAGCAACAGCAGGTCAAGTCTCTTTCATGCTTTGAATATGACATCCTCTTCTGCCCTCAGCTGGGAGAAAGCTCTAATCTTAAGGGCTCATGTGATTACTACGGGCTTACCTGGACAATCCAGGATAATATACTGTGTCAACTGACTAGTAACCTTAATTACATCTGCAACACCCCTTTTGCCATGCAACGTAATATATCCACAAGCACACCACCAGGGCAATGAAGGTCATGGGGACCAAAATTCTGCCTACCACGTATTTTTTACACAATGACCTAGTGCATGCACATATAAATGAAACAAAAATTAAAATAATACTTACCTGTACTAAATTCAATACTCTGATGCTTTTATTACATATTTAAAATGCTGGTGGCTACACTGCATTGATTTTATGTCCCACTAAGGGGCTGCAGCTTGCAATTTGAGTTTACCTCCTAGAGTCCAGCATGCCCTTTTAAATTTCCATTGGCAATGGTATAGACCTATAGAAGGGCTTCCAAGGTCTGTGTAACACCCGAAATTTTATATGCAAAGTTATGGGACTAACTAATTATAAGAAAAACAGAAAAACACAGGTTCAGGTACATTCTACAGCATACCTGGTCAGTATTGCTCAAGGCTGTCAAGCTCATAAAAACAAGACTGAGAAACTTTTAACAGACCAGAGGAGACTGGGATACATGACAAGTAAATGCAATGTAATATCCTGGATTGAACCTTGAAACAGAAAAAAGGTATTAATGGGTAAACTGGTAATGTTCAAATAAAGACAAGTTTTGTTAATAGCAACCTATCAATTTCTGTTTTGACAAATGTACCTGCTAATGTTGTCAAAAATGGGAGAATGAGGTAAGGAGTACACAAGAACTCTCTGTACTACCTTTGCAACTTTTCCATAAATCTAGTATTATTCAAGATAAAGCTTATTTTTAAAATGTTATAAGACTGAGCATCTGTGCATCATCCTAGAGAGAAGATCCCGTGGACTTTCTCTCTTCAAAGTGGTCCATGATCCAAATATACTTAAGCACCATTGCCCAAGGCTTCCTGCTGCTTTCCTTAACCACTACTTCCTAAGTAATCTGCCTTCTTCCTGCTATGTCACCCACACCTTCCTTCAAAAACCAAAATTTAGCAAGAAGCTGGGGGGAAAAGGGAATGAGAAGTTATTAATAGGTATGGAATTTGGAAGATCAAAAAACTTCTAGAGATGGAGGATGGTGACAGTTTCATAATAATGTGAATATACTTAATGCCACTGAAAAAATGGTTAACCATTTAACCAACTAGTGGCTAAATGGCTTAGTGACTTAAAAATGATTAAAATTGTAAATTCTATATTATATATATTTTACCAAAAAAAATTTTAAGTGAGATACTGATACATGAGATAGCATGGATAAACCTTAAAAACATTACCTAAGTGAAAAAAAGCCAGACACAAAAGACCACTGTAGTGGATTGAATTATATCCCCCCAAAACTCACTGAGGATTGAATTGTCTCCCAAGTTTTATGTATTAGAAACTTAGCCCCCACTGTGACTGTTAAGAGGGTGGGAAATCCTATTATGCTAATTGAAAGGTGGAGCCTTGAAGAGGTGATTGGATTATAGGACCACACAGTAGTGAATGGATTAAAAATGGTGGTCAGGGGCGTCGTTCTGAGTGCTTTAAAAGAAGAGGAGAGTTTGTCTCTCTCTCTGCTCTCTCTGCTTCCACCATCTTGCAATGTGAGACTTCTGGGTCACTGTTGCAGCTACCAGATGGACTTTGGACTTCTCAGTCTCAGAAACTGTAAGCAATAAATTTCATTTTCTTTATAAATCACCCAGTTCCAAGTATTTTGTTATAAGAAACATAAACGGACTAATACAACCACATATTATACGATTCCACTCATAGGAAAATGTTCTAAAATCGACTGTGGTGATTGCTGCACATACCTGTGAATGTACTAAAAAGCACTGAATTGTACACTTTAAATGGTGAATTGTATAGTATGTGAGTTATATCTTAATAAAACTGTTTAAATATTTTCTAACTGATTTTCCATCCAGGACCACATTTATTTGAACTCTGAGGACAAGTGGTATTCTCTAAGTTCTGGAACCACATTCTGTTAATGTACTGAAAAAATGGACAAAATTAATAAAAGGACTGTGGTTTAGAATGGCTGGCAGAGAAGATCAGGAAGGTCTATGACTGGGCATGGTGGCTCTCCAGTCTTTTTGTTCTGGCAGGAACAAAAGTGATATTATAAAACACACTAGTCTGAAGTTGATCAAACACCTTTATTCTGGTCCTCGTCATTCATTAAGCTATCTATACAGAACATTTTCTTCATCTCTGCCCCAACCAGCAGCTGCTGCACCCAGGCCTTAAGTGGAAGACAGAAAGAAGTAGTGGAAGACCTTGTAGTGAAAAGCTAAGAGATGAGATCACTGCTTATCCCAGCTTAAGTGAAGGTAGAACAGGAAGAGTGTATATGAGTGCAAAAACTCTGTTCTTCAAGGCTGAGGCATGTGAAGAGGGGTGAACTGAAGGATACAGGTGAAGGCTCACAAAACTATCCAGCTCAGCCATCAATCCAAAGTACCTACAAATATAAAGAGCAACACGTAAGGCCAGGTGCCTCAAAAGCAGGATTAGTGTAACAAACAGGGCAAAGTTAAAATGGAAGGGGCTTTGGTACTGACAGCAGTTCTTTCAAAATACTAATTGTGAGGAATGTCTATCCAAAAGATTCCCAGGGAAAGACACGTAATTACAGAGGGAGGGCAGCTGGGAATTATGCACAGTAGTTTGAAGAATTAGAATCAGAGGTGGGAAAAGGGCTATGAAGTCATTGTGTTAGTTAATGAGCACTCATAGAGACCATACAAGAGGAGAGTGATACCAAATAAATGAGGTAAGTTGTCTTAAGCGAAGAGCTTAGAGAATTCCAGTTCCAGATGGAGGACTGAGCACACAAGTTTGTATGCCCTACTATCCAAGATTCCATTCAGAAGGAAAAAAATTTTTATGAAGGTATAAATCTACAACAAAGAACAGGAGCCCATCAGTAGCCAAAAGATTTCAACAAAAAACTAAATAAGAGAAATCTGACTGAAGAATGTTACAGACAAAGCAGAAGAAAAATGAGCCTAAATGAACACAGAGGGGGCTGCAGCAGAGGGAGCCCATCTGCCTAGGAGAGCCATGGGAGGCTCCAGACTGTCACCAGGAATGAGTAAGAGATGTGAGTCAATAAAGGGTTAACAACCCATGGGTCTATATGAGAAACAGTTGCCCCCATCTCCCCACCACCCTCTCTACATGCAGCAGCAGAAGAAGACAGGGATTTAAACCTAACCTGGGAAAAATAAATCATAGGGCTCTCTTCTAAAGAACCAAATGGACTATCCAGAAGAACTAGAGCAGCTTCTAAAAATGCCAGCTTCCCAAAGTAAAGCCTCTGCATTCTAGCCTTTAGGAGCCCCCAACATAACACATGGTTTTCCTCCTGTTCACTCTAAGGTAAATCCTTGTTCTAACCCCATTCACCCTAAAGTAAATCCCCCCAGCACCTCCCCCCACACACACACAGCTTCCAAACGGCCTTCTTATCCCTCATTCTTAAATACAATGAAAATCAATGAGTATTTGGAGAAAGGCTACACAGTGTACGGAGAGACCAAAATTTATTTTTAAAAAAAATCTAGAATAAAACAGATAACTCAGGGAAAAGAAGAACACATAAGAAAAACAAAACAAGGCAAAAAATGCTTCTAATTAAAAAACTGAAAAATTAGCTTCTCCTTTTAATAATGGCACGTTCCTGGTGAGACCAACAGATAAAGCTAAATATATAAAAAGAAAATCTTTCAGTCACTGAAGAGGCATCAAGACATCAATAAAAAGCAAATCTAAAATGTAGATAAGGCAAGAATGCAAAGTGAAACCAGCCTCCAAAGCTACTTTTGTCCTGAGGATATCTGCCAATCTGAAAGATACAGCTGAGAAACAGCTGTGACTCTGGCAGGCTGAGGGAACCAAGGATCAAATCCCAGAATCTGCCCAAGTAGGGAGGTCTGATAAGCCCCCTTTTTTAAGCTAGAGTCCCAAAAGTCCACAGCCTCAGAAAAAGGCTGAACTGAAATTAAATCGGCTGCCTCATAAACCTGCAGCCTGAGTTCATATCACCGAGGTGGTCCAGGAATCTTCAAATCTTGGATTTGCATTAAGGCGGTCCTACACTGATAATGCCCCAAGGTGACTTGCAGGCACAAGTGAAAATCTTTGGAGAAAGGTATTACCATAGACGCCTCAAATGATCCAACCAATAATTATTTCAAGTACAATGACCAGAATATAAAGATAACTAGGCATGTTAAGGGGGAAAAAAAGACCATGAGACAATACCAACAGAAACAACAGACAAAAAGACAGCCTCAAAAGAGTTTGAATATTAGATTGAACACTGTAAAACAAAACCACAGTTTACAGCTTCATTGGCTATAAAACAAAAGCCTCAAAAGGGTTTGAATATTAGATTTAATATTAGATTAGACACAGACTATAAAACAATTGTGTTTACTATGTTTAAAGAAATAAGACAAGTTTCAAAATACCTGCAGAAAATACAAACAATAAAATGTGACAAAAGAGATCTAAAGAAGAAACAAATGGAACCCACAGTACTGAAAAATACAAAAATTGAACTTAAGAAATCAACAAATACGTTGAAAGGAGATGAGACAACTGAAGAGAGAATAAACTGGAAGATCAGAAAAAAATTACACAGAATGCATCATGGTGTGGCAAAATTATGGTTGAATTTTTTACACATGTTTAATGAGAATCCCAGAGAAAGAGGAGAGAAAAAGAACCAAACAGGGCCAATACCTGAAGATCAGAATTGGCTGAGAATTTTCCAGGACAGACAAAAGACATCAGTCCACAGATTCAAGAAACCCAAGCAGACTACATAAAAAGAAATCCACACCTCTATGTATCACAGTGAAACCACAGAAAATCAAAGGCAAAGAGAAAATCTTAAAAGCAAACAGAAAAAATATGGACAAATTAGCTTTAAAAGAATGACAGACTAGCAAGTGATTTCTCAACAGAAACAACGGAAGCCAAAAAAAAAAAATAGTATAATGATACCTTCAATGTCCTAAAAGAAAATAACTTTTCACCTAGAATTCTATATTCAGCAAACAACGGAAGTAAAATAAAGGCATTTTCACACCCAAAAAAAAGAAAAAGGAAAGCAGAGTGTCAGCTACCAGATCATATTAAAGGAAATTCCAAAGTATTTACTTCAGAAAGAAAGAAAATGATCACAAGTGAAGGATCAGGAATACAGAAAAGTGCAAAGATAGTAGTTAACGTGGATAAATCCATATGTCATCAATTGAATAATACAGCAATAATAATGCTTTATGCAGATGACAAGAACAAGAATACATGACAATAATAGCATATAACTTGGGGGATGAGAAACTTTAAAACGGAGTTCTTGGATTCTCAGATCCCACTTGGTTGAGAATGAAGAGAAAGGTACTAACATTAGGCTTTGATGAAGATTAATGTACTAATTGATACAGTAACCACTAAAAGAATAGAAATGGAGTATATAACTTCCAAACTGATAGAGGGAAAAAAATGGAATAAAAGAATAAAAGAAGGTAAAAAATGGAGAGAAAAAATAAAACATAAAACAGGCAGGACAAATAGAAAGCAGAACAAAATAAGACAATAGATTTAAACCCACAAATATCATTAAGTACATTAAACATAAATGAACTAAATGCTCCAGTTAAAGACAAAGACTTTCAGTCAGAATTTTTAAGAAAATAATCCAATTATATCCTGTTTACAAAGAAATGGAAAAGTAAAAATAAGAAGATAAAAAAAAAACATATACTATGCAAGTACTAACTGAAGAAAGCTGGTAAGCTTTAACAATATTAGACAAAATAGACTTTAAGGCAAAACGCACTACTAGAAGTAACAATGGTCAATTTATAAATATAAAAGTCTCAGTCACCAACAATATATAATAATACTGAATTTGTATATACCTAATTACATGGTCTCATAATATTTAATGAAAAAATAGACCCAGAAATATGAACAGAAATAGTCCACAATCACAGCAAGAGACTTTAACACACAAGTCTCAGTAGCTGATGAAATAAGCAGACAAAAGAAATTCAATAAGAATACAGAAAATCTGAACTATGCAATAACCAAACTTTACACTGCACCAAACAACTACGGAATGCACTCTTTCTTCAAGCACACACAGAATATTCACAAGGTTGACCATACACTGGCCCATAAAGTTCAAGTTTCAAATATTCCAGAGGACAGAAATAGAGAACATTTTTCAAACACAACAAAATTATCAAAAAGACAACTAAAAAGTTCCCATCTTTTGGGAAATTAAGAAATATTCATATAAATAATCCACAGGCAAAAAAACAGCAATTAGAAAATATTTCAAACCAAATGATAATGAATATACTACCTATTGAACTTGTGAAACAGAGCTAAAGCAGTACCTAGTGGGAAATTTATAACTTAAAATGTGCATGAGAGAGGAAAACAAAACCTAAAAATTAATGAACTAAAAATCCATTTCAGGAAGTTAGAAACGACTAAGGAAGTTGATAAACACCCAGTGAAAGTGATCAAGGAAAAAGAGAAGAAGCTCTAATACCAAGAATAAAAAAGGAGATATCAATAAACATATTATATACACTACAAAGATAATAAGAGAATACTGTGAATAACTTTATGCCAATAAATTTGAATGTGCAGATGAAATATAAAAATTCCTAGAAAAACTATAACCCCTGGTGGGGAGGGGAGGGAAACTGTCTCAAGAAAATAAAGGAAATGAGAATGGTCCTAAAACCAAACAATTGAATCAGTAATCAAAAATCTTCCCACAAAAAAAAAATTTCCAGGCCCAGATGGCTTCAGTGGCAAATTCCACTGACAGTTCCGCTGAATTCCAAACACTGAAAGAAATCATTCTAATCTTACAAAATGTTTTCCAGAGAATAGATAAGATTTTAAAAAAGTACACTTCCCAACAAATTGTATGAGACTCACATACAATATGAAAAAAACATGCTCATCTCTTACAAACAAGGATGCAGCATTCATAATCTGATAAAAATTAATCTACAAATAACCTACAGTAAGTATAATTACTGGGGAAACACTGAAAGCTTTCCCTTTGAAATCAAAAGATGCCTGCTATCACCACTTCTATTCAACATTGTACTGGAAAAGAAAGCACAGCTAAGGAAAGTGAGAATGCCCTTAAAGCCCCTCAGCCCCTGCCTCCAAGAGCTCTAGAGATACTTATTTTTCACTATGATTTAATAAACAAGCTGCAGTCTTAAAAAAAAAAAAAATGTACTAGAGATTCTGGAGATTCTAGCCAGTACAGTATGGCAAGAAAAAAACAAACAAAGATAAAGAACACAGCTGAGAGTCAGATGCTAACCAGTGAATACATATGATTTGGTTCCATTTGTAGAAAGTTAAAAAAAACAACTAAACTCTAGTATATAGGGATGCAGATTTATGTGGTAAACTATAAAGAAAAGCAAGGAAATAACAACAAAAAAAGTCAGGATACAGTTATGTCAGGAAAGGGAGTGAGAAGAGATATGATAAAGAAGGAATATATGTGGGACTTCTGGGGGCCGACAATATTCTATTTCCTGGCTTACTTGGAAGTTGCAAGGGTGTTCATTTCATTATTTACTGACTTTATATTTATCCTATGTGTCATATTTCACAAGACTTAAAAATATACAGATTTACACAAGAAACTATAACAACAGATGTATGCACAGAGGGGACCTGAATGAGGGATTAAGGGACAGAGGGTAGAGGAAGACTTCACAGTACAGGTTTTCAACTTCTACACTCAACCCACACAAAATGCATGAAAGATTAGTTGTGATAAGATACAAATGTTATCAGCCTTGACAATGTCAAAGTACTGGTAAAGATGACACAAACTGAGAGCCAGACATGGGCTAAAATGGGGAAAGTGATTAGGTGCATTAACAGTCATACCTTACAAAGTGGGAAATCAAGAAATACGTTGAAAGTTGGGTATAACGAAAAAATAGATATTTTAATGTTATATAAACTGTAAAGGTAACAAAGAAACTACAACTAGTGCTACAACTACCAGAAATCAGAAAAGAGGGAGAGGATTTATGAGGTAGTATAATACATCATGTCTACAGTTGATAAATCAAGTTCTAAACACATTATTTGGAAATATAAGTAATCACCTGAAAAGCTAAAAACAAAAAAACAGTAGTTGAACAGCAGCTGCACTTCATTATAAGCCAGTAGGTAATTATTTGCTTTTTAAGCATGAATATATATTGCCTTACTTAAAAAAAGGAAAAAAAAGTTAATTATCTACTCAGAACATACATGTCTAAAGACATAAGAACATTTATTTTACCAGGTATAAAACAATATAATATAGACTAAATCCGCAGAGGCTACCATGGCCAAAATTCAGATCAATGTAGGATAAAGCAGAGGGATTCAATTACTGAGATTATTGCAGAAGAGGATGAAAATGAACACTTCAACCATTCAATAAATGGCCATTTATTAAAAGTTAAAGTTAAGCACTATGCCATGATAGAGTGGAAAATTGCATAAGATCTTTCCACTTCTGTTCCTGGTACCGTACAATTTACTATCCATAGAACGACAGTGTTATGTCTTCAAAATACAAATTCAACTATATCACTCATCTCTTTGCAAAGCTAGTAATTAAAAACGAACAGGTAAAGTAGGCTCCAAACATTTTTGATTGGAAAACTTACACAAAGTCAGTCACAAGAAGTTGCCTGCCTTAGGTAGGCAACTAACAAAAAATTGTTTTTAAGAAAAATGAGTAGGAGGAAAGAGAGGCTGAAGAAAGATCTACAAATTAAGGCTCAAGGCTGGCCCTGAGAATGTATCTAATAAGACATTTAAAAATATATATGTCAAATGGGTCAGAGGCCTAGGTTGATATGGCAATGTAGAACAGAAAAGTAAAAAGAGAAATAAATAAGAAAAGATTCCTGAAGATAATGAGGCTTGAAGGAGGTAATGAGAACACCCTGGTAGGGTAAAGGTGAGAATGAATTGAGGGCACATGGCTTTCACAAAGCTATTCAATCAAAACACTGGCATATGTAGAAAAGAGAAAACTCATCAGATTAAGGAATTAAGTAGCAGAAATAGCTCTGAGAGAAGGTAGCTAAAATGAAGTATTTCAAAAATGTGCTATTTCAAAGACAAGATTTTGTTAGTACACAGGTTAATCCATTAATCCTAAGAACAAATAGATACAGACAAGTACAAAATGTCACTGCACCAAAATAATCACTCTACACATATTGTTGAAGAAGAAAAAGTAACAATAGGTGACCCTTTAAAGGTTAGCAATTGTTTCTGATCTTTAATATTATGATAATAGGGTGCTTTGGGTTGAATTTCTCCCCCAAAACTTAAATCCCCACTGTAACTGTTGAAGGTAGGAAATTCTATTATGGTAATTGAAAGGTGGGGCCTTGAAGAGGTGATTAGATTGTTAAACCACGCCATAGTGAATGGATTAATAATGGTGTTCAGAGGCATGGTTCTAAGGGCTTTAAAAGAAAAACACGTGAGAAGTTAGTCTCTGCTCCACCATTTTCTGCCACGTGAGACCCCAACATTGCTGTAAAGCCACCACCAAAGAAGACTCTCACCAGATGTGTTCCTGGGACTCTGGACTTCCCAACTTCCAAAACTGTGTAGGAGGGAGCAAGATTTATATCTATGGATGGGGACCAAAGTAGGAATCAAACTTTTGAATCCATTTAACTCCCCTGGGGTCTTTATACTTCCTCCCATTTCTTTATGGTTAGCAATTTCAGGTTTTCCTCAAGGGAGTTAATGGAATCTCACTATATCTAGCAAGTTAGCTTTTCCTATCCTTATAGCAAGTAGGAAGAAAGAATTATCCCTACACACAAAAAGAACCAGACATCCATTTTTGAAGGTTTTGAATTCACATGATTAGCATGGAAAAGACTGGTGGAAATGACTGCCCACTGATAATAGAACTCACCTTCCAGAAAAGCAAATTCATCCACAGCTTCTATTGCATTATCTGAAACACAAAGTAAAGGGAAACTCGACTAATTCCAGTCATTTGAACAACAGCCCCAAAACAATACAATCCACACAGTGAAGGACATAAGGCTCATTTTGCAAATGAGGGCATTTATCAAATTTGTCCCTTGCTTTCCTGAAATCCATTTCTGCTCCGCTACCAATTCTTCCATATTCTCGCTCTCTCTAGAAAAGTCCAGGCAAATACTCTTCAATGGGGGTGAAGGGGTGGGGAGAGAATGGAACCCTCCTACAACCCTGTTTACACCCAAATTTATTCTCTTTTCTCTGAAAATCATCAGAGAAGAATTTGGCAATATAGCAGGGAGTGTGAGAATATGGTATATGAAACCTTATTCATGTTGAGGGCTTACCAGCTAGACAAAGAGTCAGAAATCAAACCCCCAGTTGCTAGGTGAAAAAGAAATGTCTTTTTCTGGTACAATATGGCAAAGGTATGAAGGAGTCCAGTCCTATTTGGCTACTCACAGACACCTTTCATACTCTGCCCTACCACCCCAGCCACCCAAACACAGACTCTAAAGGAAGAGCTTTCTGGCAGGCCAACAGAAAACATCCTAGGGAGTGACCCTGTGGTACTTCTCACACCACCACGACGCCCTCTCAAGCAGTGAAAGGGGAAGCCTAGCCCAGTCCGCCCTTGTCTGCCCCCAGATACGACAGTGCCACTCTACCTAAATCTCTCCTCTGGAGGGTTTTCCTCTTTCCTTGTTGAGCACAGCAGTAGGCATCTTTTGCAATGGTCTCCACAAACAGTTCCTGTGAAGCAAACAAGCAGAGTTTTATCAATGGGTTCTAGCACACTCAAGGGGGGAGGGGTGAAGGAGGCTCAGGTGCACGGGGAGGTGCTGGAAGCTAAGGTTGTCCAGGACTTCAGAAAGGTCGTTCCGCTACCCTCTTCCCCAGTAGGCCAGAATGACACATCCCTCCTCCCTGACTTGTAAATCCACCCCACTCATTCACTAGCGACTCCTACAAGTTCTGTGTTAGACACCGGCGATGCAAATTAAAGTCGTTGAGCCAGCCTTCAAGAAGAGGCAGGTGTGTTCCGCCAATACAACTCCTGCAGGTAACTGAGCCTTTTCCTCCGCCTCCACCGCCTACACTCACACCTCTGAACCGGGCCCTAGCACCTCAGAACCCGGCCCCAGCACCTCAGTGCTCAGCACACTCCGCCGCGGCCTCGTCTACCTCCTCCCAAACCAGCCCAAGCCGCCAAGCCCCGCCCCTCGCCACTCCTCCCGCCCCCACCCCCGCCCCCGCCCCGTGCCCTCGCGCTCCCGCCGCACCGCGGCTCGTGCCAGAATGAAGATGGCTTCCTGTCCCGCTAGCGTCACGTCGGGGTCCGCCTTCACCAAGGCCTTCACTCGCGCCAGAGGCAGCCTCGAGAGACGAGCCCCGGGCGCACTCGTCGGGGCCTGGGGCTGCAGGGTTACTGCCTCCCCACCGGACCCCTCCTCCTCCCGGGGCGTCCCGCTTCCTGCCGCCGCCATCCCCGCCCTCAGCGTGTTGCGCGCGGCCGCTGACTGTGCGCGCGCAAGCGGCGCCCGCCCCTTTCCCGCGCGGCCTGGAGGCCACGCCCTCTGTAGGCGTGTGGCTCCGCCCCTACTCGGCGGGGCGCTTCCGGGAAGCCAGGAGAGCGGGGACCCGCTTTGGCTCTTCCGCCGCTCTTCGCCCCTCTGGACCGTTGCCGCTCCCCGCGACCCTTCGGCCCCGTCCGGCTGCTGAGCCCAGGCACTGCAGCCTCTTAGTCGGGGAATACTGTGGCTGTGCCGGGCTGGTGCTGGAAGGAGCGCCGTGGTCGGGAGAAACACATTCAACGCGCGAGTCTCAGTGAACACAGTGTTAACCCAAGACTGAGAAGGGCAGGTGTCCCGGGAAGGCCCGGACCTTCCCCGGAGGGCCCAGCGTCGCGGAAGAGGGTGCCGAGGACCCGAAAGCTGTACCAGCTTCAAGCAGAACCAGTTTTAGGTCTCTTGAAGGAGGGGAAGGACTTTGGCAGGCAGAAATGGAAGAAGTTCTGTCAGGCAGAGAAAACCACAAGAAAGGCACGGAGGCTGGAAAGAATGAAGTGTGGCCATCACAAGGCGTCCACGTTACTTCAGTCACGGGTTGCATCACAGCACTGGCTCTCAGACTTTGTTCTCAGGATCCCTTTACACTCTTAAGAGATTATTGAGGACCTCAAAGAGCTTTTGTTGTATCATTTTATTGTATTAGAACTGAAACCAAGTTTTTAAATATTGATTTAAAATAACTAATACATTACACCTTAAAAATAAATAATTTTATGACGTTAAAATTAAAAACAGAAAAGTTTCTGATGTCTGGCTTAATAGAAGACACCAGATTCTCTAGCTGCTTCTATTTATTAAGGTTATCACTTCATGTAGCTCTGAAAAATTCCACTGCACCTCCTTGAGCGAATGAGAATATAAAAGGCAAATAACTTCTTAGTACTATTAAGAAAATAGTTTTGACCTCACAGACCCCTGAAAAGAGTCTCCAGGAAATCCTCCCCCCACCCTGGTGGGTTCCCCACACCACACAGAGATCTGCTGTCATAGAGGAGCAGTTAATGTAACAATAACAGGCTTATCTTTATCAATTGTTAATAGCTCACATTTTTCAGCAATTACTACGTACATGCTTCAAAGTGCTTTTACATTTATGTAAATTTCGTTATGTATGTAATTTTCATAAAACCCTATTGAGGTAGGTAATATTTTAACCGTGTTTCACAGTTGAGTAAATTGAGGCACAAAGTGAGTAATAACTCACCCACAGCAGAATGTGATGAAGCCAAGATGACGTTAAACTTGATGACATCTGAAGTCACTGTCCATTCCAAAATTATGTGGTAAACTCTTATGTGACTGGTGTAGGGACAGAAAGGTGTGATACCTTTCCTTACCCATCATGAGGGTCACAACCTATACTCCTATAACAAAAAATAGGTTAAGAGAAAAGCACAAAAAAATTATTTAATCAAAGTTTTACATGACACAGGAGCCTTCAGAAATGAAGACTCAGAGACCCAGGGAAAACTGTCTACATTTATGCTTAGGTTTGATGCAGAATGGAAAGTCATGTAGAAATGTGATTGGACAACAGGGTAGGATCTAATGGTAATAGACTGAGGGAGAGAACCTGGCAAGGCTGTTCAGATGCTTCTTGGTCTCTCTGTAACGTTTCTTCCTCACAGGTATAAAGTAGGACCCCTCTAGAATGAGGGTCTTCAAGGGAGCAGGGAAAGAGTAGCCTTTCTAGGTTTTATGGTTTGCTTTGGGGAAGAGGAGTTCTAGTTTCTATGACCCACCTTGAGGAAGAGAAATTCTGGTTTCTATGACTTGCTTATGGGGGATAAAGAGGAGTGTGAGACTGGAGGATGGGAGAAGGTCAGAAAGACCTTGCCTTTGAAGCCTTCCCAATTTCCTTCAGTTCAAAGGACTCAGTATGCCAAGGTTCCATACTTTGGGGTATTGTGTTGTGAATCCCAGTAGTGGATTATCACAGAGAGGTTTCACTATAGCAGAATAAGAATCTTGGCCCAGAATTTAAATCTTCAGAAAGGAGTATGAATCACTGAAAATTTCACCAAAGCCTCCATTAGGGCTTCACTCCTGAGTCCTCTTCAGAGTACATTTGTGAACAACAGTCTTGTGCATGGAAAGTTCCACACAAAATTAATTAAAGCATGGCCAGATTCTTGTATAACATTGCAGTAGAAAACCACAGGACACCATAGCAACATTCCAGCAATCTCAACGTGGTTAAGTACTTACCCTGAGTTAACACAATAAAAGAGTTGACCGTGGTGGGTGCAGGATTAGTTAAGACTTCTTGAAGGGCCTGAGTAAAGTTGGCTTTGGGAGGATTCTCTCTTCAACCCCCCTTTCTTCCCAATTTTCTTAGTTATTTATATTTTGCCTGCCTTTCCTCCTTTCTCTCTCGCTTTTCTTTCCCTACTGCCTCTTTTTTTCTCTCATCACTTGAATGTTTTACCACTGGGCCCAGCCCCATCCTCTTCTCCCTGGTTTTACAATGACTAACCAAAAGAGTTTATGTAGACCAGACAGGACTTCCTGACTATGAACATTGAAAGGCACTAAGATGTGTTGGAAAGGAGAATCATGTTTTACTGTCTTTGAATTTCAGTGGCAAAAAGGCAAAGGAAACAGGAAGACAAAGGTCAAAAAAGTCACACACACAAAAAGTTTGCATTTAAGTCCAAATAGAATGAAGCTAAACATATCTTTAAAAGGCTACAAGGAGAAAATTAGTGCAAAAAAAAAAGTCATGTGAAGCATTTTATGTAATAAAGTAGTGGTTAAAGACAACTTACCATCTACCCTACTAGGGTAAGTGTTCTACCCAGGATGTTATGTATGTGGAGAAAACTATTAACACTTCATTTTTTAAAAATAATTTTTAAATATGTGTTGTAAGTACGTGTATGTGCTGTTAAATGTGAAACTTAGGCACATTAAAATTTTGAAGTTTATTTGAGTAGACAGCAATTCAGCAATTGGGTGATGACAAACCACAAGCAGTTTGGGCTCCACCAAGGTGGTAGGAGGGGAAAACTTTTATAAGGTATTTATTGGAAGCAAGAAAAAGAAAATATTTGATTGGTTAAAGTGTAACAGTAGCTATAAAGTTCCTAGTTAGAAGTTAGTTGTTGGTGGTTTCTGATTGGTTGAGCGTAAGTTTCATTTTCCTAGGATATGACCATTCACATTGAGTTGGGTTTCAGTTTGCTTTCATAGGAACCCAAGGCACTGGAGCTATCTCAGCCTAATGGGCTCCCAATTAATTATTTTAACAGTACATTCATTATTGTGTATATATTTGCACATATGCGTGTGTGTGTGTGTGTGTGTGTGTGTGTGTGTGTGTGTGTGTGTGTGTGTGTGTGTGTGTGTGTGTGTGTGAGGGTACTTCAAAAAATTCATAGAAAAATTCAAACTATCTTTTTTTTTCTTTGGTGAGTGGCTGGTTCAGGAATCTGAACCCTTGACATTGGTGGTGTAACACCACACTGTAACCGGCTGGCTGGTTAGCCAGCCTCATGCTATATTTTAATTCTATGTCTCCATGGACTTTTTGAAGTACCTCTGTGTGTGTTTGTGTGTACGTATATGTATACACACACACACATGTTTGGAGAGTCAATAGTTAAATAAATCATGGGGAAAACAGAGGGCATGCTAAAGCAAGAAAAATTCACAGGACTGTTTAGAATAAAAAAGTAAAGAAAAAGAATGAAATATCATGAGCTTGGCCACAGAAACCTTGGGATGCAGGAATTGCTTAAGCACTTAAAAGTCAATGCATCAGAAGCGGAAAGGCTATTGAGAAAAATAAAAGGGAGAAACTGAGATAAGAGGTGCTCAGTTTCCCTGAGTCTGGGTCTCAAGCCACTCCTCTGAGTTTCAAACCACTCCCCAGGGTCTCAGGCCCCTCCTCTGAGCCCTGAGCTAGAAGAGAGTTACTGTTGCTTGTTGCATTTTCAAGCATGACAGAGGAAGATAGAGATGGCTGGAGGGAGGCTTGATCAATTTCAGTGGTCCTGCATGTGCAATAAAAAAAAAAAAAGAGTTTGGCCTTGAATGACCCTCCACTGGAGGCACTAGAGAGCACTGAGTATATTTTAAGTATATTCAGTGTATATGCTGGAATTTGACCACTGCACAGGTGCCAAAAGAAACAAGTAGAGCGTGTGCAAGGCTATGAGTTACGTAACCAGGAGCCACCCCTTTAGTTGAATATTCATAGATAGCATGAATACATATAGATTGCCAACTATAAAAGGGAGAACCCAGGACAAAAGCAGGTCTGCCACTCACTCTTGAGCTGGCCGGCACTTTGCCTGTGAAGTGTGTTTTCCTTACTCTTTTCATTAAACTTGTTCTTGTTTTCTGCTTTGATTCTGCTCTTGAATTCTTTTCTGTGGCAGAGTCAAGAACCTGGAAGGGGACAAGGTTGAGGTCAGGTATCTGACCTCTCAAGACCCTCACCTCTGGTAACAAAACAAAAGACACAAAGGAAATGTTTACTCTTAGTCAATCCAGTGTTTAAAGAAATTGTTTAGGCAGTAGTTCCTAATCCTTTTACCCAATTTGGATTGAAATAATACAGACTCAATGCAGTCTGGAAGGCTCTTCAAAATTGAGCTCCTTCCAGCCTCTCTAGCTCTGCTGCATACCACCTCCCCCTCCTCTCTGCACTTTACCAAACAGGTTTTGTCTTCAGCTGTTCTGCAAATTTACCAGGAGAGCTATTGCCACCTTTCTTCCTTGTGGAAGCCCTCCTCCACCAACCCATCTTCCCACAGTTGAGATTAAATCGCTCATACCACTGAGGACCTGTCCTTCTATAGTACTGATCATAGATTACAATCCTGTGTTTACCTGTGTGACTATATGACCAATGTTTGTTTCCTCCCCTCCCCCACCTTCCCAGACTGTAAGCTCCCTTAGGTCAGTGTCCCTGTCTGATTTTGCTCATTGAATCTCTACTCTGTATTACAGTGCCTGGCATTTAGTAGATGCTCAGTAGATATTTACTGAATAAATGATTCACTAACAGGGGCTCACCTGAATTGACATCTCCTAAGGAGGCATGTCGGAACCTGAGAAAAAAACATTATTTGAAAATGCCCATTAAGAGTTTCTAGTAATTTCTGTAACGGGTTCTGTCCTCCCCTCAAACTGTAAAACCACTGCCTTGAGCGATTAATTAAATGTTTGCATACTTACTTTGTGTTATTCAATGGAAAGGAAAGTTAAAAGCATGAAAGAAAAACAAATATCTTTTAGCACTTTAAAAAATCTGAAAATAGATTGATACTAGTAATTACACCTTTGGATTATTTCCTCTTATTTGTTTTGCCTTTTTCTCTATATGGACAACAGACAGAGTTGCACTTGTCAGAACATCAGCACTTCACTTGCCCTGCACTCTAATCTGTGGAAGCTTGTTGTCCCTGGAATAGTTTATGAGCCTCCAGGAGCAGCAACATGAAGAACCAAATACTACCCTGAATTATCTCCAGTAGATTCCTTTTTAGTTCAGTGGTCTAGGGGACTGGCTTTTCTTACTCTCAGGAAGTGATGGAATGACTGTGAGATATATGTAGCCTTTAGGAAGTGCTCAAACGAGAGGAAAGCCTGGGAATTAAAGCATTTCAGTATACGCCGATACTTCAAAAAGTTCATGGAAAATAAAAGATAATACAAATCATTCCGTGAATTTTTTGAAGTGCCCTGGTATAAATGTAAGTTACTATGGCATTTCAGTTTATTAATTTTACTGTCCTTCTACGTATGGAATTATGTAGCCAATAAACATAGTTAAATAGTATTTATTATCTCATCATTGCTTGCAATCAGAAGCACTTTTTATATTAAGTCTAATTCCTGAAGAATATCATGATTATATATTTTTATCTTGAAGGTATTATGATTATTTTTCAAGTTTAATTTTGAAATTTTTCATGTAGAAGGCCTATACATGCTCTTTCACCCCATAATGGGCATGCCATCTAGACTAAGGTAAGCCAAGAAACTTCAGGGCCACATGAACCAAGCCATGGCCACGGGAAGCCGCAAGAGGTTGAGACAATGCTGGTGGTACGCTTCAGCACAAGATCATTTTTCACAGATATCGTCCCAGTCACTTTGGGAAGAGCAGGCTGAAGGTTTACCACCTGAAGAAGAACTGGAACTTCCGGCTGCCTGTCAATATAACGCAGATATTTGATGAAGTACACAAGGATCAGTGCTGCTGAAACAATTCCAGCCCCATTCTTTAAGGAATACAGTCAGGCTACTACAAAGTTCTGGGGAGAGGAAAGCTTCTGAAGCATGAAGTCATTGGGAAGACCTGAGGACGAGTTTAAGGATGTAGGGGCAGCCTTTGTCCTAGTGGCCTTTAAACATTTTAAGTGCTTTTCCAGACAGAGAGACAGAAGGAGAGAGAGAGAGAGAGAACGGGGAAGGAGGAAAGGAATCTATAAATAAGTAGAAAGTCCATGCCTACTGTGAATAAGCCTGGACTTCCCACTAGCTTTACTTTTTGAAGTTGGATTTGTATTGTTTTATTTTGTTGGTCCTTTTTATACAATTCAGTAATTTTCCATAAGGTCAGGAGACCTGATTTAGATCAGTCTTGCCCCTAATTCAAGCTGGTAGTAAGAAGCCATTCCATGCTGCTTGTATGAGAATGCTGCTTCTCTCCCTCACCAACCCCAACAACCCTTACCTTCTGGAGTAAGACTAAGATGAAACTCCAGGAAATATTCGGAATAAGGGCTGGAATAGCAATTTGGTATCATGTCACACATAATTTTACAATATGTCCATAAAGTCTTTGACACTCCTAATTCAAGAAGTGGTGCCTAAATCCCTTCCTCTTGAGTGTGGGCTGGACTTAGTGATCACTTCTAATGAATAGAATATAGCAGAAGTGATATTGTATAATATCCAAGGCTACATCATAAAAGGCATGGCACAGAAAGACTACTAGAGCTAATAAAAGATTTCAGCAAGGTTGCAGGATATAAAATCAATATACAGAAATCAATTGTGTTTTATGCAATAACAATGAACAATCCAAAAATAATTTTTTTTAAAAAATTCCATTTATAATCACACCAAAAAGAATATAATACTTAGGAATAAATTTACAAAAGAAGAACAAGATTTGTACACTAAAAACTATAAAACATCACTGAAGGAAATTAAAGTATACCTAAATAAATGGGGAAACATCCCATGTTTATTCATTGGAAGTCTTAATATTTGTTAAGATAGCAATACTCTCCAAATTAATCTACAGATTCAATTCAATCCTTATCAAAATCCAATATGGCTATTTTTGCAGAAATTGACAATCTGATCCTAAAATTCGTATAGAAATGCAAGGGACCTAAAAAAGCCAAAAACTTTTTGAAAAGGAAGAACAAAGTTGGAGGACTCACTTATTCTAATTTCAAAAATTACTACAAAGCTATAGTTTATACCAAGACTGAATGGTACTGGCATAAGGATAGACATTTAAGTCAATGAAATAGAATTAAAAGCCCGGAAATGAACCCATATAGTTATGGGTCAGTTGGCTTTGAACAGGGGCACCAGACAATTATATGGAGAATGAATAGTCTTTTCAATAAATTGTGCTAAGACAACTGGATAGCCACATACAAAGGAATAAAGTTGGACCCCTACCTCATACCATATACAAAAATTAACTCAAAATGTACCAAAGACCTAAATGTAAGAGCAAAATCTATAAAACTTTCAGAAGAAAACAGGGATAAATCTTCATGACCTTAGATTGGCAAAGAATTCTTAGATATGACATCAAAAACATGAGCAACAAAAGAAAAAATGAATTAGACTTGATCAAAATTTTTAAATTTGTGCTTCAGAGGATACTATCAAGAAAGTGAAAAGACACAATATTTGTAAATCATAAAATAGATAATAGACTTGTACCTAGATTATATAAACAACATTTACAACTAAATAATAGAAAGACAAAACAATTTAAAAATAGGCAAACGATTTGAATAGACATTTCTCCAAAGAAGATATACAAATGTGGCCAATACACACATGAAAAGATTCTCAACATTATTACTCATTAGGAAAATAGAAATACAAATTAAAACAACAGTGAAACACTGCTTTCCACTAGGATGGCTATAATAAAAAAAGACAATAGCAAGTGTTGAAAAAGATGTGGAGAAATTGAAACCTTCATGCATTGCTGGTCAGAATGTAAATTGTGCAGCAACTTTGGAAAACAGTTTGGCAGTTCCTCAGATATGTAAACACATAGTTACCAAGTGACCCAGCAATTCCACCTGTAGGTATATACCTAAGACAACTGAAGGTATATGTCCACACAAAAACTTGTACACTAATGTTCATAGTAGTATTACTCATAATATCCAAAAAGTGGAAACAACCCAAATGTTCACAACTGACAAAATGGATAAATAAAATGTTATCAATTCATACAAGGAATATTGTTTGGATACAAAAAGTAATTAAGTACTGTACATGCTGCAACATGGATGAACCTTGAAAACATACTAAGTGAAAGGAACCAGACAAAAAAGCCACATATTGTATAACTCCATTTATATGAAATGTCCAGATTAGGCAAATCAGTAGAGAAAGAAAGTAGATTAGTGGTTATTGGGAAAACAGAATAATTTAATAAGGATCACCTTGCCTCAGGGCCAGTTAGGGATGGTTCAGTAAACAAATTGTGTGTGGGTGGAGTTAGTGCACATGGGCAGCATCCCAGTTTGGCTGGCACCTGCTGCACAGCCACGCTTTCCAACCTCCAGCTTCCAAGGACCTGTTTGCCAGTTACCTAGCTAGACCTGTGTGTGAGGGGTCTGGGGACCCAGCCTGGCATGTGAAGGGTTTGTGACCCAGTCTGTGAATGAGCTTGAGGGGTCTGTGAGCTCCAGACCCAGCCTTAGCTCGACAATTGGCCCAGTCGGTGCAGGATGCCGACATTAGTCTAGCACGACAATTGGAGTCATTGGCAGGATTCCGACATTAGCCTAGCGCTACAATTAGCCCAGTTGGCAGGATTACGGGCAGGTAAAAGAGCATGACAGTGGTTGCCAGGGCCTGAGGTACAGGAGGAATAGGAAGTGACTACTAATAGATATGGGATTTCTTTTGGGTGTAACGAAAATATTCTAGAATTAGACAGTGGTGATGGTTGCACAATCTTATGAATATCCTAAAAAACACTGAATTGTACATTTTAAAAGGGTAAATTTTATGGTGTGCAAATTACATCTCAATTTAAAAAGTGGAGGAAAAGGAGCCTATTTTTTTAAAAGATGTTGCTGCTTCCTCATATTCTCTCTTCCTCCTCCCCCACTTATCCCCCAGAAGGATACTCAAACAGCCCTATGGAGACATGCATGTGGTTAAAACTGAGGCCTCCTGCCCACTGCCAGCAAAGGAACCAAAACCTTCTGCAAACAGCCACGTGAATGAGCCATCTAAGTGTATCCTCCAACCCTAGTCAAGCCTTCAGCTGGCTGCAGCCCGGCTAATATCTTAGCTGCAATATCATCAGGAGACCTGAGCCAGAACCACCCAGCTAAGCCAAAACCACCCAGCTAAACCACTCCCAAATTCCTGACCCACATAAACTGTGAGGTAATAAATGTATGTTGTTTTAAGCTGCTAAATATTGAGGTAATTTGTTATGCAGCAATAGATTACTATGAGATTACTTATAACCAGGACGAGTAGTCAGTCAGTCAGTCTTAAAGAATTTGTTGAAAACCCACTGTCTCAGAAGCTGTACTAGCCATTGGGATCCACTGTTAAGAAAAAGTAGATACAATCCCTGGCCTTATATAGCTTAATATACAGAATACATGACAGGCATTAATCAAATAAATGCTCTAATATGTCTATTACAAGTAACAAAACTACAGGCTGTCATAAAAACATAAAATAGGAAAACCTCAGATCCCAATTTGTATTCTTATTCTGGAAGGTACTATTCAAAGCCTCTCCATTTTCCAATTCACCCGTTTTGCACCCATCACTCGCAGTTAGGGTCAGAGAGAATGCATTGAACAGGTCCTAGACCTGTACTATGCTGCTGCCCATTGAAATAACACCAAAGCTGTACTATCACCCAATTACTGCATCCACAAGAGTCCATTTCACATCATCTGTGGTATGTTTCTGTATACGTATCAGGGAACCACCACCCAGCAGCTGACCAGTACACAGAGGAACTACAGGCAGCTCACAGCACCAGTCGGACATCCTGTGGCACACCAAGACGTTCACTGATCAGCACCAAGCACTGAAGCAAGCGAATGCTCTTCTTCTACATAAATGTAATATCCACTCATTCATAAACTTGGAAAGTGGCTATCTGAGGCCCCATATAATCACAAATGCCATTAATCCCTGGCATTCTCTCTCCCATAAAATCTGTCATGTGGATTCACCTTGTCTTTCACCCTTCCCAGATAACCCTGACCAAAACCCAGTCCTCCATGCCATACATGTTCAAACAACCAACACACAGACTGAAATAAATGGTGGAAGATGTGGCAGAAGGATTGCAGGCCTCCCACTAGCACTGTGGTCACGCCAACACTTGATTGCAAAGGAAAGAAACCATTCTGAAAAGCAGTTGTGCGAGCTTGTTGCCAACCCTCAGGAAAACCCCAGAATACATCTGGATTTACATCAGAAAGAACCCAGACACACCCTCGGCCAAACCCTTCAGGAGAAAGAGATCTGGGGCATGGGTGACGCCACTCAGCCAAACAGCTCACCCACCAGCTCACAAACACTGGTGGGCAAATGTCTTGGGACCTTCACCATGGATACACACACACACACACACACACACACACACACACACACACATGAACGTTTGTTCCAGGTGCACATAACATTTCATCTCATCACCATAAACCTAAATTTCTAGTTTTCTATGTTTACCCCAATATCCACCTTTACTCTATTCAGTTGTGTCAACACTTAGAACTCTCTCCTGTTTTCTTAGAACTCAGATGTCCTATAAGACTTAAGGAAACAATCACCTTCTTTAATAAAATAAAATTCACCAAAATGTGACTGAGAAGAAATTAGGCACATGGAGAAGATGAATTGGTCCACAAATATCTAATTCATCCCTGATTTCTTCCCTTGTCTCTCATTAATTGCCTCTTTCACCCCAACCCTAGCATCAGGTGCTGTGACCCCTTTAACCTGGGTCAGAAAGAGACCATAAGAACCTGCCATTAATTCTCTATAATAGATTCCCTAAGCTTGAATAATGTTTGGATAACTTTTTAAAAATTCCATAAACTCTTACTGCTGACCTACATTATTTTTATTATGTTACTTTAAAATGAACAAAGATAAAACTAGGTATAAATTTCCAACACATATAGCTTTTAAATTACTTTAAGACCCAACAAAGCTACAAGTTAAAAACAAACCTACAAAACCACTAGAGTTCAAATTGAAAACATCAGTGTGATGGATGATGTTTTGCTGGAACTAAATGGCTGATGTTGGGCTTAATAGACTTACTATTTGCATATTTTATGCTTCACTTTCTGTTCACTTGATTCTTTTGACTTTGAACAATATTAGGATCCTCACCTGAGTCATGTCAGGTGAATTTACCCTTTTTGGTAATGAACTTGTTTTAAATACAGACCTATTAGTTTGAAGGACTGATTAAATTTAATAGTGCATCCCAATAAGTACATTATAATGAAAAACAATAGTCAGGCAAACATTAAATATAGTTTTGAATAAAAATTACCTTATTTTTTTCCCTGCTATTGAACAGCAATTCAAGTTTTCATGTCTCACAATAACTCTGCTCTCAACGTGATATGGCACTGTTATGACAGAGGGTTTTTTGAACTGAGGATGCCTGTACTACCTTCGGGCCAGGAAACTGATCAATTTTTCACCATCTTTCTCTATTCAAACTTACTGCAAAATCTGTATTCCCCTAACATGCCGTGATTTTATTTGTTCTCCAGTTGGCACCAAACTCAGCCTTAAGCACTGAAATAATGTGGTAGTGTATTTTAAAATTTTATTTCTTTAGGATAATCTTCAAAACAAAAACACAAAATGTGAACATTCTCATGGAACACTCATTTCCTCAAGAATACATCTACAGACCTACTTACAGAAACACAACTTCAATAGCACAAGTCACAGACGAAACATTTCAGAGTATTTACTACGGCCTTGGGAGGTATCTGGGGGGAATGACAACAGGGAATGTTATAAAGCTGGGTAATCTGGTTTACAGAATCCATTCATCTATTTTCAGCTCGAAGCAAGGGCTGTTTGTCAAGACCCAGCCACGGATGACAGCTCCCTCTGCTGCTGGGCTGGGGACCATTTCCCATCATTTTTTGGAGAAGACCTGACTTCCCCCAAAGGTGAGGCTGGGGTTGATTCTGCCATTTAGAAGAAACCCTCACTCAGGGTGGGGACAACCTGGGTTACCCAACAGGCCTCAGCAGGATCGTCTTGTCTTCATCATTCTGCATGAGGTGTGCAGTGTCACAGGACTCATTACATAAGCTCCTGTGCTGGCTTATGCTTTTGGTTTTCACTCTACGTCATTGCCTCCTGTAAGAACTCTCTTGCCAACTTTAATTATGAACAAATTCACAGTCTCGCTGTACAGTTAGCTGAAGGGTTACAGACATGATTTCTTCCTAAACTAATTGCCAGATATGACTGTTCCAGTCCCACCAAACCTTCCTCCCACTGCTCTGTGGACTTCCTCCCCAGCGTCCTCCCCCTTTACCTCCCACCCCACCCAGCCTGACCATGAAGCAAGATGCTGCAGGAAATGCCAGTGGTTCAGATATGTCAATGGGAGATGTCAATATTATTTCCTAGACCTGAGAATCTACTGCATAACAAAGTCAAATGGTTTGGTGAAAGGAAATCCAACTTGGAAAAAAGTGTGTGAATAAGTTGGGAATTGCTGAAAAGGCCTCTTCAAGGAAAAAGGTTTCCTCTTCTTCTGTTTGGCCAAAGGCCCTCTTTACAATCCTCCCATGTGTGGCTCCACTTCTCTGCCCCATTCCATAGTTTTGGTCAAAGCCAGGTAAAACATTAGATGGAAATAAATAAAAGTAGTAAAGAGAGCTTTCAAAACCAAAATTATCTCATTATCATGACAGTAAGATAAAATAGAAGAAAAGAGGTTAAGAAGCAGAATAAACACTAAGAATAAATAACATAAAATATGAAAGATTAAAAATCAGCCATTTAAAACACAAAATAAGCAAATAATAATATTAGCTAAATAAATATACTAGAAAGACAAAAAAGAATCATGTGGTAAAAAGGACAAATTAAATGCAGTCAAAAACACAGAGTGCAAAGGCTAACATCTGTATTTTTAAAACTGGCAAACTGGGTGGGTCATTTGATCTGTGTATCCTGTAGGTTTCCCACTTGACTGATTTCCCATTGAGGGTCACTGAAGCAGCCCTTGAGGGTCTATGCTCTGGGGAAGCCTCCCCAGTCAGCAAACTCCAGCTTTTATTACATGATTAAGAAGCTTTGCCATTAGACACTAAATTGCTCCAGTTGACTTTGCTACCTAGCCCCTTTGGGTATGCAAAACCATAGCCAAATTGGATGATTTCCCCATAATCGGAAAGCATGCCTGCCAGTGCCTACGAACTATTATATATGTTAGCCTGGGAGCCACGCTTACAGAATCCTCGTGGGATCCTTGATTACCGCCTCTGCACCTCACACTGCTCTCGGCTGGTTCACCTTAGACTGGGCTGCTCAGCTAATTTACAAAGTGGTAGGTCCCAGGCATTTGGTCAGAATACAGGCGTCTCCTGGTTTTCTATTGCTCTGGAAATAGAAACAAATATTTGTCTCTATTTTGCACTTAATAAATGCTGAAATCCTGGTGAGTCATTGCCCACCTGCCCCAGTCTGGTAAGAACTGGCAGGGCTACAGCCTGTGGATGCAGCCTGCTCTGCTCTGATGCAGAGGTAGGAGCTTTCACCTCTTTGGCTCTACTTTTACATTTTTAAGGTAATATGTTCTCAGGATTGTTAATTCAATACTGGAAAAGCTAGACAAAACATGAATGGAAGACATTGAAATCCATGGAGGCAGAAATTGCAGGGTGACTTGTTTCCTCTTATTTCCTCACTCTAGCAAAGAAGATTCCATCCCTGCAGCCACTTCTGACCCGTGTGTGCATACACATGGGGGGTGGGGGGGGGAGGAGATCGTGGAGGAAGGAAGGATGGGAAGAGAGAGAATTGGGGGTTTTCTCTGTGGATTTTAACACGATCTCTCTGGTTGCAATGAATATATGTCACTCTTGTGGTTAGAAAAATAATAAAATTAATTTGAAAAAGAGTGGAGAATTTTCCCAACATAATAAGACAGCCAAGAAAGAAAAAATGGTTTTCAACGAGTAGCTGAGGGTATTAATTTGCATTTGTGTACCAAAAGACATACCTGGTAAATATATATGCCACCTAGATCAAAGATTCTAGAGATAAAACATCTCTTTTTCTTCCAGTTCAGAACAGATTCTGCAGAACATTAATGTTTCAAATCATCACTCCGAGGGCAACCATGGCCTGATCTTACCAGACATAAATGAGGAGATAATTACCTTAGTGGGGAGGCGTCTATGCCAACTCCTTTGATTTTGGTGCCCTGAGAATAGAATATCTTAGAGGCAAATTATCTCTACTGCCCTTAAAGATGCAGCCTCACCCTTCTCGAAGATCTGACCCTGTGGTACTGAATCAATTAGTCACCATGAATTCTCCACGGCGGAGGGAGGCAGGGGAGGTGGGGAGGAGGTATATGTAGGAGAAATGTTATAATAATAACTATATTTAAATAGGAATTTCATGAACATTAATTTTGCTCTAATTCTACCTTTTAAGATATCTCATTGGTAGAAATCGTATTTGCCTTTTTAAAAATCCCTTTAATCCATCAAAGTGGGAGAATGGATTATTCAATATGACAACATTCTAAGAAAACTTGGCCCCACTTTTCTAACATCATAATCACCACTTCTATCAAAATAGTCTACAAACACTTAGAGTGTCAAAGTTCAGCCCAGAGACCCATCCCAAAACCCAAATTCCTGATGAGAAAGAAGATTCTGAGCGTCCTGTTATCATACAGGGGAAAGAGGGCAGGTGGAGCTGACGAAGCTATGAATGCTGGAAGCTCACAGCACTACCCACAGACACGGATGAGGACACAGCCCCTGACACAGAGGAACTAGACTTTACTTAGCAAGCCCTGATAATTAAGACCAGGAAACGTTTCCTTTTAGGAACACTTGGCTTCCCTGGGAGTTAACCTTGGTGCTTGACTCAGATCCTGACCTTCAGTGGACCTAAAACAGCTAAATGTACCTCTTGTCTTGACCCTGCCCTACCTCCAGGAGCAACCTCTTAACAGCTACTTCTAACATTTCATCCATTGCTCCTGCCTGAGTCGCACTTCCAGTTACCCATTGCACCTGACATTCACCTACGAACCATCACTTTACCTGTAGCTCCTGCCTAAACTCTTGCCCTACCTGACTTCCCTTCCAGTTTACATCCTCTGCTGCCCTGCCCACCGTCCTGCTTTTTAAGAGATTCAAACTTTGATAAGAGAAATCGAAAAAACATAATCAAGGACAAGTACATAAATCAAATACTGGTGACAGGAATGAAATGTGTTGCTCATTTTTCTTCACACCAGCTCCTCACAGGCTTCTCCTAGCCTGTCAATTCTCTTTCTGTTTTCAGAAATCCTAGCAGACAACAAGGTCCTGGGTTGTTCCTTGATTGCTCTGTGTATGCCACTCGGGTCTTCCCCAAAACACTAAGTTCCCTGAGGCAGAGATGACGTCCTCCTTCTTTTGTGCTACTGCAGCATCTAAGAAATGGCTTTAAAGCACTTGTTTAATAAATGCTTGCTGGTTGGCCGGTTGTTCGATTAATTTATAATTCATTTATTCTTTAGTCACTAAGCGTGCACTCCAAGAACTTAAGCTCTGCAATTAAATATCAGTAAGAAGATGTGCAGAAAACACAGTGATATTAATGGATGATTTATCAAATTGATGAGGTTTTTTGGCCATAACTGAGATGTATATCTTTTCCTAAGAGGGGAGAGTAACACGAAAATTGAGCACATTTATACTTTAAACCTAAACCCTAGGATATTAGAGCTCAATAGGCATTAAAGGTTTTCCTAATCCAACTCTACCTCATGATTTAACATGGAAACAGAAAACTGGGGAGGTTAAGATATTACCCAACTTGCCAAGTGAGAATTATTTCCTAGTTTCTCAAGTTTTACTTTTTAGTAAATGATTACTCAATTTTTATTTTTACAATTTATGTTTACAAACCCTTTATTACATTACATTCTTTTTTCTAACTTTCTATTATGAAAAATTTCAAACATACAGAAAAGTTGAAAGAATAGTAAAATAAACACTCATTTACTCTCCACCTAGGTTCAACACTGTTAATATTTTGCTACATTTGCTTCTCTTTCCATAGAAAGATAGACAAAGACACACTTTTTTTGCTGAATTATTTGAAAGTGAGTTTCAGACATGATAACTCTTCCACCCTAAATACCTGCCTACATCTCTGAAGCATAGACAGTTGCTTCCACGACCACAATACCATTATTACACCAAATGAAATTAGCAATTGTTCCATAATATCACTTAATAACAAGTCCCCTTTCCCAAAAATACTTATATAGCTGCATTTTTATCTTTAACCTGGATTCAATCAAGTTTTATGCTTCATATTTATTTCATTGTAATGACTTTTTGATAGAACAATTCACCCATTTTTTCTTGATATTAACATTTTGACATATCCAACTGAGTTATCTTGTAGAATGTCCCACATTATGGATCATATTAAATATAGAAGGGAAGGTCTTCAAAAATATCATCGAAAATCCCTTGAAAAAACTATACATGAGTTTCAAAATTTTTTGCACCAAAATAAATTTGTACTAACCTGTTATAATATGTCTGAACAGGATCTAGTTTGTGGCACTAAGAAGAATAAGGCATAACTTTGAAAAGAGCCCCTATCACACTAACATGAATTCTGCTAAAATTGAAGCAACAACGAATATCAAATTTACAGTGAAGCTTGGGTAAAAGAATGGTGACTTCATTAACACTTAATGAAAAGTGTATGGAGACAATGTCCCAAATCAGCAGTTTACAAATGGATAACTCGTTTTAGGAAGGGACAAGATAATGTTGAACATGAAGCCCATAGCAGCAGACCATCCTCATTAATTTGCAAGGAAAAAATTAATCTTGTTCATACCCTAATCAAAGAAGACCAATGATTAGCAGCAGAAACAATAGTTAGCACCATAGACATCTCATTTGGTTTAGCTTACACAATTCTGACTGAAATATTAAAGTTGAGCAAACTTTCTGCTTATGGGTGCCAAAATTATTGCACCCAGATCAGCTGCAGACAAGAGCAGAGCTTTCAATGAAATTTTGAACAAGTGGTATCAAGATCCGGAAGCCTTTTTTTGAAGAATTGTAACAGGAGATGAAACATGGCTTCACCAGTACGATCCTGGAAACAAAGCACAATCAAAGCCATGGCTACCAAGAGTTCGAAGTGATCCAATCAAAGCAAAAGTGAACTGGTCAAAAGCAAAGGTCATGGCAACAGTTTTTTGGGAAGCTCAAGGCATTTTGTTTGTTGACTTTCTGGTAGGCCAAAGAATGATAACATACGCTTATTATGAGAGTGTTTGGAGAAAGTTAACTAAAGCTTTAGCAGAAAAATGCCCAGGAAACCTTTACCAGACAGTTCTTCTCCACGAAAAGAATGCTCCTGCTTATTCCTCTCCTCAAATAAGAGCAATTTTATGAGGGTTTTGATGGGAAATCATTAGGCATCCACCTTACAGTTCTGATTTGGCTCCTTCTGACTTTTTGTTTGTTTGTTTCCTAATCTCAAAAAATCTTTACAGGGCACCCATTTTTCTTCAGTTGAGAATATAAAAAAGACTGCATAGACACAGTTAAATTCCCAGGACCCTCAGTTCTTACGGATGGACTAAATGGCTGATACCATTGCCTACAATGGTGTCTTGAACTTGATGGAGCTTATATTGAGAAATAAAGTTTATATTTTTTGTTTTTATCTTTTAATTCCATTTTTATGACCATTTTTAGGTTACATAGCACCTTATATATAATGACAGCTAAATGAGTATAATTTCCTATTCCTATAAAAAGTTCTCTTCATGTCTATTCTTATTTTTAAAAGGCTTAATTGAAGGATAGCATACACATGACAGAGCATATAAATTATGTGTGTGCACACTTATTTATTATCTCAAGAAATAATCACAAATTGAACACACTTGTGCAACCCACACACACTGTAGTAGTAGACCACTGCCCTCAAGAAGGCTGCCTCATAGTCCTTCCTCCCTCCAAGTAAAAACTACCCTGACTCTAATACCATACATCACTTTTGCCTGGTTTTGATTTTATATCAATGGAATGATACAGTGTATGTTCTTTCAGTATCACACTATATTTTGGTCATTTATAATGTCTGTTTTGTTCTCTCCCCACCCCCTTCTCACTAAGGATCCATGTCTCACTTAGTTTTGTATCTCCCTGGTGCTTACAGTGGCACCTGGCCTCTGGCAGCTACTCAGTATATTCATTTAATAATTGAATAAATGAAATCTCACACATCTCGCTAGTGACTGCCAATTTTAAAACTCAGACCTTCTTACCCTAAGCCAGTGACTTTGCCTTTCACTTTTAGAAAAATTTGAATTAAAAATGGTCTCTTTTGTTCCATACCAAATAAAACCTTGGAGAATCTGGAGAGTTCTAATGATCAGACCAGTCTTAAAATAGTTGAAGCCCATAGGACTCAGAGTAAAGCTGACTGGTGCAATGACTCAAGAGTTTGGATTTGGGCTCCAGTGCCAAATGTGAGTTGTAAGCACATGACTGGGTTTTAGGTATCTGTCTTTAAAGAATGGGTAGGTTAGAGCAGCTCAGCTGCTGATTGTCCAGCATCTCTCAAAAAGAGTTAAGACTTTACTGAGCCCTGTAAAGGAGAAGGTCTAAGACAGCCTGACATTACAAAACGCTCCCCCAACCCCCACTCCTGGTCTGAGCTATAGTGCCTACCAACACTTGCTGATGAGGCAGTTCTGAACAAAGAAGTACTGGTTGGTTACCAGCCATGGCACTGCCTTCTTTTTTTTTTTTTTTTTTTTTAATAAAAAGATGACCGGTAAGGGGATCTCAACCCCTGACTTGGTGTTGTCAGCACCACGCTCCCCGAAGTGAGCAACCGGCCATCCATATATAGGGATCCGAACCCGTAGCCTTGGTGTTATCAGCACCGTGCTCTCCCGAGTGAGCCACGGGCCGGGCCTCATGGCAATGCCTTCTTTGCCATCAATGTGTGCCACCCACAACTCCCACCTCTGAAATGAGAGAAACTGTGCTCTTAACTTCTCTCTTGGCTAGGGTCTTCACTTTCTTGAAGCAACATGACAGTATGCCTGTGTTTGCCCACGTCTTAGAAATCTGTTAGGGAAAAAAAACATACTCCCAGCTCCAAAGTCTGGAATGAGAAAGTTAGTCCTGAATCAAGTTAATGCAGGTCTTGAACTAAGAGTAGGAATTTTATCATGAAGGTTGTGGGGAGTAGCCGAAGGATTTCAAGTACTGGAAAAACATAACTAGAATCGTCTTTTAGAAAGACCTCTCTGGCAAATGGGCAGGCAGCAAAGTTTAAAACAGGAAACCCAATTAGGAGGTGTGTACAGTTGCCCAGGTGAGAGATAATGAGGACCTCAACCTAGGCAGATGGAGTCAGGGAAAGGTACATGAAATTGTTGGGGTGACCAGGTTGTGATTGGCTGTGGGGAGGAAGAGAGAAAGAGCATCTCGAGCACTCTCAAGTGTCTGATTAGGAGACCACCTGGATGTAGTCCCAGTCTCAAGAGAGGGAAAGTGATCAGGTTGAGCTTGAGGTGTCCATGGGTCATCCAAGTGTCTAGGAGACAGATACAAAGCTCTGGAGTTTAGAAGAGATATTGGGGCTGGAGATACAAGCTCTAAAATCTCCAGATGTGGACAGAGGCTGACACCATGAATGTGGAGGGGATCTGAAGAAAGAAAACGGAGAAGAGAGCTCTGAACAAGGCCTTTTCTTCTGCTCCCCAGAGATAGACAACTGCCCTGTCAGGACAGACACTACAGCCCAGAGTGGTAGACCATTACTTAATTTAGAAAATTGCTTCTTGTGGGCCGGCCCATGGCTCACTCGGGACAGTGCGGTGCTGATAACACCAAGGCCACGGGTTTGGATCCTAAAAAAAAAAAAAAAATTGCTTCTTGTGACCTTCGTAAGTTTATTTTAAAATCTTTAATGAATGAAATCAAGTCCTTTCAATTATTGATCTGATTGTTACTTTTGGCAAAATAACAACCTTATTACCAACCATCCAGAGAAAGCCATTCAAAATATTTCAAATACATAGGGTAGTAATTGCTGAAATTAAAAAGACTCAGCTGGAGGTGAAAAAAATGGGAGGTAGGATTAGAGCTAGGATAGGGTTAGAAGTTCTAGGGTGGGTCTGCTGCAGGTCCTTGAGGCCACACATAAAGAAGGCTGGGATGGCAAGCGATAGGAAAAGCACTGTTCTGGGGAGCCACAAAGCAGGCCTTCTATCCAGGTTCTCAACTCATTCTCCAGGGGGTCTTGGGAAAATCACTTCATCTCTCTGTACCCCATTGTCCTATTCTGTAAAATAGAAATCGCTGAAGCTTTACTTTCTTCCCTGAAGCCTTAGGTCTAACCTTCCAGATGGATGCAAACGCTCCCTCCCAAGCTCCTGCAGCAGCCCCTGTGCACAGCTGTGCTTTCTCATCCCACTAGACTGGAGATTGTGAGTGCACATGCCTTCCTGGACCAAGCTGTTAATACAAATCAGGGGCTGGCAAGCTATGAGCTGACGGCCAAGTCTGGCCCACCACCATTTTTGCTAAATAAAGTGTGTTTTTTTGTTTTGTTTTGTTTTTCTAAATACAGATTTATTGGAACACAACCACACTCATTCATTTATGTATTTCCCACAACTGCTCTTGTGCTACAAAGGCAGAGTTGGATAGTTGTGACAGAGACTGCACAGGCCACAAAGCTTAGAAGATTTACTATCTGGCCTTTACTGAAAATGTTTTTAGATCCTTAATATAAATGATGAAGTAGCCATAGAGAATGCAAATTCCAATTACTGAATCTCCCAATTTTTCAAGAGAGCCTGGAAATGTGAACATTTTAGTGAAAATCTCTGGTTTTGAAATAGCCCTGTGAGCCCATGAGCCACTTTGTGATCTCTACAAAAAATCACACTCATAAAAAGCAAGGACTCCATTGTTCCTCTCTGTATCTCCAAGCCCTAACACGGTGCCTGGCACATAATAGAAAATCAATTGTTTATGGAATAAATATGATTGAGACTAAATTTTCCCTCATTTCTCTGAGTTCTAAAATTCTATGGTTTCCATGTTCCCCTTGAGAGCTTTTGAAGTATAGCTTAGTAGCCAGTTGCCACGTCTATCCATGTTATCAAAACATGGATCGTCCTATATGCGTTAAGAGAAAAGTATGAATTTTCTGGAAAGCAGACTCTTTTCTCAAAAGCCTTCAAAACATTGGTTAAAATTCTTCCTTTTAATGAAATGTTCTCAGAATAGCTCCACAGGTCTTCAGCCACTCCTATTTCAGCACCTCCCAGGACCTCTGTAGGTTCAAATTATGGTTGCAGGGACACAGGCTGCTTGTTTCAGCCAAGACAGAGGGCAAAGTACAAGGAAAGGAAGCATGCTCCTGGCACCACAGGTTCTACAGTCTTCCCCAGACAGGAGTAGCATGCAGGGGACAACTGCAGAGCAAGCCAAGACAGTGGATTCCACACTGCAACCTATGAAGACTGTAAAGATCCAGAAAAGGTGGTATGGTGGCTGAAGACGTACATTAGAGAAAGTTTCAGCGTGGAGAACCAGACACTGGACTATTTAGATAGAAGGGTGTTCAGCACTGGAGAGTATTACTAAAGGGAGGGAGAGATGCTTTTTAAATCATCAAGCAATAAGTTAGCCTTGTGCTAGTCAATATCAAGCAAGACAATTTTTGGTGACTGTATATAAATTACAGGTGGCTTCATCAGGGCTGACCACTGTAGAAAGAAAAGCACTCTCCCAGTTGTCCTTCCTGCCATTTGCACCATCCTCATGCAATCTTTTGCCTCAGGAAGAATAAATCAATGAGACAATTTAAAAGTTAATAAATAGTAATTAAGCTGAAGGTTATCTACAAATGGAGAATTTGAGCATAGTACAAAGATGGGACATAGGGTCTCTGATAATTGTCCTTGAATATAGTGAGACAGAACTACAAGGAGTCATCTATCTGTTTGGCTACTGAAGAATCTGGTGAGGCCTCTCTCGGGTATGTGTGAATTAAAGAAACAAGGTCATCCTCTGAGAATTAAGCGGTACAACTACATGAAGCAGATCAGAGCCAAGATGGGTATAGTCATCTGAAAGAGACAGTATAGGTCTGAAAGCTTGGCAAGTAAAAAGTCTAAAAGAGGCAGACAACCAGGGTTGGTCAGCCATGAGAGCACAGAGACAGGACCATGGTGACGGTGAACATCAGCAGAGGCCATTTAAGAGATGCCCACCGGAGATGGCGCCTCAGCCAATGGCTTTAAATATTCTGGTGCAGCTGGAAAGGCCATTCCTACAGTAAAAACAGCAGCATCGGGCTCTCCAGCTTAATGCCATTAAACATTTGAATTATCTAACTAGCATTTCTTGCTCGGATTCCATGCTCACCAAGCAACCTTCTGATAACTTGCCTTCCTTGGAGTTCTGTCTTCACTGAAAGAATGCGCAAGCCATGTAGACACAAGTATTCCAGACACAGAGGCAGTTCCAGGCCTCTTGTGAATCACTAAATTGATGTTCTGGTTTCATGCATCAGTTTTCTGAGCTTAATTAATTAGAGTTGAAGCTGAGAGATGAATCCACGCTTGGTGTGCTGACGGATCCAGTTTCTAAACCTACGGGGCAGAGACTGGACCCCAGGCAGAGGCAGTGCCACCCTGTGAGTTCTCTCGAAAGATAGCCAAATACTCATCCTCTGACGTCCCCACATTGACTTTGGCAGTAAAATTCCTCTAAGCTCTGTATCTGTCTGCTGACTCTGAAAGCATTGATTCACAGGGAAAAACCAGATGTGGATGGGCAGACCTCTGAGCCCAATCAGAAAGAGGACACTAGAGTGAAACGTGACCCTCCTCCTCATGGACCAGCTAGAGTAGCTCTTAATGTAGTTTATGCCTGGAGATGTCATTTGAGCCTAGTCCACTTTCACTTAAATTTGATTAAGAAAATGCAATTTGTGTCCCTCGATTGTGAATATTAAGTATCTTTTCATAGCTGTCAATTTTCTCCACTTTAAAATAAGAATAATGATACCTACAATGTTACTGATTCATTAATCATTCATTCATTTGACAAATATTAATTGAGTGCCTTCCATGTGAGAGCCACCATGCCAGGTGCCAGTGGTATTGGGAAAATAGAGATCCATGGTTTCTGCCTTCTAATGGGGAAGACATAATTTAAATCAATTATGTTAGTCTGCTTGGGCTGCTATAATGAAATACCACAGACTGGGTGGCTTAAACAACAGAAATTTATCTCTCACAATTCTGGAGGCTGGGAAGTTCAAGATCAAGGTGCTGGCCAATTTGGTTCCTGATGAGGGCTCTCTTCCTGCTTGTCGACGGCCACCTTCTCACTGCTGTGGGCTCACATGGCCACTTCTTTGTGCATGCTCACAGAGAGAGAGAGAGAGAGAGAGAGAGTCAGCTCTCTTGTGTTTCTTCTTATAAGGACAGTAAATCTATGGCATTAGGGCTCTACCCACGACCTCATTTAACCTTAATTACTTCTGTAAACACCCTCTCTCCAAATACAGTCACATTGGGGGTTAGAGTTTCAACATGTGAATTTGTTAGGGGGACGGGGGAGGGGGATTAACACAATATCAATAATGGCAAGTGATTAATTACTGACAATGTGGTCAGGGTTGCAAAGAAGCAGCTAAGACAAAACCCTGATTAAATGAGATCACCCACCTGGTTCTTTGCACACACTCCATTTCTTTGGGTGGTCCATGGTCAAAATCCAGAGGGCAAATGGCTCAGTCTCCCACCAACTTATCTAATGTGTTCCCCCTAATTCTCTTTAATTTCCTGCAGAGCCTAATCCTCAGCTGAACTTATAAGCAGAGCTCCCCGTTGGGATAAAAATTTAATCACAGTTTTCAGGATTGAAAAAAAACGGCATAATGCAGTATAAACATCAGTATAAGACACTAGTGTTTTCCTGATTCCAGAAAACATGCCTCTGCTGCTGCCTCTGCTGCTCCCTGCAAAGGGTAACCAGGGCAACGCTCCACCAGAGCTTGTGTGCTGCTGCTCTTGCTGCTGCTGAAGCTGGCAGAGCATATCCCCTTTAGAAATAACTCTGTTTTGTTTTTATCTTCCTCCCTGTCTTGAGGACCAACGTCTTCCCAATCCCCTCTTCCTCTTGCCCCCACCGCGGTAACACTACGTCTGTTCTGCCTCTCTGCAAGTCCAACACACCCACTGTAGTCTTTCTTACCTTCCTTCTTTCTCTCTTAGCCCCCACTTATGAGTGAGGGAATGAGGTATTTTTCCCTCAGTGCCTGGCTAATTACACTTAACATAATTTTCTCCAAGCTCATCCATGTTGCTGCAAATGGCAGAATTTCATTCTTTTTTATGGCTGATTAGTATTCCATTGTGTGTATATACCACATTTTCCTAATTCAGCCGTCCATCAGTGGACATTTAGGTTAGTTCCGTATCTTGGCTATTACAAATAGAGTTGTGATAAACATGGGAGTGCAGGTATCCTTTCAACATGATGATTTCCCCTCCTTTGGGTATATATCCAGAAGTGGGATTACTGGATCGTATGGTACATCTATCTGTAGTTACTTGAGAAAACTCCATACTGTTTTCCACAGTGGCTGCACTAATTTACAATCTCACCAACGGTGTAGAAGGGGTCCCCTTTCTCCACATCCTTGACAGCCTTTGTAATTCTCAGTCTTTTTGATAACAGCCAGTCTAACTGGGCTGAGATGATACCTCAATGTGATTTTAACTCACATCTCCCTGATGATTAGTGATGTTGAGCATTTTTTCAGGTACGTATTGGACATTTGTATGTCTTCCTTCAAAAAATGTCTGTTCAGTGGATGGGGGAGAGGTGGAGGGGATGGCCTCCCCCAAAAAATGTCTGTTCGGCTCCTTTGCACATTTTTAATTGGGTTATTTGTGTTTTTTTTTACTGTGTAGTTCTTTATATATTCCTTGTATATTCCAGATATTAATCCCTTGTCAGACATTTAGTTTGGGGCCGGCCCGTGGCGCACTCGGGAGAGTGCAGCGCTGGGAGCGCAGCGACGCTCCCGCCGCGGGTTTGGATCCTATATAGGACTGGCCGGTGCACTCACTGGCTGAGTGCCGGTCACGGAAAAGACAAAAAAAAAAAGAAAAGACATTTAGTTTGGATAATCCAGATATTAATCCCTTATCAGATGTAGAGTTTGCAAATATATTCTCCCATTCTTTAGGTTGTCTTTCCATTCTGTTAATTATTTCCTTTGCCCTGCACAAGCTTTTTAGTTTGATATAATCCCATTTATTTATTTTTAGTTTTGTTGCTTGTGCTTTTGGGGTCTTATTCATAAAGTCTTTACCCAGTTCTACCTCCTGACGTGTTTCCTCTGTGTTTTCCTCTAGGAGTTTTATAGTTTCAGGTCTTATAATTAAGTCTTTAATACATTTTGAGTTGATTTTCGTGGATGGCAAGAGGTTCAGGTCTAGTTTCATTCTTCTACATATGGATGTCCAGTTTTCCCAGCCCCATTTACTGAAGAGGCAGTGTTTTCTCCAATGTATGTTCTTGTTGACTTCATCAAAGATCAGTTGGCTGTAAGTATGTGGGTTGATTTCTGGGTTCTCTATCCGGTTCCATTGGTCCAAGAGTCTATTTTTATGCTAGTACCATGCAGTTTGGGTTACTATCTTGTAGTATAATTTGAAGTCAGATAGTATTATGTCTCTGGCTTCCCCCCCCACCCCCACTCAGAATTGCTTTGGCTATTTGGAGTCTGTTATTGTTCCATATGAATGTTAAGATTGTTTTTCTATTTCTGTGAAGAATGTCATTGGTATTTTGGTGGGGATTGCATTGAATCTGTAAATTGCTTTGTGTAGTATAGACATTTTCACAATGTTAATTCTTCAAATCCAAGAGTATGGAATGTCTTTCCATCTTTTTGTGTCCTCTTTAATTTCTTTCAGCAGTGATTTGTAGTTTTCATTGTAAAGATCTTTCACCTTGGTTAAATTTATTCTTAAGTGTTTTGTTGTTTGTTTTTTGTTTTTTATGACTACTATAAATGGGCTAGCTTTCTTGATTTCTTTTTCTGCTAGTTCATTGTTGGAGAATAGAAGCACTACTGATTTTTGTGTGTTGACTCCGTATACTGCAACTTTACTGAAATTGGTTAAGCTAATGCTTAAGGTTGTCTGCTAGTTTTCAGACTTTCTTCATTTTTTTCAATTCTTTTTTCCTTTTCTATCTATCTATCTATCTATCTATCTATCTATTATTTATTTATTTATTTATTTTTGTCTTCCTGGGTTATTTCATAAAGACCATCTTTGAGATCAGAGATTCTTTCTTCCACTTTCTCTAACCTGCTGCTTAAGTTCTCAGTTATGTTTTTTGTTTCACTGAATGAATCCTTCAGTTCCAGGAGTTAGTTCTGCTACTTTCTTTTTCTAAGGTATTAATCTCTTTGTAAATTTTCTCCTTCATATCCTGAATATTTTTTCTCATTTCATTGTGTTGCGTGAGTCATCTCTTATCTCATTGAGTTTCCTTAAGATTATTACTCAGAATTCCTTTTCAGTCATTTCAAGGGTTTCCTGTTCTTCAGGGTCTGGTACTTGACAATTACTATATTCCTTTGGTGGTGTCATATTTGGGGGGGGGGTTGGTTTTGTTTGCTTGTTTGTTTTTTGTATTCCCAGTGTTTCTACATTGATTTATGGTCATCTGGTAGATCAGTTGCTTCTTCTACTACTCTGGAGTGGATTTTGAGGAGAAAGACTTCCCCCTCTTTTCCAGGTTCCTCTGGTGACTCTCCTTGTGTCAATGCAGTTGAATATGCAGTGGACCACCTGCACAGTATTCATGGCTGCTACTGTGGCAACAACTATCCTTGCTACCACAAGACACTGTGGTGGTGGCTGCTGTGGACCACCTCCATGGGAGTGGTTTGGGACCTCCAATGTCCATACTCTTTTGACTTATGTATTATCTCTCATGGTGAGAAAAAGGCAGCAACACTGTTAATCCTCACAATGTCATGGCTCTTTGGAAACTATATTGAAACAATATAGTTTGGGGTTTCGGTTTGGGTTTGGTTTCTTGCTTCTGCAGTTCTCTAATACCATTCATTTAATGCTGGTTGCATTATTACTAATGATGCTGCATCATCTGTTATGGTACCTGCAAATACTGGCTTCCAATCACTCTTTTGAAAGCTGTTTTTGTACTTCACTGATAATGACCAAAAATGCAAGCCTTACCCAGAATATGCAGGAAAGCATGAATGATAAGTCATTTTCCATTTGGAATTTTATACTGTTAACATAGAGCCATACATCTTCCAACCATGTGTCCTCTTGAATTTTTTAGGCCAGAATCACTACTTTTCTAGAATGTGATCTCTTTTAATGTTGCCTGCACTCTTGCTTCCACACACCACCATCAACAGGGAGGAAAGGCAAGGAGACATGGATGGAACAAGAAAAACAGTCTCACTGACACAAGGACTGTCCCCTTCTTGTTGGGCATGGCTTAAGATCTACCTGGGAAAGCACAGCACCACCACATCATTTGGAGGTGAGAGAGGATATTGGTGGGAAGATCCTATTGGCATTGCAAAGCAAGGGTCTTTAAAGCCCTCAGAGGAGATAGGCACAACTACTCCTGGAGTACTTCCTGATGTGTGGTGTAGAGACTGAAGAGGGCATGCACTGACAACCCTAGGTGCCAGCAGCAAGGGGGTATACAGGGTAAAGGAGGCCTGCCACCACCCCGTGGCACTGATTGCTGCAAATCAGAGATGGCATCACGGTGGAACACGACCAAGTCAGAGCTGAGGCATGGGCCCACACACACAGCCCACATGTTGGCTGTGGACCATTAGTAGCCCAGTGCCTTGAACTCATCCTGTGTCTGATGTGAGAGACCCCAAATCAGTGTCTAAGTGCAATTCTGGTAACCCAGTCTCACACAATGGCACTAGCCAGCAGGAGCAATCCAATTGCTAGGCTGCCCTCCCAGACCAGGGCCCAGCTGCAAAGACTTTAGGTGACTCCACAGGTACAAATCTTGGAGTTCCTTGAGGCAACATGTCAACCCCACACCTTAAGTGGAGGTTCAGAGATTTCCCCAAAGGAGTGAAAGCAAGGACTGTGGTCCATGTAGGTCCCTGTCTAGAGACAAGTGCTGCCATTTGTCCCCAACTTCCTTGGATCTACCATAGCTGAGCCAGCCTTACTGGAAGAGGAGATCAAAAAACCCCACCTATATTTTGTCAATTACAATGTTGCCCTAGCTTCCCTCCCGAGACCTTCATTTTCCTTCTGGGCTTGCCATTAACCCATGATCACTTTGAGGCCCAGACAGAAAATTCTACAATGCCAAGAATCCATTTTTATAGTCTTTGAAGAGACCCAGTGATTCTTCAGGAAACTTGTTTTCCCAAAGACACAATAAATCACAGAATTTCCCAGCTTGAGGGATTTGAGACATTCATAAAATCATAGAAATTCAGATCTGGAAGAGTCTTACAGGTCATTCAGACCAATTCTTTCTTTCTCAGCTCCCTCTTTCCAAGCCTCCCCTCTTGGTTTCTATAACATCCCCTGTCTTAATTTCCTCCTGTCATTTTGGCCACTCCTTCTCAGTCTCCCTTGCAGGCTACCCTTTACAGGGCTCAATCTTCACACTCCTTTGCTCACTCTAGATTTCTCCCCAGGTGGTCTCATCCAGATTTATGGCTTTAAATATCATCCAATGCTGACAGTTCCCAACTTCATATTTCCAGCCCCATACTCTCCACTGAGTTCCAAGCTCAAATATCCAGCTGTCCATTCCTTGCCACCAATATATCTCACAAGCATCTAGAATTTGACATGCTTAAAAATGGACTACAGATTTTGCCTTTTACCCATAGCAATGAGTTCCTTCCTTAGCCTTTCAATCAAGAGAAAAGGCTCCACTAAGAACATGGATGCTTGAGCCTAAAACCTGAGAGTCCTTCTTGCTACCTGACTTCCTTTCCTTCACTCTTCTATTCAGTCTTTTAGTAAATTCTTTCATTTCTTCCTGCCATTTCTCAAGTCCATCTACTTCTCTCTACCTCCAGTGCCAACGTTCTTGTCCAAGCTATCATCATCTCCCTTGGACCACTTCAATAGTGTCCTAACCAGTTTTTCCTATTCCTATCTAATCTCAATCCATTCTGTGCATGCAGCTGGAGTGATCCTTTCGAAGTGTGAATATAAATCTTAAAATCTTTCAATCACCTGCACTGCACCAAAATAAAATCCAAATTCCCATAACTGCCTAATAAGGCTTCTATCCACTTCTAACCTCATCTCATGTATCCCCCCACACACATCCCCCTTGCTTGCTGAGCTCAAGCCTCACTGGCCTTTCATTTTTTTGAACACACCAAACTTTTTCCACTTTCAGCAACTTTACATGCAAGCCCCTCTCCCTGAAATTCTCTTCCACTAATTTCTTCCTTCGGTCATAGCTCGTGGTTGTTGTAAAACACGTCCACAAATTCTTTGACTTTATCTCATCCAAAGGTGAAGCCTAATTCTCCTCCCCTTGAATATGAATGAACTGGCCTTAGTGACTTGCTTCTAGTGACTAAAATGTTGCAGGAACCTGTGTAGCTTCGGACTAGATCAAAAAACATGACACAGCTTCTACCTAATTCTCTCTCTTGAAAGACTCACCCTGGGAATCCAGCCGCCATGCTGTGACAAAGCCAAGCAGCCACATGCAGGTGAGTCGGTTGACAGCCCCACCTGAGGTCCCTACCAATACCCAGCATCAACCAGCATCAACCACCTGATGTAAGCAAGAAAGGTGATTCCAGTTCCCACCCTCAGGGATGCTAGGTGAAAAAGACACCCTGTCCCCATCTAGCCTTGTCTAAATTGCAGATTCATGAGCAAAATAATTGCTGTCATTATTTTAAGCCACTGAGTTTTGGGGTTGTTTGCTACATAGCAACAGGTAACTAGAGCACAGCCATGTCCCCTTCTCAGAACTGCCTTCCCTGGCCATTCTATCTCAGTGCCCATTGGCTCCATCCATCACCCATAAGTTATTATTATTACTAACCTCAATGTCAAGAATAGCACTTGGCACACAGGAGGTGCTCAATGATTATTTGTGGAATGATTAAATAAGTGAATGAATCATCTTGTCGCATTTAAAGTTATCAGTCATTAACAAGATGCGAATTTGTTTAATCATCTGCAGCGTGATGAGATCAAACTTCAATTCAGACAGAGGGAAGGGCAGTAACTGGGCATGCTTCCCTGTAGTGCTGCACAGGGAGGGTGGGCAGACTCGATGACCACCAGTCAGGGACCTAGATGACCAGAAGACATTAGGCCTGGGAAGGGAGCTGGGGGTGCCCCAAGAATGCTAGTCCTGGTGCCAATGCAGCAGATAGTCTGCCTTGTCTGTGGTTAAGTAAACAAGTGACTCTCCTGTTGCTCGTCATGCCTGCCAGCACATGTCTTTCTCAGAGGTGGGAATATTCTTGATTTGTGAAACAAAAGATGGGGGGAAAGGGTTGTGGCAGGAAAAGTTTCAGAGAATCATTCTTCCAAGAGATGCTGCACTTTGGCAGAGTTGATAATGATAAACATGTCAGGGACTGAGTTTCAGGCTGGTTCCTGGAGGCCTTGTTCACTGACATGTGGTTTCCTTGGTGATAGAACAGCTGCTGGGTAGACGGCAGCTTTGGGGCCACCTGACTGGCTCTGATGCTAACTGGCTCTGACAGCTTTGATTGGAATGAAAAGATTTAGGGCCCCTACTGGCATTCTAAATTAAACCCTCCCTCCTGGAGTTAGTTTGTCTATAAACATTGCTTTAGATTAGGGGACTTTCTTGTAATGAGAGTTTCTTTACCATAGAGTTTGACTTTGTTGGGGCTGCTGACAGGGTTTCTGATATTGGGCTCCTTGGAGCAACCCAGAAAGGTAAAGCTCCACTCTGATGTGCTTCTCAGACACTGCCTCCAAGGGGCATCTCAGGTCTAGTTAGGAAAACAGGAACCACACCAATATTCTAACAGAGAGAATTTAATCTAGGCAATTGGGTAAGCAGGTATTGGGGGTTGAACATGCAAAAGGGAAATAACAAAATAAACACAGAAACGGTAGCTGCAAGAAGCAGCTCTGCCTCTGGAACTGGAGAACAAAGGAATGAGCTTGGAATTTTTAATAACTTACAAGCTTGCAAGAGGGGGCCTACAGAGCTGAGACTCAGACCTCCAAGTAGGGCAACTGCCCGGTATCTCTAAGGCTGGAGCTGAGAGTATAGAAAAAAATTGGACACTAGAACTCAGTGCTATTGGAATCAACTGTCACTGCAAGGTCAAGAGTCATGACTGGAGTGATGCTCACAGAGACAAAAAGCAGCAAGGGAGGAACAAGTCCCTGCTCCCTCCCACCTTGACAGAGCCCAGTGTGCAGCCAGCTGGCCACAGAAAAATGATTTGCAGTGTCCTGGCCCCAGCATCACAGAGTAGGGTACAAAAGGGTGGGTCTGAACTGAGAGACATCAGCTTCATAACTAACACAGGGAGTCTAAACAGGTAACACTTGCAGCCCTGAGACAGAAAACCCACAAACACCCACACCCACCCTTCCACTACAGGAAATCACCTAATGTTTACTTAGTTCTGTACACCTTGCAAAGAGCTTCTTAAATTATCTTATTTAAAGGCAGATAATGGCCTCATGGGGTAACTGCCTGTGTGTTCTGCCACTGCAAACTGAAGAGGATGGAAGACTGTCCCAAGTGTCCAGCTTTGGTGCTTTCACTTTGTCTCTAAGCCCCTGCTCCTGGGGTGTGGAACAGTCCGGTGCACCCTGACCAATGCTTTCTTCATCAGACCTGTGCATTTCCCTAGATCTGGAAGTTTTCAACTTGTTCCTCTGGCACAAGTGGGCAGGTCAGCAGGCAGGACAGTAACCCTGCCCCCAACCCTGTTTTGGCCTGAACAGCTCCACTAACATTTGCTTCTCATATTGGGTCTCCAGATAGGCTTACATTTGAAGAGGAGGGTCTGCAGTAAACAAAAGCTTGGAAACCCTTGCCCTAGAGGGAGAATCCTTCAAGCTGCCAGCCACCAAGTGAGCTGAAAAAGTTTGCTTCTATTGGTCTCCACGATGTCCTTTGTCCTTACCAGCCTGAGGCAGATATCAGTCTCTTTTTGTACTCTTCAGAGGCTAACCCTACCCCCAAACACCTCTTAAGCGTATCCTTTCAAAAGCATGTTGGCAGGTGGCCTGGATGTGTGGGTTGTGCCTCCTTGTGTGTGTGTATACTTAGGAGTAATATATTTGTTCATTTGTAGGTTGGAGTGTTTTTCTGCAAAAAGCCTTTTAATATATCCTAGAAGACAGGAAGGGTAGGGAAAGGGGTGACTCAGTAGGAAGCTCTTTCCCAAATGGACCCCAAACCCACACCTGCCCCTAACATTTGCAAAAGGACGAATAGAGGCAATTGGGCAGTGCCACCACCACCCCTAACTCCACCCACAACTGCTTGTCCTATCTCTGTCCAAAGGCCCACTAGAGACATTCATCCTTGGCCATCCCTGAGGCCTGGGTGAGCTCACTACAGACAGGGTAGATGGGGAAGAGGCTGGGGCATTTGGGCAGGGAATTCTGAGACGGACACTGGTTGGCACACGGAGTTGTCCCACAGACTTCTCCTCCTGTGAGGAGGTACCGGCTCCACTAGGGCCAGAGCAGGGCTCCTGAAGTCACAGCCCAAGGAGGGGTCACCACAGAGCCAGCCTCCTTCTGAAACCTCCACCCAAGAAAGCAGCCCTCTTCCAGGGCAGGAAGCAGCCGAAGCCAAGGTAAGGGGCCAGCGTTCGACAGCAGCAGCCACAGCCATGCGGTGAGCCAGGGCGCAGCTTCCTCAGACAGAAGCCTGGGGGTTCCATTCAGGCCTGCATCGAACCCTGGGACTCCAGCAAAACATGGGGGTGGACACCAGGCTCCTCCTCCCTGTCTTGGCTGATGGCAGTGGGGGAGGGGCCAGGGGAGCCATAGCTGGTTACAAATTAATAGTAGAAAAGCAGAAATGTGATGCTACTTCGCCTTGTCGCACTCGCCAGTTTTAGGCCTCTTCCTAGCTCTGTACCCTCACTCCCCTCTCATCCACACAGAGCTCTTGCGTTTACTGTCCTTCATTTTGATGCCTAATTTTTTTAGAAAACATTTTATTATGGAGGAATTCAGACAAATGCAAAAGTGCATAGAATAGTCCAACAACCCTCCATGGACCCCTCACCTAGGCTCAGCCACCATCAACTCAGTTAGTCTTGTTTTACCCAAGCTCCCACCTATTTCTCCCCTCCCATATTATTTTGAGGCAAATCCAAAATACTGTTTGGTTTCATCAATTAATATTTCAGGACATATTTCTAAAAAATGATTATTTTTTAAAAAATATGACCTCAATACCTTTACCACACCTAGATAACAACAATTCCTTAATATCATCAAGTATCTGGTCAGTGGTCTCCTAAATGCTACTCTTACCTGCCTTGGGAGGGGAGCTGGCCGAAACATGATCCAGGACAACAGGTGGCCCATGGTGGCCAGGACCAGACAAATGGTAAAGGTTTGAATGGGGAAGAAATGGCGGCAGGTGCCAGGGAGCACCGGAGCCATGGGCAAGTGCTGAGCAGAGGGGGCGGGATCCTCACCCATGCCTTCCCAGCAAGGTGGAAAAGTGAGGCTCAAGTAAGAAGGGAAGGTCAGAGAGCAGCCAAGGGACTTTCCCTTCTTAAAAAGCAGGGTGGTTTTTATTATCAGTGAATAGCAGTGTCAATTTGTCAGGTTCTGAGGATGAGATTAGATTTCTCCAGGAGATAATCAATGCGATGGCAGGGTGGGGGCAGGGGGGATGCAGAAAGAGTTGGATTTGGTCAGTGAAGAACCATCTAGACCTAGCCCTGCCCCTTTGGGAAAGTGGAACTTAAGGGGAAAAGTGAATGGATTTTGCCTTCACACCCTCCTAGGCATAAAGCCCACTGCCACCAGGTACTAGCTGTGTGACCTGGAGCAAGATTCTTAACTTCTCTGAGCCTGTCCCCTCATCTCTAAAATTATGGAACAGGGAAAATAAAAGCCCTCTAGAGGACTGGATCCTAGCACACATGTAAAGTGCCTAATCAGTCAGAACCAGAAGGAACTTGCCCACTGGTCCCTTGCCCACCCTGTCTTTCCCCTTGACATCCAGTCCCACATGCAGCTCAGGACACCAGCCTCTGAGGAGATTACTGAAGACAGAGATTCTCAGTCCTTGTCTATCACACCCCATTTTCCAGATGGCTTTCCCACTGGTGAGAATTCCAGTCTTTCTCCTCCACTCAAGAAAGGCTGAGAGAGTGCAAGTGAGGCTGAAGGGAATGTTGTCTGGGACTGGGATGTTGTGGGACAGCTGAGGATGGCAGTATGGCAGGTATATGGGGAGGACAGGAGAGACAGCAGGTCTGAGACCCCAGGGTATCAGATAGCCCTGGAAGCTCTGTGAAGGAGGGGCCATGTTTATGGCCTGGCTCAGGGCTTCACAGGTGTTGTAACTTCTGCAGTCACAGAAGGCCCCATGCTTAGAAAGGCCCTACACTTGGCTAATGCTATGCTGTAGCCATCTTGAAATTCTTAATTTTTTTTTTTTTTTAAAGATGACCGGTAAGGGGATCTTAATCCTTGTCTTGGTGTTGTCAGCACCACGCTCTCCCAAGTGAGCCATGGGCCAGCCCTAAATTCTTAAAATTTTTGAACAAGGGCCCTGCATATTTATTTTACACAGGGCCCCACAAATCATGTGGCCAGTCTGACCTGGCACCAACCTGCCAGCTGTGTGAATTCCTGCAGAAGCCCTGAGCATCCCAGGTAACAGAGTGGAGAAAAGCACATCCCGGATGACCCAGCCTGGTGAATTTCCAAAGCGGATATTTACAAGGAGACAGAAAAATTGAGGAGCCAACAAAAAAGGGGTTCAAGTGATCAACCTAGATGTCATCTAGGATGACTGGGGAAGGGAGCAAAGCCACCACAGGACGGATGTATTGGGAGAAAGGGAGAGTCTAGCATCTGCAGGTCTTGAGACACCACTAGCTGGAGTGGAGACAGAAGTGTGACTGAGCCAGAAGAGCAGGGGCTGCAGCACTGAGGTTTTCAGAGGTGGGGCCGATGGTAAGGTGCAGCTGGGACCTTGGACATCACAGCTTGGTGGAGGATCAGGCAAGCTGCCACTGTTGACGATGTGGCCAGGCTGGGGATGGGAAAGTGTGGGAGGATGGGGAAGTATATCCGATTGGTGACTAATAAGCAAGTGGAGCACAGTCCCTGATATTCAGAAATCTAGACTGGCAGGCAAGCGGCAGCAGGGAAGTTGGTCACTAAGGACAAGGGTCCCAGCCACTGTGCACTCAAGGACAGGCCTGCAGTTGGGAGATATCTGAGCCCTAGAGAGACTGGGGCCCCGGCAGGTTTCCAGCACCAAGGCTGGAGCACCAGTGGCTAAAAAGGAAGGCCAATAACAAGAATAGGACACAAAAAGCCAGGTGGGCTGCCTCGGAGGGCAGTGGAAAAGCTGGATCTCCTTTCCAGGGCTGCTCCCCTGGTCACCCTCCCAATACTGTGGTCTCCTTTGACAGCCTGGAGGTTCCTGGAAGGGTGACACTTTGTCCCTCCCCTTCACCTGTTCATCCCAACACAAAGCAAGGTGCTTGGCACATAGTAGGTGCTTAATAAATGTTGTCTGGCTGGCTGGTCTAACTGGCCGAGCTGGTCACTCAGATAGATAGTGAGAAGGAGGCAGTTGATTGCATGCATTCTAACGCTGCCTTTGCTACTGCAAAATGGGCCTTCTCAGCCAAGGTATTCAACCCCTGCCTACTAAAAAATGGAAATTTTTATTTATTATCCTGTTAGGTATCCTTGAGTTAATGTATATAAAACACTCAGAATGTGCTGGACATACCACACACTTGCTGTTATTATTATGACAACATTTTGCGTGTGCGCGTGTCGCACCTGTCACAGCCGCCAGCAGAGATGTGACTCCTTCAGCAGCTAGCACCAGAGGCTTAGATACTGCCCAGGAGGCCCCAGAAGGCGCAGCCCACCCGCCTCCGCAACAAACATTCTTGAAATACCTGCAGGGACACCCCAAGAGCACTGAGAGATGACGCACCACTGACGCAGGCTGCCCCGCCGGGAGGAGGCGACTCATCAGTCCTGCAGTCCCCGTCACCCCTCCGCTGGGACCCGCCATCTTGCGTGGCCTTGCGCGGCCTTGCGCGGGGCGGGTGCGGCCGTAGCTGCCCTCGAGCGCCCCACCCGAGCTGCTGCGCGCCCCGCTCCTGGCACATCCGAGCGGCGGGCGCCACCTGGAGGCCATCTCGAGGTCTGCGGTATGCCACGTGCGTTTGGCAAGGCGGCGGGGTCCACTCATTCTGTTTTATGCATTAAACATTTACCGAGCCACTGCTGCGTGTTAGGCTCTGGTGATGTGGAGAAATAAAGACAACGTCTTATCTCCTATGGCATTCTTGGCGTGATGGAGAAGACAGACCATCAACAAATAATTCAGTGTGCAACACTAAGAGTTGGGTAAGAGATGTATAAAAGGAGGGAATAATTAACCAGACATTCCTTAAGGCGTTTATTGATGCTAGGTACGTTCAAAACAGCAAAAATAAAGAAAAGAACGAAGCAGAGCCCCTGCCCCCGAAGAGCTTACAATAGGGACAGACAGGCCAACTTAGAAGTAAGGGACAGGGGTAAGAAAAAGCCAGCCCTGGGATCAGAGGGGTCCAAAGAAGGTCAGGGAAGCCCTAGAGGAAAACTTACTATTTATATTGAATCTTAAAGAATGGGCAGGATTTCGCCAGGTTGGGGGCAAGGGTGGAAACCATCTGTAAAATCGTGGAGGCAGAAAGATGTGGGTTGGAGAATGGCAAGTTCTGTGTCTGAAATACAAGAACACAGAAGAGAAGAGCTGGGACAGGGGATTGGAAGGGAGTTTGGGGCCAAATGATGAAGAAGTTAGAACCTGATCCTGAGGGCAGCAGTGAGCGTCAGAGGCTCCAAAGCAGAGACCTGAGCTGCGGAAGGTCACCCTGAGATGCAGAAGTGAGGACAGGTGAAGATAATGACAGATCAGACTCCTATGTGCCAGGGAAGTGCTGAGCTCTGGGCACGGCTATTCATTTTAATCCTCTAAATGGGCCTAAGAGGTAAATACTATTATTATTCTAATTTTACCCATGAAGAAAACAGCTAAGTCACTCACCCACTAGCCCCCCAAACAGGGAGCCTTCATGAACCTGCTGGATTCAAGCTAGATTCAAACTGTCGAGAATGAGCCCTTCTGATGGACTGAGCTGAGGGAGCCCCAACTGGTTAGGGGAGGGTGGGTGGGTACCAGAGCCAAGAGCCACTTAGTAGGTGGAATCGACAGTACCTTATGAACATCTGGATCTGCAACATGAGGATTAGAAAAAAGCTGAAGGCAAGATTACAATAAAAAGTTCATTTTTAAGATAATAAATTTTTAGACCTGAAAAAATCTTACCAATCATCGAGAACAACCCCATTCTTCCCACATTCCCAGCACCACATCCACCCACACACTTCTATACTCACGATTCTGCTTTGCTCCTGCCAGGAAGGACGTGCGTGCGTGTTCCTGAGTGCAGCCTGGCCCCTGTGCACTGGGTCCCATCCTGTGCCTACTCCGGGACCTCACTTCAACGACTGATCCCTCTCTCACCGACGTGAACAATTTTTTTTACCTTGCTACTGAATCAGAAACAGACACATGTACTACAATTTCATCTTAAAACAAAAACAACCTCCTTGACCCCAAATCCTCACCACCACCATACTGTTATATCAATCCTCTTCAAAAGAGTTGTTTATACTCAGACTCATTTCTTTTCTCTCATTCTTTTTTAAACCCACTTCAATCAGCTTCAGTCTCCCAACTCCACCACAACTGCTCTTGCTGAGGTCACTAATCACTCCACATTGCAAATCCAAGGGTCAATTACGAGCCCTCATCTTAGGTGACCCATCAGCAGCAGTCCGCACAGTTGAGTCCCTTCACTCAAGTGCCTACGGCGACCTACACTCTTCTCTACCTGTACGTGCTTCCTAGTGATCCTACCTGGCCTCGTGCTTACAACTCCCAAATGCCTTCTTCCAGCCTGACCTCCCCGCTAAACCTCAAACTCTCTATCCAACTACCACTCAGCATCTGCACTTGGATGCCTAATGGGTTCAAACTTAGCGTGTCCCAAGACAAACTCCTAATCCTCCCCTCAAAACCTGTTGTCTCCACACCCTTTCCCATCTCAAGAAGTGAAAACCCCAATCTTCCAGTTACTCAGAACAAACCCTGTTATCCTGTTATCTGTATTTGCCAGTACAAATTAGGTGATGTTGCAATTATCTCACTGGCATAACACAAGAAATGTTTATTTTTTGTTGTTGTTCATGTCCAAGCTGCGTTGGTAGGACGAGCTACTCAAGCTGACAGAGGCCCCATGTTGACAAAGTGTTTTTTAACATTTTTTGAGAGAAGAGAAGTTGCAGGGTCTTGGGCTTGCAGCTATACACTTCTACCTGGAAGCTACACACAGCTCTTTTGCTCACAGTTTGTTGTCCAAAGCAAGTCATATGGCTACACCTGATTTAAAGGAGAGTGGTAAATGCAAACCTACTATGCACAAACAAAACCAAAACCAACCAAAATATTTGTGAGCAGCTCTAATGATGACCCTGTCAGACTCTTCTCTCTCCCTCCCCCTGCACGTGCAATCCACAACAAACTTGGTCTTACTTTCAGAAATTATTCAGAATCTGACCTCTTCTAACAGCTCCTCCAAAGCACTACCATGTTCCATGTGAATAATTGCAGTAGCTTCTTAGCTGGATTTCTGGTTTCTGCCCCTCTGCTCCTCTCCCCCTAGCCTATTCTCCACAGAGCACCAGAATAATTATTTTAAACATGTCACTCCTCTTCTCAAACTCCTCCAATGTTTCCCATGTGACCAAGTATAAAAGCCAGAGTCCTTACAATGGCCCATGAGGCTACATAACCTGCCCACCCTGCCCCCACTTCTCAAACCTAATCTCCTGCCAGCTTCTGCTCCGATCACTCCCCTCCTCCCACACTGGGCCCCAGTTGTTGCTGGGACACCAAGCGTGCTCAGCCCCAAGGCCTTTGCACCTGCTCTTCTTCTGCCTGGAGCACTCTCCCCAGGCAACCATGTGCCTGCTCCTTCAGGTCTCTGCTCACATATCTCCTCCTCGTGGAGGCCTGACCTGGCCACCTGATGTAAAATCACACACACACACACACACACACACACACACACACACACACACACACCACCTGCACCCCCACCCCCACTTGCTTTATTTTTCTTCATAGAATGTGTCACTGACTGGCAGGTTATATATTTGGTTTAATTTTCTTAATAGCTGTTTTCCCAACTAGAATATGCTTCAAGCAGGCAGGAATTTTGTATTGTCACTGCTGCATCTCCAGTGCCTACAACCTGAGGAAGTGAGGTTGTCAGGCCTCTGACAGAACTGTTCACTACAGAGCTTGAAATAAGCTGTAGCCCTCTGGACGCTCTGCCCAGGGCTCTTCCTGCTGTGCCATGAGGCAACTCAAATGGCTATACTAGAGCACAGGTTGCTTGAGGAAGCCAAAGGCTATCCAGTGACCTAAAACAGGTGGGAGTGAGCGCTCCGCACTTTCCATTGAGGGCCCTCTGTGTGGGACGTGGGTGTGTGGGGAAAGTCACTCAGAGCTGCATTCTTTGGGCTAAGGCTTGGTTTAGAGGGGCCACATGCAGACACTGGGAAGGCTGACTCTATCAGGAGTGATCTTTGTGACTCGAGGGTATACCAGACTTCTTATTGTTAACATAATAGAATAATATGAGACTTAATACAGGAAAACGTTTATGGGGAAAGAGGGTGTGTTGGCCAAACAACCATAGGGCCCAGTGGTCTCCAGCTACTCTATCACCAGCATTGGTTCTGGTCCCGGCCCCAGCCCCATCCTCACCTCTGGCCTCATCCTCAGACTTAGAAGCAGCATCTAGACTTACTGCCCCAACAGAACCTGGCCACAGCACAGACCACTATGCCAATCATTGGTCTGAGGGGGCCTTTCCCCAGAGTGTGGCCTGTGTAGTCTGGCCTTACTGTTGGGGTGAGCAGAACTAAAGCCATGTTGGGACCCAAAACCACATGGGCCTTAGAAAAACAGGGACAGTATTTTTCTTAGCATGCATTTCCCTGAGTTCTCTCTTTTCCCATGGTTATTTGATATTTTTGAACCTTGGTTATGGGGCAAGATGACATTATTTACATAAATGTAAAGCTGTTTTGCAGTCAGCCTGGAGCTACAGACTTGCCATGAGTCATGTACTATCTAGACCTTGAGAAACTAAAGAAGACATCATTAAAGCCATGCTGATTCCACCCCAAAGCAGGACCCTGAGATAACAGCAAGGACGAGAACAGAAACCAGAGGAGCCTTGGCGAGACCTTCACCTGGCTCCTTGCATGGAGCCCCTTACGCGTGCCCCTCCCTCCTGTTTTTCATTTCCCATGTTCTATTCACTCAACCCCCTCTTTAAAAACCCCTCAGTAAGGGCCGGCCCATGGCTCACTCGGGAGAGTGCGGTGCTGATAACACCAAGGCCACGGGTTCGGTTCCCATATAGGGATGGCCGGTTACCTCACTGGCTGAGCGTGGTGCTGACAACACCAAGCCAAGGGTTAAGATCCCCTTATCGGTCATCTTTAAAAAAAAAAAAAAAAACCCTCAGTAAACCTGAGTCTTTGAGACAGCTTTAGTCTGCCATTCACCTTCAGGCTTACTGGAGAGATGGGTTAGCCTAACATCTCTCCTCAGGTCACAGGTATTCCTGAGTAAAGCTGACTTCCTATTCCACCAGCAATTCAACTTTTGGATCATTTGGTTTTTGTTTGGAGCAGGCAGCTGGACTTGGGTCCAGTAACAAGATTTTGGTGAGCCTGAGCCAGGAGCTGAGTGCCCTCATGCCATAGCAGACTTTCATGAGCCAAGCCAGGGTTTTCGTACGAGGCAGGCAGCTGGACTTGGGATCAGTAACATCCCCTTATCATTTTGTCTCTGGCCATGGACAGCTCCAAGGAATGGGACAGCAAAGGCACAGCCTGAGTTACTAGGATTCTGCTGGGAACAGTGTGCACACTCTCCTGTTGGAACTGGAAGTCACCAACTGCTTCTCAGTGCCAACCAGTGTGCAGAAGGTGAAGGATTTGCAGGAACATGTACATGTTGCCCAGGAAAGTGTCTCCAAATAAGCTCAGCCCTGGCTGGTGCAGGATCTCACAAAGCACCCTGTGCTGATCCATGAGCCTTATACCCAGGATCCCCAGCCCCAGCCCCTCGCTGTGCTGACAGCTGCCAGTATGGCCACGTGAACATCAAGGCTACCACAGCACTTTCACGGGCTCCCTGGGAAGACCACGGGGTGATGTTCAGGCCTCTGACAGTGAAATATATGTGTCATGGACACCATATGCATCGGAGTTGACCTGATCATAAACCTGTTGCAAGCCCACTGGGTGATCCAGGACATCCGGCTAGCATGCTCTCTCCCATACCAGTGCTTGTTCCCCATCTCTTGACTGGACCATCCCATCAGAATAAAACATGCTGTAGTTCCCCCATCTTAAAAATACAACCCCATTGGCCTCACATCCCACTCACACCTCTTGTTTCTCTACTAGTCTTTGTTACAAAATTCCCCCAAAGACCCAATTATGCTCACTGCCTCTCGTCTCCTTCTCTGCCTTCTGGAATCCATGCCTCTCAGGTTTCTTCCCCCTGACTCCTCCAGACTTCTTTGGCCCAGGACACCAACAACCTTCCCTCTGCCAAGTGCAATGGTCAACGCTCAGCCCGTGTCCACTTGACCCTGTGCAGCATTTAACACAGGTGAACATGCCCCTCTCCTTGACGACCCTCGATCAGTCCCCAGGACACCCCTCTTTCTTTCCCTTCCTTCCTGGCTGCATCTGCACAGCTCCTTTTCTGCTCCTCTTCATGACCTTACAATTTTGGAAATCCCCAAGATTTAGTCTGTAGCATCTCTTTTCCTCTATTTATACAGCTTTCATTTCTAAGGTGATCTCATCCAGTTCATGACTTTAATACATTTATAAGTGTAGGATTCCTTAACTTTTGTCTCTAGCCTTCACAGTCTCTTGAACTTCAGTCCCACATACTCAACTATCTATTCAACTCCCTGTCTGGATATCAAATTAGCATCTCAAACTTAACGTACCCAGAACAAAAATCTTTCTCTTTCCTTTCCTTTCTCCCTTTGTTTCTTTCTTTTATCTTTTTTTACATCTTGTAATAGGGAATTTCAAACACCCACGAAAGTAGACGACAGACTGGTATATACCGAAGCCCTGTAACCCATCACACAGGTTCAACAATTCAACTCACGGCCAATCTTGTTTCTCTCCCCTCCACCCTGTATTATTTTGAAGCCAGTCCCAGACATAGACGTTGCATCTTTTCATTTGTATATATTTCAGTTTTCATTCTCTAAAACATAAGGCCTCGTTTTTAAACATAATCATCATACCAGTTTTGCACTCATAAAAAATAACAATTCCTTAATATCATCCAATAGCCTGTCCGTGTTCAAACTTCCAAATGTCTCATAATTTTTTGTAAGCTTGAATCAGAATCCAAAGAAGGTCCACCTTGTGCAATCGTTTGGTATATCTTTTAAGTCTCTTTTAATCTATAAGTTCTCCACCCCTCTCTTTTTTTCATTTTAATTTATTTGTTGCAAGAAGGTCATGTGTCCTACAGAGTTTTCCTCACTTCGGATTTTGCCGAATGCACCCAGGGTATAGTTTAACATGCCCCGCCCCACCCCACCCCCATCTCACCTGCAACCGGTATCTGGATTCTGGAAGTGGCTGTGCAGTCTTCCATCAGGAGGCACATAATGCCTGCTTTTCTCTCTTTTCGTCATATTCAGAGCAGTTTGTGCTCAGTGCCTGGCCGCATTACCTCATTAGGATTGCCAAAGGGTGATATTCACATTCTATCAGCTTGGAAGCTGCAAGACTTCTATAAGGAGAAATGCCTCCTCGGCTACTATTTGGTTACCCTGAGGTACAGTTTGTATGAGAAAGACAGAGTAGATGCTTGTTCTTTCCCTCTGTTATTAACCAGTTTTCAAAATAATGAGTTTGTTCCTGTCATTATTCAACAGATGCCAATTAGGAGACCAAATTTAGTATCCTCATAAACCCATGGGTTTAAACACGTTTGATGATGTTTCTATCCATTGTTGTTTCAGCCTTATTGATGCTCACATTTTCCCACCTTTAGCAAGTGGAAACCCCTTCAAGTTGACTATTTAGTCTTTTTGACAGGACCCTAGTCATCTCTGATAGCTTCCCTGCTATCCGCCATTTCAAGCTGCTCCAAAATCATCTGGTCCATTGCCTGCCCCAGACCTAAGACTAGCAAACCTGGAAACTGGTATTTCAAGGCCACAATCTGAGTGCTAGGGTAGCTGTGGCTCCTGAGTTGGCTCAAAAGAGATCTCTTGATCTTCTTTCCTCAAAACCTGCTCCTCCCTCCGTTTTCCCCATATCTGTGGCTGGCAATTCCATTCTTCTAGTTACTCAAGCCAAAAACCTTGGTAGCAACCTTGAGTCTTTCTTTCCTTCACAACTCATCTCCAATCTATCAGCAAATCTGTCGACTTTATCTTCGAAACATATACAGACTCTGGCAGCTTCTGACACTGCGCATCCCTGCTCTGTCCTCTCTTTGTTTACTGCAATAGCCTCGTAACTGGCTTTTCTGCATCTGCCTATCTCTACACGGCCGCTAATGTGCTCTTTAAAAATATAACTCAGTCCTCGGCCCTTTTCTGCTCAAAACCATTTTCAATGGCTTCTCATTTCACCAGGAGCAAAATCCAAGAGGCTTACAGTGCACTCTCTGGCCTCCAACTACCTCCCACCCCGTGTCCTCCACAGTCCTCGTGCTCACTCTGCCCAGCCGAAGGCTTCTTTTCTGGGCCGGCCCGTGGCTCAAATGGGAGAGTGTGGTGCGGATAACACCAAGGCCACGGGTTTGGATCCCTACATAGGGATGGCCGGTTAGCTCTCATGGGAGAGCATGGTGCTGACACCACCAAGTCAAGGGTTAAGATCCCCTTACCGGTCATCTTTTAAAAAAAAACAAAACAAAGGCTTCCTTTTTGCTCCAGCAGCTCTGCCTTTCCCTGTGCCTGGAAAGCTCGTCCCCCACACAGCCACACCTCTCTCCTCTATCTCCACAGGTTTCTGCTCCGTCTTCACTTTATCAGAAAGGCCTTGTTCACTCTTCTGTATAAAATACCCACACCACCCACACCCTCATTCTCTACCCTCTTACCCTGCTGTGTTTTTCTTTATAGCACTAAGCACAGGTGACGCAATACCCGTTAGGTGGTCGTTCTCTCACTGCCAGGCTGCAAGGCAGCAGTTTGCCTATTTTGTTCCCTGCTATATCCCCAGCATCTAAAACAGTGGTCCATATAAGGAACTCAAACAACTTTACAAGAAGAAAACAAGCAACCCAATTAAAAAATGGGCAAAAGAGCTAAGTAGGCATTTCTCTAAGGAAGATATCCAAATGGCCAACAGACATATGAAAAAATGCTCAACATCACTCAGCATCCGGGAAATGCAAATCAAAACCACATTGAGATACCATCTAACCCCAGTTAGGATGGCTAAAATCCAAAAGACTATGAACGATAAATGCTGGCGAGGCTGCGGAGAAAAAGGAACTGTCATACATTGTTGGTGGGACTGCAAAATGGTGCAGCCTCTATGGAAAATGGTATGGAGGTTCCTTAAACAATTGCAAATAGATCTACCATACGACCCAGCCATCCCACTGTTGGGAATATACCCAGAGGAATGGAAATCATCAAGTCGAAGGTATACCTGTTCCCCAATGTTCATCGCAGCACTCTTTACAATAGCCAAGAGTTGGAACCAGTCCAAATGCCCATCATCAGATGAGTGGATACGGAAAATGTGGTACATCTACACAATGGAATACTACTCAGCTATAAAAACGAATGAAATACTGCCATTTGCAACAACATGGATGGACCCCAAGAGAATTATATTAAGTGAAACAAGTCAGGCACAGAAAGAGAAATACCACATGTTCTCACTTATTGGTGGGAGCTAAAAATTAATATATAAATTCACACACACACATACACACATACACACACAAACCGGGGGGGGGGGGGGGGAAGAAGATATAACAACCACAATTATTTGAAGTTGATACAACAAACAAACAGAAAGGACATGGTTGGGGGGGAGGGGGGGAGGGAGAAGGGAGGGAGGTTTTGGTGATGGGGAGCATTAATCAGCTACAATGTATATCGACAAAATAAAATTAAAAAAAAAAAAAAAAATGAATACTTGTAGCCTAAAAAAAAAAAATAAAAAAAATAAATAAATAAAACAGTGGTCCTAGTAATTGCTCATCCAATGGTTGGTGACTGATTTTATGAAAGAGTGGATTAAGGCAAGGAAGAGGAGGGAACACCTGAAGAGGAGGCTGAACATTGGGGTAATTAGCTGATTCCAGGGGACAAAGGGAAGGGCTGAGAGGAGGAGAGGAGGGAAGGAGTAGACCAAGTAAAGAAACCACAGAGCCATCCGAGGATGTCAGGGGCCGTAGAAAAGGGAAGGGCTCCAGGGTGTGATGTTTGCAGCACTGACGGATAAAATCAGGTGTCATGTGAAGTGAGTTTCCCATTGACGCTAAGCAGGGCAGATGCTGGACCTAATGGACCGAGGACTGGGCTCAAACTGCCTGGAGTGATCTCTGCCCAGCAACAATGGACTTTGGCACCTGGCTTGGGAAAACACGGGGCCCAGAGACTCTCACTTAGCCTTTGGGGTGTAATATTGACCCCAACCTCACTTTACCTGGTGAGGTTTTCCCAGTGGGAAATATGGAGCTCCCCCCCATCCCAGACTCTGATCAAAATGTTTCTTTCTGGTCGTCTACAGAAGTCTGCCTCACCCGATTTACAGGCAAGTCAGGATTCAGCACTAAACCATAAGCAAGAATATTTTTTCCAGAGAGCTGGAAGGACAGTGATATAAAGACAAAGAAACAATGTAAGAGAGAGAAATAAGCACTCATGGGTTTCCATAAATACAAGGCAATTACAATAGCCAAGAGTTGGAACCAGCCCAAATGCCCATCATCAGATGAGTGGATACGGAAAATGTGGTACATCTACACAATGGAATACTACTCAGCTATAAAAACGAATGAAATACTGCCATTTGCAACAACATGGATGGACCTTGAGAGAATTATATTAAGTGAAACAAGTCAGGCACAGAAAGAGAAATACCACATGTTCTCACTTATTGGTGGGAGCTAAAAATTAATATATAAATTCACACACACACATACACACATACACACACAAACCGGGGGGCGGGGAGGAAGAAGATATAACAACCACAATTATTTGAAGTTGATACAACAAACAAACAGAAAGGACATTGTTGGGAGGGAGGGGGGGGGAGGGAGAAGGGAGGGAGGTTTTGGTGATGGGGAGCATTAATCAGCTACAATGTATATCGACAAAATAAAATTTAAAAAAAAAAAAAAAAATACAAGGCAAGAGAACCCTGAAGTCTCTGTATCCAGCTAGATGCCAAACAAAGCTCAGCGAGGCTCTTGGAAGCATCCCAGGGAAAGGCCGGGGGTGGTGGGATGGAAGCAGATGAGTATTGCACAGCAGATTTGATTTCTTCTTCACAGCCAGCCTAATCTTGGTTCCCACCACAGCATTCAGGTAGAGACTTTAAATTATTGATTTACAATAAGCTTGACAATTGTGGCTTTTCTTGTAGACTGCCCAGTGTGAACCACTTGCCTTGGGAAGTCTGGCCATTTCTTTGAGACAATCAGCTCTGTCTAGCGGTAGACTAGAGCTTTTGGGGGTCACCTATGTAGGACAGGCACCCAGAAGCACTGGAGGTGATAAGAGGAGTCAGGTGGGTGCGGACGGTGCCCTTTACAACTCGCCACCCTCACCGTGCTTCCCCTCCCCGCCCCCCCACCCCCACCCCGCGCCCTCTGGAGTGGACAGATCTTAGCGACTTCTCCCTCCCCGCCCCCACTCTCCTTCCCCCTTCTCGCTTGAAATACACCTTAGGAAACAAAGGAAACACAGATGGTTTTAAACTAATATGTTTGTTTGAGGGAATCTAAACTTAAAGGATCCAGCCAGTCAGTGTCTAAGGCTGGAGCCGCCTCCTGTCTTCCAGGAGAGTCAGAGGTCGGGATGTAACTTCGGTGTAAACTCGGCCACGGTTCCGGCAGAGGAGGCAGTTCCCACATATGGCCACACGAGGGCGCCTCGAGGCGGAGCTGCTGATAATCACAGGGATGGACCTTTGCCACACGCAGTGCCCCGTGCCGCCACCAGGGACGCCATCTCCCCGCATGGTCTGGGCCGGCGTCGGGTGGGAGGTGGGGCGGGTACTGGCACTCAGGGACCGCAGCAGGCTGGAAGGCTCCTGGGCTCGGAAAGCAGGGGACCACAACGAGCTGAAGTCTGGAGGCCCTTTCTCAGGTGGCTCTGGCCTGTGTCGTCGCCCCGGTAAGAGGAGGACTCAGAACCAGATTTAATTTGATTTCGGTACCGTGACACTTCTTGCATCCAAGTGATTGCGCAGCAACTTCATCCTCGCTTCATGCATAATGTATGTAAACTGAATAATGCACATGCACGAACGCCGTTTTCCTGATATTTTCATTCTATGGAGCATGGGAAAATAGCCTTGGGGCAACATCTGGGGCTTAGAAATGTGTAGAAAATTGCCGAGGAAAGGGCCGTTTGGTCCTATCAGAAGTAGAATCCTGCCCGGATAGAAGATTGAATTTGTCCCGTAGGGTGATTTTGGCGCCCCATGGTGAGGACATTCCTAGCACGACTGAGCAATTGGGAGATAGAAACGGTGCTCCAAGGCTGAGTGCTTCATCCTCCCCAGACCCAGGGTCAGCAGGCAGCTGCTGATGGTTCTGGCATTTCTCACTCCTCATTGAGAAAGAAAACATTTAATACAACAGAGCACATGTTTGTCCTTCAGTGAACCTAGAAGTCCAGGCACCGCCAAGATACTGATTTCTGTTTATTTCAACACTGTGGCATGTTTCTTGTCTGCTTTCCCTGGGAATGGGCTTGCAGCCTGGAAAACAGAGAGAACAATGGCAGGAAAAAACATGCTTATCTCTAAATGAAAGAAGGGAAAGGCCACATCATCTCCGGACAACGCAGTGTGAAAGGCCCCACCCGCCTCCTCTGGGTGGGACAGTGCACTCTTTGCAGGGCCAGGTTTGTGAGATTTCCTACATTGCTGGAAACCTAAAGTCCTGGACCACATCCCATGGTTCCGAGATTTTCAGGTAACCACACCAGCAGCAGATGGAGCTTATAAATAATAGAATATAAACGTTCAAGCTGGGTGGGAGCTTCAAGCAGGAGAAATATAAACATTCCAGCAGGATGGCAGGCCCAGAAGGATGGGTGAGTCACCCAGATGATCTAAAATGGCAAATATTATCCCTTGTCTATACCATTGCCCTTACCCACCCCAGGCAGTAGGTGACATGTGAAATCTCTGACATTGTTTTCAAGAGTATTTGGAAACATAGTGTTGTAACACCGAGATCAAGAGTTTGGATCCCCATACCAGCCAGCTCCCAAAAAAAAAAAAAAAAAAGAGTCTGGAAACGCAGACAAGTAGAGACAACTGCTGTCCAAGAAAAAAAATAAAGGTCACCTGTAATTCCACCATCAAGAAACCCAGAAATAACCTGCATTAATGCTCTGAGATATGTCCACAGTTACCCTGCCTCTGTGTTCTTCCTTCTCCCTTTCTGGTTCTTTAACTTTATGTCCAACACTACAGAAAACACACTTCTCAAGTGCATATATATTATGAGATTGCCCTTTTACCAGGGTACAAATCAATTCCAAGGAATCCCTATCAAACATATTATGTTCTCAGACCATAATGCCAAAAATTTAGGAATGAATAACAAAGGGATAGTTTACAAAACATATTACTGGAAACTAAATAAGAGAATATTAAATTTTGAAAGGTGAAAAAAGAAAACATATAGCAAATTACTTAGTATGTAATATGCCAAGGAAATGGCAATGTATCAAAATTTGTGGGACTTAAAGCAGTATAGAGAGGAAAATTTATAATTTCAGCACAAGTCAAACTCTTAATTTTTTTTTTATTTTTATTTTTATTTTTTTTGGCAGCTGGCTGGTATGGAGATCTAAACCCCTGACCTTGGTGTTATAACATCACACCCTAACCAACTGAGCTAACTGGGCAGACCAAACTGTTAATTCTTGAAAGCACAAAGGCCCAGGGTTCAATCCCTGTACCAGCCAGCTGCCAAAAATAAAAGACAAAAACAAACAACAAAAATAAAATGGTTTGTTCAAGAAGTTAGAACAACAGGGCAAATTCAAGAAACAAGAAATAAGTCGGGCAAAAATCAATGAAAAGAAGAAAAACAAAAAATGACAAAATCAAAAGCTAACTCTTTCAAAAGATTAATGAAATAAAATTCTGGCAAAACAGATCAAGAAAGGGAAAGAGAAATTGCAAATAGATAAAATATACAATGAAAACGGGTGGAAAAATAATTACAGATACAACACAGATGAGAGAATAATGTAACACCAATAAACCCTTTGAAGAAGACTTGTAAAAATATCAAACCTAAATATGATCGAGTAGAGACTTAACGACCAATTTACAGGAACATAGAGGAAAGGAGATTGTGTCAGACTAGAGGTTTAATCATAGAAATTCAAGGCAAATGACCTGACTTCTTCAGAAGGGAGGAAAACAGAGCAGGAGGGGAGCAGAAGTCCTGAGAGATTAAAGACAGGTCAGCCAAGCACAATGTGTAGACTTTGGAATCTAATTTAAATGACAAACTTTACCCCCAAAAATAACATTTGTGAGACAATTGGAAGTTTAAACACAGATTGGGGTTTTCTTTTTTTTTTTTTTTTTTTTCCCTTAATTTCTTTCTTTCTTTATTTATTTATTTATTTTTATTTTATTTTTTTTAATTTATTTTTTAAATTTTATTTTGTCGATATACATTGTGGCTGATTATTGCTCACCATCACCAAACCCTCCCTCCCTTCTACCTCCCCCCGTCCCCGCCAACCATGTCCTTTCTGTTTGCTTGTCGTATCAACTTCAAGTAATTGTGGTTGTTATATCTTCTTCCCCCCCCCCCCGGTTTTGTGTGTGTGTGTGTGTGTGTGTGTGTGTGTGTGTGTGTGTGTGAATTTATATATTAATTTTTAGCTCCCACCAATAAGTGAGAACATGTGGTATTTCTCTTTCTGTGCCTGACTTGTTTCACTTAATATAATTCTCTCGAGGTCCATCCATGTTGTTGCAAATGGCACTATTTCATTCGTTTTTATAGCTGAGTAGTATTCCATTGTGTAGATGTACCACATTTTCCATATCCACTCATCTGATGATGGGCATTTGGGCTGGTTCCAACTCTTGGCTATTGTAAAGAGTGCTGCGATGAACATTGGGGAACAGGTATACCTTCGACTTGATGATTTCCATTCCTCTGGGTATATTCCCAACAGTGGGATAGCTGGGTCGTATGGTAGATCTATCTGCAATTGTTTGAGGAACCTCCATACCATTTTCCATAGAGGCTGCACCATTTTGCAGTCCCACCAACAATGTATGAGAGTTCCTTTTTCTCCGCAACCTCGCCAGCATTTATCGTTTCTGGATTTTAGCCATCCTAACTGGGGTTAGATGGTATCTCAGTGTAGTTTTGATTTGCAATTCCCGGATGCTGAGTGATGTTGAGCATTTTTTCATATGTCTGTTGGCCATTTGTATATCTTCCTTAGAGAAATGCCTGCTTAGCTCTTTTGCCCATTTTTTAATTGGGTTGCTTGTTTTCTTCTTGTAAAGTTGTTTGAGTTCCTTATATATTCTGGATATTAATCCTTTGTCAGATGTATATTTTGCAAATATTTTCTCCCACTCTGTTGGTTGTCTTTTAACTCTGTTAATTATTTCTTTTGCTGTGCAGAAGCTTTTTAGTTTGATATAATCCCATTTGTTTATTTTTCCTTTGGTTGCCCGTGCTTTTGGGGTCATATTCATGAAGTCTGTGCCCAGTCCTATTTCCTGAAGTGTTTCTCCTATGTTTTCTTTAAGAAGTTTTATTGTTTCAGGGTGTATATTTAAATCCTTAATCTATTTTGAGTTGATTTTAGTATACGGTGAGAGGTATGGATCTAGTTTCATTCTCCTGCATATGGATATCCAGTTATCCCAGCACCATTTGCTGAAGAGGCAGTCCCTTTCCCAGTGAATAGGCTTGGTGCCTTTGTCAAAGATCAGATGGCAGTAAGTGTGTGGGTTGATTTCTGGATTCTCTATTCTATTCCATTGGTCAGTGTGTCTGTTTTTATGCCAGTACCATACTGTTTTGGTTATTATAGCTTTGTAGTATAGCTTAAAGTCAGGTAGTGTTATGCCTCCAGCTTTATTTTTTTTGCTCAGCATTGCTTTGGCTATGCGTGGTCTTTTATTGTTCCATATAAATGACTGGATAGTTTTTTCCATTTCTGAGAAAAATGTCTTTGGAATTTTGATGGGGATTGCATTGAATTTGTATATCACTTTGGGTAGTATGGACATTTTCACTATGTTGATTCTTCCAATCCAAGAGCATGGAATATCTTTCCATCTTCTTGTATCCTCTCTAATTTCTCTCAGCAGTGGTTTGTAGTTCTCATGATAGAGATTTTTCACCTCCTTGGTTAACTCAATTCCTAAGTATTTTATTTTTTTGCTGGCTATTGTAAATGGGCAGGCTTTCTTGATTTCTCGTTCTGCATGTTCACTATTGGAGAATAGAAATGTTACTGATTTTTGTGTGTTGATTTTATATCCTGCTACTGTGCTGAAATCATTTATCAATTCCAGCAGTTTTTCTGTAGAGGTTTTAGGCTGTTCGATATATAGGATCATGTCATCTGCAAACAGGGACAGTTTGACTTCATCTTTTCCAATCTGGATGCCCTTTATTTCCTTCTCTTCTCTGATTGCCCTGGCTAGTACTTCCAACACTATGTTGAATAGGAGTGGTGAGAGTGGGCATCCTTGTCTAGTTCCTGTTCTTAAAGGAAAAGCTTTTAGCTTTTCCCCATTCAGGATGATATTGGCAGTGGGTTTGGCATATATGGCTTTAATTATGTTGAGATACTTTCCCTCTATACCTAACTTATAGAGGGTCTTTGTCAAGAATGAGTGCTGAACTTTATCAAATGCTTTTTCAGCATCTATAGAGATGATCATATGGTCCTTGTGTTTGAGTTTATTAATATGGTGTATCACATTTATTGATTTGCGTATGTTGAATCAACCTTGCATCCCTGGGATGAATCCCACTTGATCGTGATGAATAATTTTTCGTATGTGTTGCTGTATTCTGTTTGCTAGTATTTTAGTGAGGATTTTTGCATCTATATTCATCAAGGATATCGGCCTGTAGTTTTCTTTTTTGGTTATATCTTTACCTGGTTTTGGTATCAGGATGATGTTTGCTTCATAGAATGAGTTTGGGAGATTTGCGTCTGTTTCAATCTTTTGGAATAGTTTGTAAAGAATCGGTGTCAATTCCTCTTTGAATGTTTGGTGAAATTCTGCTGTGAATCCATCTGGTCCTGGGCTTTTCTTTGTTGGGAGCCTTCTGATAACAGCTTCAATCTCCTTTATTGTTATTGGTCTGTTCAAATTTTCTACGTCTTCACGGTTCAGTTTTGGGAGCTTGTGTGTGTCCAGAAATTTATCCATTTCCTCCAGATTTTCAAATTTGTTGGTGTATAGTTCTTTATAGTAGTCTCGAATGAGTCCTTGTATTTCAGATGAATCAGTTGTAATATCGCCTTTTTCATTTCTAATTTTTGTTATTTGAGTCTTCTCTCTTCTTTTTTTTGTTAGCCATGCTAATGGTTTGTCAATTTTATTTATCTTTTCAAAAACCCAACTTTTTGATTCGTTGATCTTTTGAATTGTTTTTTGGTTTTCAATTTCATTCAGTTCTGCTCTGATCTTAATGATTTCTTTCCGTCTGCTAACTTTAGGTTTGGATTGTTCTTGTTTTTCTAGTTCTTTAAGGTGAAGTGTTAGGTTGTTCACTTGCCATCTTTCCATTCTTCTGAAGTGAGCGTTTAATGCAATAAATTTCCCCCTCAATACTGCTTTTGCAGTATCCCACAGGTTTTGGTATGATGTATCATTGTTTTCATTAGTTTCAATAAATTTTTTGATTTCCTGCTTGATTTCTTCTTGGACCCATATGTCATTAAGTAGAATGCTGTTTAATTTCCATGTGTTTGTATAGTTTCCAGAGTTTCATTTGTTAATTTCTAGTTTTAATCCACTGTGGTCTGAGAAGATACATGGGATAATTCCAATTTTTTTGAATTTATTGAGACTTGATTTGTGACCTAATATGTGATCTATCCTGGAGAATGATCCATGTGCTGATGAGAAGAATGAATATTCTGAGGTTGTTGGGTGGAATGTTCTGTAGATATCTGCCAATTCCAATTGGTCTAGAGTCTTGTTTAGATCTTGTATTTCTCTACTGATTCTTTGCCTAGATGATCTGTCTAATATTGACAGTGGGGTGTTCAGGTCCCCTGCTATTATGGTATTAGTGTCTATTTCCTTCTTTAGGTCTAATAGAGTTTGTTTTATAAATCTGGCTGCTCCAACATTGGGTGCGTACATATTTATGATTGTTATGTCTTCTTGATGGATCAGTCCTTTTATCATTAAGTAGTGTCCCTCATTGTCTCTTTTTATGGTTTTTAGTTTAAAGTCTATTTTTTCAGATATAAGAATAGCTACTCCAGCTCGTTTTTCTTTTCTGTTTGCATGGTAAATCTTTTCCATCCTTTCACTCTTAGTCTGTGTGAATCTTTATGGGTGAGGTGGGTCTCTTGTAGGCAGCATATAGTTGGGTCCTCCTTTTTGATCCAGTTAGCCAGTCTGTGTCTTTTGATTGGGGAATTTAAGCCTTTTACATTAAGAGTTGTTATTGAAAGGTGTTGATTTATTCCTAGCATTTTATTGGTTGTTTGGTTGTGTTAGGTGTCTTTTGTTCCTTGCTTTCTGATTTACTGTTTGGTTTCTGTGTTTGTTGGTTCCTTAGGTTGTAGATAGCATTTTTGTTTGCTTGTTTTCTCTTCATGAATGCCATTTTTGTTATACTAGTGGGTATTGATTTTTCTTGGGTTTTTATGGCAGTGGTAGTTATTTTTCAGGAACCAAACCCAGTACTCCCTTGAGGATTTCTTGTAAGGGTGGTCATGTGGTAGTGAACTCCCGCAGTTTTTGTTTGTCGAGAAATATACTATTTGCCCTTCATTTCTGAAGGATAGCCTCGCAGGGTAGAGTATTCTTGGCTGGCAATCTTTGTCTTTTAGTATTTTGAATATATCATCCCATTCCTTTCTAGCTTTTAGGGTTTGTGATGAAAAGTCTGGTGTTAGCCTAATTGGGGCTCCTTTATAGGTGATTTGACGCTTCTCTCTTGCAGCTTTTAAGATTCTCTCTTTGTCTCTGAGTTTTGCCAATTTGACTATGACATGTCTTGGAGAAGGCCTTTTTGGGTTGAATATGTTTGGAGATCGTTGAGCTTCCTGGATCTGAAGATCTGTGACTTTTCCTATACCTGGGAAGTTTTCTGCCACTATTTTTTTAAATATGTTTTCAATGGAATCTCCATTTTCCTCCCCTTCTGGAATACCCATGACTCGGTTATTTGAGTGCTTAAGGTTGTCTGATATCTCTCTCAGATTTTCTTCAATGTCCTTGATTCTTTTTTCTTTCTTTTTGTCTGCTTGTGTTATTTCAAACAGCCCATCTTCAAGTTCAGAAGTTCTCTCTTCAACTTCAACAAGCCTGCTGGTTAAACTCTCCGTTGTGTTTTTTATTTCGCTGAATAACTTCTTCAGTTCAGCAAGTTCTGCTACATTTTTTTTCAGGACATTGATTTCTTTGTACATTTCCTCTTTCAGATCCTGTATACTTTTCCTCATTTCATCATGATGTCTAGCTGTGTTTTCTTGTATCTCATTCAGTTTCCTTAGAATTATCACTCGAAATTCCTTGTCAGTCATTTCAAGGGCTTCTTGTTCTATAGGATCTAGAGTTTGAGATTTATTAACTTTGGGTGGTGTACTTTCTTGATTTTTTGTATTTCTGGTATCTTTTTTTTGATGTTTATTCATTGTGGCAGGGGGTTTCACAGTCCACCGGTTTGAGACTAATGAATAACTAGGATGTTGCTGTGGTTGCCAATTTCGTATGGCTACCTCCGTGGCTGCTCAGTTGGCCTCTAGTGCCTTGTGTATGTGGTTGCCTCGGGTCTTGGGCTTCTCCGGGGAGCCACCTTTCTGGTCAGCTTGGACTCTGCTGGGCTGGTGGATCATGTACCACAGGGTGTGTGATCGCTGTTGAGCTTTCACTTCCTGTGCAGGACTTCTCCCTGTTCCGTGTGCTCTGGCCCAGGCTGTTGGATCGTGCAGTGGCGACCCCACAGGGTGTGTGGTTTCTGTCGAGTCTCCGCCTCCCTGGCCACACATCTCCCCACTCTGTGCGCACTGTGCTGGGCTGGGGCGTGTCTTCTGCAACCCTCGTCTATCAGCTGGGCCTTCAAGACCCTGCTCAGCACCGCCTCGCCCAGGAAGTCTACCAGGTTTCTGGTAGGCACAGATGACCGGTCGCTCTGGGTGCCTTTGTAGCACTGTGTAGATCTTTCTCGGGACTTGTTCACCTTTGTATCCCCCCCGGTATAAACCGAGTCTAGCGCCCGCCTGCAGCCAGCTCTCTGGCAGGTTCAAGCGGACCTGGGAACTCTCCTACCACACTATTCCCAACCAGAAATTGGTTAGGCTTTTTTCCAAACTGGTGGCCGCAGAGATGATATCTGCCTCCTGGTAACAGGAAGTTTACCAGGGGCCGGAGTCCAGGGTGTGGTGGAGTGACAGTCGGCCCGCCCGTACTTCCTTGCCCTCCTGACACTGGCCAGGGACGCCCCACGCCACCAACCCGCCAGAGAACTGCGGAGGGAGTGGGAGGGGAGGCCGGCCCGCACCCTCCGGAAAGCCCCGCGCCAGGCCAAGCAAGTGGGAAGGCTCAGTGACTGCCGAGCCGGGTGGAGCTGCCAGCACCTGGGAAAATGGAGGCAGCCCCGGGGCGGTGAGTGGCCTGGTGATGCAGGCGGTAGCCAGGTGGGCGTCAGCCCCCCAAACAGGGCTGGTCCAGGGGTCACTCACAGGGTTGTGCCAGGTCGGGCGCTCACTCTCTGTCTCTGGTTTGCCGCCTTCCCCATTCTCGGCTGCTGCCGCCTCGGGCTGTTCAGTCACGGCGCGGCTCGGGCGCTCCCAGGAATCTTCTTTAATGCTGGCCTGAAACCTCGAATCCTGAATAGGGCAGATGGCCACCTTCAGCGCGGCCCCAGCCTCCGGGATCCTGTCTGCATCCACGGCAGCCCTGGCGCCATGTTCCCTGTTTCGAGACTCACTTTTGCAGCTAAGAAACAGTTTTTTCCTGCTCCACACTTCAAAGCTGTTGCCTGTAAATGAGGGAGCCTCTCCTGCCGGGGGCAAAGTGGCAGTCACCCCCCACGACCGGCCACCAGCAGCGGTCCTCCCTTAAGAGATGGCAAGAGGAAGGTCCACAAGTTTCCCGGCTGCCTGAGGCCCAGTGGCCACCTTTTCCACCTCAGCTACTCCGCGCCAACCGCCGCAGCCACCGCCATCTTGAAAACCTCCTTCATTGTAAATTTCTGTTGAAATAGTCACGGAATATTTGCATCCGTTGATAATTTTCACACCTGCAGGGCCTGCGACCCAGGCCTCCTCGTCCGTCCACGTGCCCCTGGTGCCTGTGATGCCAGGCTTGTCTCCTGTCTCCCTGTCTGAGATGCAGCTCTTTGCACACCTCCTAGCTAACTAATCTGGGGTTTTCTTTATATAGAGAAATTATTCTTATCTGGGGAGGAGGAAATGGCATTGTAAACAAATTGAAAACAGAGAGTCCTTGTCTTTTGAAAATTCCTACCAGAGCATTTGTAGGTGTCCTGATACAATGTCAGAGATTTGCTTCAAAGTATTATGAGAGGAGATGGGTAGGGCTATAGGTCAAAGAAGATTGGCCATGACCTGATAACTACTGAAGCACTGGGGGTTCAATAATCTACTTTTGTATGTGTTTGAAATTTTATAAAATAAAAGTTTATATAGTACAATGAGCAATTGTATGCTAAACAATGCAAAAACCTAGACATTACTGATAAATTTCTGGGGAAATATAAAATGCCAAGATATAGAATACCTAAATAGACCAACGAGCATCAAAAAAATTGAAATAGTAATAATAACTCCTCTCCCAAAAGCCCCAGGCCCAGATGGTTTTACAGATAGGTTCTACTCAACTTTCAAAAGGCAGATAATCTCGATCTCATCACAAATTGTTCTAGTAAGTAAAAAGAGAGAGAGCTCAGCATTTTTTGTGAAGCTAACATTGTTAGGCAATCATATTCCTTGCGGACAGTCTAAGATGGCAGCAGAACACCCAAAATGGCTGCAGAAAAGTTTCAAGGACCCTAGAACAGCACATTTTCTGAGAACAAAGGCCCCCCTCACCTTCTTCCTCACCGCCACATCCCCTTTCCACGTGCGTGAATTTCTCCACCAATAGAAAAACCCAACTCAGCTTCAACCCCGCTCACTGCCCACCCCTCCCTCCCTAGCCAATAAGAACAGTCCAGCTCAGCTTAACGGGGTATAAAGGGCCCACCCCAGCTCCCAGTGCTGCTGCGCCCACTTTCCACAGAGTAGCTGCCTGTCCATTTTGCCTGCTTAATACATCGTGGTTGAGCCTTTGTCTCCTGGTGTGTTTCTCATTCTGCGTTCGGGTGGGTTTTTCCTTTCATTGGTGCCCTGATTTGAATGGGGTTTCCCCACTCCTAGTGAGACCCCGCCGTTTCTCTGCCCGTGGTCTGGAGCTCACACCAGGGACGACACTCAGCCCGGCCCTTTTTCCCAATCGCCGCCAGCGCATCCACCACCCGCCTTCTACTTGGTGAGTTTCCAGGACACCGGTTTCACGTCTCTCTCTCTCCCTGTCTCTGTCTCTCGACTCGGCCAAGGCGAGACGAGGTTCCCCTTTCCCACTCCCTCTTGTTCACTGTGGGGTTTTGTTTCTACCAATAGGCATTCGCGAGTCCCGGCGCCGGGTGCCCTTCAGCTCTACAACCCTTTGGGGTCCCTCAACCACCAGGAAACCAGTGACAACCTCTTCCGGGGTTTGAGATTTCTCGATACCCCGTCTGAAGCGGGGACACCCCTTCGGCCACGGTACTCTCTCCTCCCTGTAACATGGGGGTGCTCCGTCTCTCCCGGCCGACTCCTCTCTAAAATGCCTCCTTGATAATCTCAAAACTTTGGGCCTGGTCCCAGACATTAAGCCAAAAAAGCTCATTAGACTTTCTACCGAGGAGTGGCCAGCCTATGATTTAGACAATCATAATAGGTGGCCTCCTTTTGGGTCCCTAAACCCCGATATTCTTCGGGACTTGTATAACTTTTGTAAGCGATCGGGAAACCAGGCCCCAATCCGCTCTGTTCAGGCATTTTCCTCCCTTCGGTCAAATCCCGCCCTGCGCACCGCTTGTAGTCCAGGCCGGGTTTTATCAGCCTGCAGGCCTTCTCTGTCCGCTTCTGCTCCTCCTACGTCTGATGTCGACCTGGCGGACGAACCTCCCCGTTACCGGCAGCGCCCCTTCCGCCACCACCACCCCAACCCTCTGCCTCCCACGCCCCCCCCCGCTCCCCGCTCCCCGCCACACCCATCCAGCCCGCCTGTTACTCGCTCTCCGGGCCCATGAGGCCCAGCCCTGCCCTGCAACTCAGACGCCCCTCTTGGCCCCAATCCGTGAGGTGGCCGGTGCAGAGGGTATTGTTAGGGTTCACGTCCCTTTTTCCATGACCGATCTTTCCCAAATTGAAAAGCGTTTAGGGTCATGCACAACTAACCCTGTTTCTTATACTAAAGAGTTCCAGCATCTCTGCCAGCCTTACAGTTTAACTTTTCATGATGCCTACACTATTCTCGCAAACACCCTATTGCCAGAGGAATGTAGGCGGATCCGGCAAGAGGCCCGATCCTATGGAGATGAGGTCCGTCAGACCAACCCCGCCCAGGCGATTGGGACCCAGGCCATCCTGGGGATCGACCCCCGCTGGGACTATAACACCCCACCTGGCTTGGATCACTGAGACCACTTCCTCACTTGTCTTGTGGCAGGGCTCAAACGGGCTGACCAAAAGACAGTAAACTATGAAAAACTCCAAGAAATAGTTCAAGATAAGAACAAAAAATCCCTCCTCCTTTTTAGACCGCCTTACTAAGGCTTTATTACAGTTCACCGACATAGATCCCAAAACCCCTGACGGGAGACACCTCCTGATGACTTATTTTTTTAACCAAAGCTTCCCTGACATATGGGCAAAGCTAAAAAAAACTAGATCGGGGGCCCCTTACTCCTCAGAACTAAGTCCTAGCTGCTGCGTTTAAGGTCTATCACAGCCAGGACAATAAGGCCAGACACCAAAAATATCAAATGTTGGTGCAGGCTATCAAGGGGTATACCCCCTCAGCTTCCATTCCTCAGAAGGGCCATCCCACACCTAGGGGTCCCCCAGGCCCCTGCTTCAAGTGAGGCAAAGAAGGACATTGGGCACAGTCATGCCCCCACCCCAGGCCTCCATCAAGGCCTTGCCCTAAATGCCACACTCTGGGTCACTGGGGGGTAGACTGCCCTGGCCTCCATAGGGAGGCCGGGTCAGTCTCAGACCCCACACCCAACTTTCTGGGCCTGGCATCTGATGACTGACAGGGCCCTGGGATTCCTCTGTCCACAACCGCCCTTACCACCACAGGGAGCCCAGGACAGAACTCAAGGTCGAGGGCTGCCCTATTTCTTTCCTCGTCGATACGGGAGCCACTCTTTCAGTTCTGACAGAGTTTTGGAGACCCACATCTCCGTCTGATTCACCCATTGTCGGGGTCAGAGGACGGTTTATATTTCCTCTAAAAACCCCTTATGTGCTATGCCATTTCCAACACCATTCTCTTGCTCATCAGTTTTTGGTCATGCCCCAATGTCCAGCTCCCCTGCTGGGCCAGGACATATTAGCAAGGTTTCTCCATTTATTTCCACCATGCCCCATCTTTTCTCCTCACCATCACGGTGGCAGCCCAACCCCCTTTCTATGCAGCCCCCCTTTTGCCGATGCCTGGAGTTGATCCACAAGTTTGGACCATGTCAACTCCTTCATTGTCCCACTGTTCACCAATCCGGATTTTCCTTAAAAATCCCCACCATTTCCCTCGTCAGACTCAATACCCCCTCCCTACCAGCAGCCTATTAGGGCTACAGCTGATTCTCAAAGAGTTATTACAAAAGGGCCTCATTCGGGGTGGCCCATGGCTCACTCGGGAGAGTGAGGTGCTGATAACACCAAGGCCACAGATTCGGATCCTATATAGGGGTGGCTGTTTGGCTCACTGGCTGAGCGTGGTGCTGACAACACCAAGCCAAGTGTTGAGATCCCCTTACCGGTCATCTTTTTAAAAAAACAAAAAAACAAAAGTGCCTCATTCAGCCCACAAATTCCCCCTACAATACCCCTATTCTGGCAGTTAAAAAATCTACTGGCTCATACCGGCTTGTCCAAGATTTGCGTCTCATCAATGAAGCGGCAATCCCAATCCACCCTTTAGTCCCCAGTCCATACACACTTTTATCCTCCATTCTTGCTTCTTCCACCTTTTTTTCAGTTATAGATTTGAAAGATGCTTTTTTCACCGTTCCTTTACACCCATATTCCCAAAATCTTTTCGCATTCACTTGGACCAATCCTCAGTCCCACCACTCTCAGCAGCTCACTTGGACGGTCCTGCCACAAGGCTCCCGTGACAGGCTTCACCTTTTCAGGCAGGCTCTAGCAGCAGACCTTCGTGATTTAACTTTCACCCATTCTTCCCTCCTCCAGTATGTCGATGATCTCCTTTTATGCAGCCCTTCTTACCCCACATCTGAAACCGACACTGTTTCCCTCCTCAATTTTTGGCAAGTAAAGGATACCGGGTATCCCCTCACAAAATCCAGGCTTCCAAATGCTCAGTTAAATATCTGGGAATCCAAATATCACATGGATCAAAGGCTATGACAACAGATTGAAAACAACACCTTTGGGAACTACCCGTCCCAAAATCTAAGGATGAAATATCATCCTTTTTGGGCCTTGCAGGCTATTTTTAGGCTTGGATTCCAAATTACTCCCTTTTAGCCAGACCCTTAATATGAAGCCTCCAAAGGAGATCCAACGGAACCCTTAATGGACTCCATCAAGTCCTCTTTCGAGGACCTCAAACAAGCCCTTATCACAGCCCCAGCACTACATTTACCTGATTTACAACGTCCCTTCCTCTAATATGTTCATGAGAACAAAGCTTTCGGACTGGGTGTACTTGGACAACAACAGGGACCCACTTTTGCCCCTGTAGCCTATTTATCCAAGAAGCTTGATCCCACAGTCCGTGGCTGGGCCCCATGTCTTAGGGCGCTGGCCACCGCCCATGTTCTCCTCCAGGAGGCAAAAAAGCTCACTTTTGCTAGCCCCACCATTATAGCTTCACCCCATCATCTAAAGGACCTCCTGACTCAGAAGGGATTACAAACCCTCCCACCCTGCCGGGTTTTATCCCTCCTTGTCTCTTTCACTCAAGACCCCTCTATGACATTTCAGACTTGTGCCCCTTTACACCCTGCTTCCTTTTTGTCCATTTCAGAAGGACCTCCCTTCCATCATTGCCTCGAGTCATTAGAAGCCCTCCTTCCTTGCCGCTCTCACATTTCCGAGGGCCTTCTAGACAACCCCGCCAATACCTGGCTCACAGATGGCAGTTCCTTTTTGTGTGAGGGAAAATGAAAGGCAGGATATGCCATCGTATCTCCCACTCACATCGTCAAGGCCAGACCTCTGCCACCAAACACCACCAACCAGCAAGCGGAGCTCATTGCAGTAATTTGGGCTTTTAAATTATCAGCAGACAAATCCCTTATGTTATACACTGATTCTAAATATGTTCTCCACATGATTTTATCACATGCAGCAATTTGGAAGGAGAGGGGTTTATTGAACACAAAGAGTGTCACTATCAGCAACTCCAGATTAATTTCCCAACTCCTACGGGCATCTTTATTGCCCTCCAAGGTCAGCATAGTCCATTGTTGGTCACACCAATCTGACTTTTCCCCTGTCACAGTGGGGAATTCCAGGGCAGATCAGGTAGCTAGGCAAGTGGCTCTGTCTTCAGACCCACCCTTAATTTTGCTTGCCCTTTTGCTGGACCCCCCATGGGGTCTCTCCATTGACCCACACAATCAAAATCTTCTATCTTATCTACATTCTTTATTTCACCCCAATACACAGAGTAAAATTGTTCTTGACTTCTTTCTTTTCCTTAACCCCAGAAGACAAGGTCTATCTCCAAAACTTAGCCAAAACATGTCAAGTATGCCAGAAAACCAACCCCAACACCTCATTACAGCCTTCTTCCTTTCCCTCCCATCAGGCACAGGGACACCTCCCCGGATCTGATTGGCAAATAGACTTCACCCGTATGCCAAAGGTTCGTAAACTTTCACACCTCTTAGTTTTAGTGGACACGTTTTCAGGGTGGGTGGAGGCGTTCCCCACTTCCAACAAGAGGGCATCCACGGTTGCCTCTCTTCTCCTTACACACATTATCCCATGATTCGGGGTTCCCACTTTCCAGTCAGACAACAGCCCCAAATTTGTTTCCCAAGTTACACAGGGTATCACAAAGGGCCTTGACATCTCATGGCATTTCCATATACCATATCATCCACGATCCTCCAGGAAGGTTGAGCGCACCAGCCGAACACTTAAGAACATCCTCACTAAACTATCACTTGAACTTCACACCGACTGGGTTGCATTGCTCCCCCTGGCCTTATTCCAGCTCTGGGCTCTCCCGAAACGGCCCTCTTCTATGTCACCATTCAAAGTCATGTATGGTCGCCTGGTTTTGCCTCCTGGGGTGGCCCCTTCCTCCAGCCCATTGCCAGAGCACCTCACCTATCCCCTCCTTTCTTTCATCTGCTCCAAACTTCAGAAACACCAGGAAACCCTTTTACCTGACCCATCCAGGTCTCATGGGGGATTTTAACCCCTGGGGATTGGGTATATTTCTGCCCCCAAGTTGACAGGGGTCCCTTAACCCCAAAATGGGAAGGACCTTTTAAAGTTATTCTTTGTACACCTACAGCTGCCCGGCTGGAAGAGGCCCCAGGAAAATTAACTTCGTGGATTCATATCTCCAGGTTAAAGCCAACCAGGCCGCCTGACCACGAAACAGAGCTTCACCATTCAGGTCGTTCCCACAAGCTCACTTGCTCCATTTCTCCCACCAACCCTCTAAAACTCTGCATATCCCACATGCCCACACTCCCTGCCATTCACAAGTAACCTTCCATGTTTGTGTGGATTTTCAGGTGTGGTCCCCTTTTCTTCGTGGTCCAGTGTTGGGTTATACCAATTCCCATAAGGCTTATCCCTTCAAGCCCCATCAGAATACCCGCCTGTGAAGTAGGATTTTTTGAGATCCACAAATGCAATTAGACCTCCAACTACCCCCCAGACCCCATATCCACTTCAAGTTCTGGGACATCGACTGGGAAGGCAAAATAATACCCGCTCAACTTCTCTAAAATGATCTAAAATAACATGAAGCCCACTGTCCCCATAGTCTTCTTTTCCCTTTCCCTTTTTTGTTCAGGAGCCCCCACGCCTCCAATGCCTCAGTCATCCGCCAGGTGAAGGTTTTATTTACAAGAATCCTGGAAGTCCCAGTTTGGGTCCCACAGCCAAATCACCAGCACTGCTGATTGCCCACCTTGGGGATGCAACACTAGTATTTCCTTTATATTTCCCTCTTTTCCGTCTCTTCCCCAAGATGCAGACCCCAAGATGCAAACCAAATATAATTGTTATACCTATTGGCTTCAAATGAACAGCGGTTGCCCCTACTACTATTGTAACATTCACTCTGTCGGGGGAGGGATGGCCCATGGACCACAACACCTCTACCATAACGGCTCAACATACAGGCTGACTGTCCCGGATCCATGGGACAATAGACGGAAAGATGGGGTCAATGGCAAATTATATGCCTGGACTACTGATTCTTACCCTACAGCCTCACTTCACATTTATATGGCCCTCATAACCTCCTCTGTTCCAAACCCTCCACTAAAAAATAAATGTCAGGTCATTAAAAACCAAGAACAACTCTTAGGCCACCACTTACGAGCTTCCACAAGCTCAGAGCCCTTTTCTTGTATAAAACTCGTCCAACAAGGCCTCACAGTGGCGAACCTTTCTGGCCTGGGGAATTTATCCCACTGTTTTCTTTGTGCTGCTTTGGGCAAATCCCCATTAGTGGCCGTTCCCCTCCCAGGCCCATTTAATCCACACACTACCTCAACTTTGGCTCCTTTTTCCCCTCTCCAGGACATTCCCTTGTTTACTAACCCCTCAAATTCAATAATATCCTTCTGCTGTACCACCCCTAATTCCTCTCTTTGCAATACAACCCAACAAAACGTTACCAGCCAACATGCCCCCGTTGGAGGTTTCTTTTGGTGCAATGGCACCCTCTCTAAGGCCCTCAACACCTCAGCCTCCCACCTTCGCCTACCTGTTTTATTGATTCCCCAGCTCACCGTCTACAGTCAGGCTGAAGTTATTGCCTTAGTTAGTTCCCCAGACAAACAAAAATGGGCAATTTTCCTCCCTCTGGTCCTCGAGGTTTCCTTGGCCTCCTCTCTGGTGGCTGCAGGACTAAGCATGGGGACACTTGCCCACTCTATAGACTCAAGTAGAGATCTTTCAGAAAAACTCCAGGTGGCCATTGAGGCCTCAGCAGAGTCCTCGGCCTCATTGCAGCGCCAAATCACCTCACTGGCCCAAGTAACTCCAAAACAGGCACGCCCTAGACCTCCTCACGGCAGAAAAGGGTGGCACCTGCATGTTCCTCAACGAGGAATGCTGTTATTACATCAACAAAACGGGTGTGATTGAAACTAATCTCCAAAGTTGGGCCAAAATCCATGAGTTTCTCAAAAACAGGTATTGCCTGGGGGACCCCCACCTCACCTCAGTGGTGGCAGTCCTCCCTGACCTCACGGCTCCTCCCCTTTCTAAGCCCACTTCTCCTCATTGGGGTATTATTAACTCTGGCCCCTTGTGCCCTTCGCTTCATTCGCTTCATTCAGGAATGAATTCGCGAGGTGTCTCGGGTTTCTGTCAACCAGCTCATCCTCAAGGAATGCTTGCCACTGCCAAATGATAAAGACACGTCCCTATCTTTCCTCCACGCCCTTCAGGAGGGCAGTTGGTTACTCCCTAACATCCATCAGGCCAAAGATGTGTTGGAGGGGCTCAGTGGCCTGTGGGTCCAAAGAACGTTCTCCACCTTCTCAGCCGCAGAAATCAGAACTTTCAGCACCTGGCTGTACGGCCTGGTACTCCTCATGCTTGGTTAACCGCACCTCCCCCTCTTCCTTTCCCATACCGTCCCCTCCTTCTTTGCCCCCATCCAGCAGGAAGTAGCCAGAGATGACGGCGATGCCCGTTTTCCAATCTAAACCAAAGAGGGGAAAATGTTACGCAATCATATTCTACCCGAGGACAGTCTAAGATGGCAGCGGAACGCCCAAAATGGCTGCACGAAAGTTTCAAGGCCCCTAGAGCAGCACATTTTCTGAGAACAAAGGCCCCCCTCCCCTTCTTCCTCACCGCCACATCCCCTTCCCACGTGCGTGAATTTCTCCACCAATAGAAAAACCCCAACTCAGCTTCAACCCCGCTCACTGCCCACCCCTCCCTCCCTAGCCAATAAGAACAGTCCAGCTCAGCGTAACGGGGTATAAAGGGCCCACCCCAGCTCCCAATGCTGCTGCGCCCACTTTCCACAGAGCCACCGCCTGTCCATTTTGCCTGCTTAATACATAGTGGTTGAGCCTTTGTCTCCTGGTGTGTTTCTCATTCTGCGTTCAGACTGGGTTTTTCCTTTCAAACATAATCTTGATTAAAAATCAGATTGGGACAACATAAATAAAAAAATGTATGGGCCCATTTCACTTACAAATGAGGCTGCAAAAAAACTAAATAAAATATCAGCTGAACTAATCCAACAATGTACTAAAAATGAGATATGTTTATCCCAGCAATGCAAGAAAGATTTACAGGAGAATGGATCAATATTATTCATCACAGCAAAGAGTAAACAAGGGCAGGCCGGCCCGTGGCTCGCTCGGGAGAGTGTGGTGCTGATAGCACCAAGACCACGGGTTCGGATCCCATATAGGGATGGCTGGTTAGCTCACTTGAGAGAGCATGGTACTGACAACACCAAGTCAAGGGTTAAGATTCCCTTACCAGTCATCTTTAAAAAAAAAAAAAAAAAAAAAAAAGTAAACAAGAGAAAACATTCATTTCAGTAGATGCAGAAAAAACATTTAATAAAGTTCAACAACTATTTAAGACTGTTATCATTAAAAATCTTAGCAAACTAAGTATATGCACTGAATGCTTGTTTCCCCCCAACCCCCATTAATATGTTGAAATCTAATTCCCAATGTGATGGTATTAGGTGGTAGGGCCTTTGGGAGATGATTAGGTCATGAGGTGGAGCCCTCATGAGTAGGATTAGTGTCCTTAACAGGGGCTGAAAAGACCAGACTCCCTTCTTCCACCATGTGAGCCCTCACCAGACACCAAATCTGTCAGTACCTTGATCTTGGACTTCCCAGCCTCCAGAACTGTAAGAAATAAATTTGCGCTGTCTATTAATTGCCAGTTTATGGCATTTTGTTATAGCAGCTCGAATGGACTAAGACTCTAAGAATGGAAAAGAAATTCCCTAAGTTGGTACAAAAAAGTCTATAGCAAATATTTTCTTAGGGAGAAAATTTAGGCACATTCCCTGTAAAATTGGGAAAAAGATAAAAATGCATCATTACTGCTACTGTATGGCAGTACAAGAGATCCTAACCAGTGCTGTGAGAAAAGAAAAGGAAAAAAACGGGTTTAGTGATTTGAAGAGAAAGAATGAGGTAAACCTGCCATTATTTGTAGACAATATGACCATCTACATAGAAAAACCAACAGAACAAAGAACCTATCACAACTAATAATAAAGTTTGGCAAAGTTGTCAGAAATAAGATCAACTTACAAAAATCTTTAAGACTTTTTTACACCAGTGGTTCTCAATCAGGAGTGATTTGCCCCTCAGGTACAGTTGACAAATTTAGTAAATAAAAATATAATAAGTATGTCCCATGCAATATTTGGGATAAAATATTGGGTGTCCTGTATTTTATCTGTCAATCCCACCTCTGGGAAGGATTTGGCATCTGAAGACATTTTGTCACAACTGGGGTTGGGGTGCCACTGGCATCTGATGGATATAAACCAGGGATGCTGCTAAACATCCTACAATGCACAGGACAGCACCTCCCCTCCCCCAACAAAGAATTATCCAGCCCAAAATGTCGGGGGTGCTGCGGTTGAAAAACCACGCTGTACAGCTGCAATAACCAACCAAAAAATATAATAAAAATCAAGGACCATGTACAGCAACTATGAACTGTCTCAGCACTAACTTAATGAATTCATGAAACCTCCACAGAGAAAACTTTGAAACTCTACTAAAAGGCATGAAAGATTTTATGAATACACAGAGAGACATTTTATGCTCTTGTGAGTATGCTAAAGGTCAATTCCAGCCCCCAAATTGGTAAATCCATTGCATTTCTAAACAAAATTTAAGCTGAATTTTTTCAGAGATTAGATAAACTTATTCTAAAATTTACATGGAGGAATAAAGGGCCATGAATAGCACAGTCAGCTTTGAAAAAGAAGAGGGAAAACTAGCCCTGCTAGACATGAGGGCACACTCCCAAGCCTTGGTAATAGAAACAGTATGTTACTGGCCCAATAGACAAAACAGATCAATGGGACAGAAAGCAACACTCAGAAACAGACCCTGACAAACTCAGTATAAACGCCTCAGAAAAGGCGTTCCAGATCAGTAAGAAAAGACATAATATCACTTCTTGGCCTTTTGCCTAAGATCAAGTACAGTATCTGTTCTTATCAGAAAAGACATTTACTCACTAATAACATGGGGGGAAAAAAACACTGGACCCTACCTAATATTACATAGAAAGATGGATTTCCAAGGGTTTTATGAATCCTTTAAGATAAAAAGTAAACCTATAAATAAAATTAACAAAACACCATGTTAGTGGTCAGACGGTGAGAAAGGTCAAAAGTACAAACAATAAAGAAAAAACATTGGTGGACTTAAATACACAAAAAGAATTTCTAGTCAACAGTATCTAAAGCCAACAAGGGACTGATATCTGTATTAAACCAAGAACTCCAGCAAATCAGGAAGGAAAAAGAAAAAATCATGGTTAGAAAGTCAGCAAGGAGTATGCATAACAGACTTTTTGGGGGGCACCTGGCTGGTACGGGGTATGAACCCTTGACCTTGGTGTTACAAGGCTGCACCGTAACCGACTGAGCTAACTGGACAGCCCCCAGCAATGAAATAAAGAGGCACTTAGGGAAAATCCGAAAGGTTAAGAAACATATGAAGAAATGCTCAAACCTGTACTAGAGAAATGTAAGTTAAAACAACCAAAAAGATCTCACTTTACATTCAGCAGATTAACAACAATTAGAAGGTTGGATAATACCAATGTTAGCAGAGATTTGCTGTTGGTGGATGAGGGGCTGGGGCAGCCTTGCAGGAGAATAATCTGGAAGTTCCAGGGTCTAATGAAGCAAACGTACACCCTGTGATTGACTCTCCCCCTCCTGGGTGGATGCCAGAGAGATTATCACAAAGATGATTAAGGGGACATGTGCAAAGATGCTCATTGCAATGACGTTTATGTAGTGGAGTTGAGCGAGTGCATATGTCCACCATTGAGAGAATGGCTGGAAAGATATAGCACATGCACACAGTGGGGTATTATGCAGCAACCGGAAGTAAGGAATTGGATGTACACGGGGCCGCATCTATGGGTCTTTAACAGCATGGTGCTTAGTGGAAATAGAACAAAAAGAGACTTTTAGCCAATAGCATCTTGTAAATTTTTTTTAAATGCACACAAAACAATATATGCTTCATAAAGACACATGCAAAAATAAATTGCACATCAAACACAGTAACAGTCGTTGACTGTGAGTGGAGAATGGAAAAGAGAAATGAGGATAAAGGAGAATAAGGAAATAAAAATGTGAGAAAGGTCCGAACAAAGACTAGAAAATGTTCTGAACTGAGCAGGAGTGAGTAATTTGGCCTCTGCACCTGGGGCCCAAACTAAAGGAAACAAAGGAAGAAAAAAAAAGCTTGAGGGGCTTGGCAGAAGCTGGAAAAGCTATTTCCAAGCTGCAGACAGCTTGGGTGCGGAGAGTTTCCGGTGAGGAACCCCACGGAGGAGGTGGGAGTTGGGTAGGGGGAGGCAGCCCCGGGGAAGCCCATGAGCACAGGGGTCCAGGGCTTTCATAGTGCAGAAACCCATTTACAATTACACACTGAGAAAATTCTCTTCTGAACTTCTTTCCCAGTATTATGGTCTGTGGACAATTAAGGGTCAACATCCACTCCAGAGCCCCCGGTGGAAAATGTGAAAGCAGCTCTTTCCTGAGGCTGTGAGGTGGAGGCCACAGAGACCTAGGGCGGCAGGTGGTACCAAAACTACATTGAGCCTGGCAGGCAAAGCAGAGCTAGCTGGGGGGCCCAGACTTCCTCGGGTCAGGATGCAGAGCCCCTGAGTATCATGAGTAATCTGAGGGGGAGATGCTGAGGAAGGGGGCTGAGCCCTCCACCACAGTTCAGTGAGGCAGAGGAGGCATTCAGGAAAACCTATTACACCTCCTTTGTCATAAATCGTAATTTTTTCTACAAAAATAGGGTCATCATATAGCTCTAGAACATACTTTTAGTATGAAGCGGCATACTGTCAACATTTCCTATATTATTAAATATTCTTCTATAACACCATATAATGGTTTTATAGGGTGCATGCCAGTTACTTTCCTAATTGTGTAGATCCATGCTGCCCCACCCTCCCCTGCCCTGATGTCTATCACAGGATACCCCATTTCCTGGGCTCTTTGCCAACACACTTTCAGCTAAGTTCAGCCAATGGAAAACACTGAAGAAAACTAAAGGGTGAGAGGGAGAGAAGGCAGGGTATTTCTTTTTTTTTTTTTTTTTTTTTTTTTTTTTAAAAGATGACCAGTAAGGGGATCTTAACCCTTGACTTGGTGTTGTGAGCACCACGCTCAGCCAGTGAGCGAACCGGCCATCCGTATATGGGATCCGAACCCGGGGCCTTGGTGTTATCAGCACCGCACTCTACCGAGTGAGCCACGGGCCGGCCCAAGGCAGGGTATTTCTACATCCCCCACCAGCTTTGTGATTCCAGTTCCTACCCCCACCCCACCCCCAGCTTCTGGACTCTGATCCAGCAGTGGGATAGAAGTGGCTTTTCTTGATGTTGCGAATCTCTGGATTGCTTCTGTGTATTGTTTGGCTTCTCAGCTCTCCCATCACCTGTATAATCAAGTCACTGTATTAAAACGGTTGCAATAACTGGAGTGGATTGTTTTCCTGACTTGGCCCTGATACAGGGTGGGCAGGCCCGTTCTGCAGAGACAGCTTCTCTCTTTTGCTATTCTAAGTCATACAATAGTCAATCCCCTTAGAGCTAAATTTTTAGTCCCTAACTGTATTTCCTTAGCATAAATTTCTAGAAAATTATACAAAACATGCTTTTGATGCATATTGCCTATCTCCCCTCTTAAATGAGTTGTACCAATTTAAACTTCCACCAAGAGTATATGAGAATGCTCCTATAATCTCACCAATTTGATTAAAAACAAAAAGGGCCTAACTTTTTCTTCACAACTAGAGAGGCTGAATTTTATTCTTCAGCTATCTCTATTGTCCTTTTAGCCTTGGCCATCTTCCTCCCTCGGTTACTGTTGAGCAGGCATCAGTGGGCATCACTAGGGACTTTTGAAGAATTCATTCCCCAGATCTGTGTTTTGCTCATTGAGGAGAGGGGAAAGATGGGGAGAGCAACAACAAAGCAAGCGCTTTTTAGACATTCACATACATAGGGGCCACATGCTGTGAATATGAATCACATCCGCCTGTGAGACCAGCTCCAGCACCTGAGGGTTGTGCTACATCTCAGCCATGCAGCTTAAACAGCAGGCTGTGGGGCGAGCCATGGTTCTTCAGTGGGGCTGGAAATCTAGACCAAGAAGAGCGGCCTTCCCATTCCACTGGGACTGAGTTTCTGGGAAGAGAAATATCTGGGATCAGACCAAGTCTTGGCCATATACCCATCAAACACGTACACTCAAAATCAAGACATAATTCATCAGACTGGCCAGGAAGTGCTAATACACCCAAAAGATGACTATACTCTTGAAAACACTCATGAATTACACATTGAGTATTTTGAAAAAGGTTAAAATTTATTAATAGTTAACATCACATAGTTAATTCACGAGTCCTTTATTGTACATAATGACATCTTCACTAGACTGAGGTGCTCAAGGATGTGAGATGATCTGCTATTCAGCTCACCCCAAAGATTGAGATCCACTGTATTTACACCAGACAAAGCAGCATCAGCAAAGGACTGTCATCTAATTCTGGGAACACAGACATTCAAAATACACTTTTCAGTGTTCCTTGTTGGAAACCAACAACACATCTGTAATAGTTACACACACATCGCTACTTTTAATAAATGTGTAATTTCATAAATGTTGCATATTCTTCAACTTTAAAATTTAAGTTAAAATTTATCTCTATTTCATGGGCATCCTTTAGTGATCCACAAATTTACAGGTGGTTTTTGGCTTTCATGTAGGAGGCACCCATGTTTTGGATCAGTTAATGCAGATGGGAGCAGCAGAGGAGCTACACCAGACGGGGAAAGTGATACTGGCACAGACAAGAAGCACCAGCTCCTCTTCCTTCTTTGCCTCCCGGGACGACCTGGGCAGTTTGCACTTGTTTATACCCCACTTCGTTCAAAAATCATATAACCACACACTATTCTCAGCACAAGTTTGATAAATGTGTAAAAAACTGGGTGCAATTCAGTCATGAGTTTCTTTTCATCTTTCTGTTTGATCCTTATATCCTATCAGGAGTGTTAAAGACCATTCCTCTTTATCATGTAGTATCCAGGTTTTTAGGGCACAAGTGGGCTTTCACAGTCAGAATTAACTACACTCTTGGAAAGTAGGGGATAGAGGGTTGTACACCACTCCCATCCCTCCCAATAGTTTGAAACACATACTGTGTATAAAAACACAGAAACAGACCTATGCCAGCTCAGCCTAGGAAAGCACACAGACAACACTTTTTGTAAAACATCTACAAAACAAACCCAAGGGGAAACTCAGTAGGAAAGCACAAATATGCCAGAAATGTTGTCCCTGAGGTTTTGTTTGTTTGGTTGTTGTTTTTGTGTGTTGTTAATGATTAGACAGAATTTTTTTAAAAGATTTTGGTGTCTTCTTTCATCTTATCAGAAAGCTTTCAAAAGACTACCAATTGCCCTAGGAATATTTCTGAGCAATGAGTCTATTTGAAATGATTTCTTTGGTTTCCTTTGGTTACCATCCCATGTAATATTGCCCCAGTAAAGTCTCTAGACAGAGCAGCCAGTTGCTGTGGTTTGCTGGATCCGTAGGCTCAGTGTCTGTCTGTCTCTATCCCTGCCTTCCACACGTTTCCAAGACTGCAGGGGAAGAAGGAGCCAGAAAGCAGCTGCCTTATCATTCATTCACCCTGAAGAGGCTTCCCTTCTCTTCCCGCAGGTGAATGAGGTACTTCTAGTAACTAGTCAGTATCTTCACCTTCTGTCCTTTAACTACACTGATGTACTAATGGGGCCAAGTCTGACGAGACCTGCCTACTATATACATAACAAATTAACATATAAATACATTACATACAACTGACCATTACAAGTCGAGATGAAGGAGCAGACCTACTTCATGAACTATATAAATTTCAAACATAAATTAAAATAGTGTTTCCACATTCTCAGGAAAAAATTTTAAAAGAAACCAAAAGGCTCCCCCTGCCCCAAAGGTCCATGGCTCGTGGATGTTCCGTGGGCCCACAGTGAGAGGCAACAACAGGCCCACTCACAGGATGTCGACTCTTGGCTGTGGTTTCATTGCCCAACTTGGGATTCTTCAATTTCAGGAACAGCAAGTGCTGGACTCCATGGGGCAAATGCTTGTAGATGAGGCTGAAGCAGGGCCACCACCTGGAGAGCCGTGGATTTCCCTCCACTCTACCCTTGCCCTCCCCGTCTGCCTGGAGGAGAATCAGCTCACATTCGTGGAGACCTCCCAGACCTCTGACGGCAGAAACAGTATCAACATCTGTGTGGGGGGTGCTCTCCACTTAGAAATGTCATATTCAGGCTCCAAGTGAAGCAACCTTATTTTCATTAGTGTCCCCATCCTGTGGGATTACACAGGGACATGGAATCTTGGAATCTGGCCCAGGGATTACTAAAGGTTTTTTGTTTTTTTGGGTTTTTTTAAGTTTTGAGTGAACCAATGGGAATGGTTGTAACCAGTATGAACAAATCCTTACTTCAAACTGCATTTATCTCAGGAGGGCCAAGGCTTGGGCAACAATCTCTACAGTGAGTATACGCAGAGACAAAACCAGTCCAGTAGGGTCCTCTCTGCCAAGGAAAAGCCAAGGCGTCTGTCTATTGCATAAGGGGATGACAACTTATAATTTAAAACATGGTCGAGGGGGAACCAGAAGAAGTCCCTTCCAATCTCAGGGGTTCTATCGCTGTCCAGCCTCACGGATGCGGCAGGCCACAGCAGTGATGAGAGCTGCCCCTTTTCCGCTGCCGTCCTCTGACTCCAGGAAGGACACATCACATTTTGGAGCCAGGTCCTTTACTGTCTCATGCATGATTTTGGCAAAGCTGGAAAAGATGGAAGGAAGACACAGGAAAAAACATCTTAGTCATGACTGATTTGTGTGCTCAGAGATGAGACCCTAAGTAGCGATGCTGAGAACCCAGGAACAATTAAGGTGAGGAGAAGGACAACAGCTGCAACGTGTTCAGCACTTACTGTGCATCACATACCAGGAAATTGAGACTCGAGATGTCAGCAACATGCCCCAGTTCTACTTCATAGCAGGCGATCGCAAGAGCAAGGATTCAACTCTGAGACAAATGTCTGAGATTCTGGCAAATTGCACTCTTAAAACTAATCAGTGGGGCTGGCCGGTTAGCTCGGTTGGTTAGAGCACCGTCTTATAACACCAAAGTCTAGGGTTCAGATCCCTTCCCGACCAGCCGTGCCCCTCACCCACCCCCCAAAAAACTAATCAATGAAAGAGAAGTTCAACAGTCATGGAAGCCACAGGTGTGCCTTGGAGAGGAGCATAACCTGTTCACAAACTCTGGAGTGGGGGACCAAGACCCATGAATGTGATTTTATATTTTCCAGGGCTGTTGCCTCACATCAGACCCACATCTACTCCAAAATGCCAATGAAGGCAAAAGGAACGGACTGTTACTGTTAGGACATCCCAGTGACCACAGATCCTTTCCACATAGGACTAAAGAGATAATCACCATCCACCCCACACAGCAGGGTCAGGACACCCTCCCCATCTGTGAAGGACACCAAGTCCCAGGGCCGGTGCCTGGGCTTCTGTCCACCTTCCAACCGTTATCTAGAACCAAAACCCCTATTTTCACAATGACACTGATCATCAAGAAAAGGGACTCAGAACTCCTGAAGTTCCCCTCTCTTCACTAACTGTGTAGATTGGGAGGGTCTCTTAACTCCTTGAAATATACATTATGACAACACGTAACAGTTCAGTCAAGGACTCTCCATCCTGTGCCCACTGTCCAGGCCCGGACACAGATCTGCCCTTTTAATCTGTAGCTGAAAGGCTTCTAGGGAGAGGGTTTTGGGCACTAACTGACCTCGAAACAAACTATTCAAAACAGGCAAATGAGGGAAGAAAAGAGAAGAGAAATGGTGATAAGAGTGGAGAAAGGAAAAATGAGATGGAGAAAAGGAAAGGAGTGAAAAGAAAAGGAAACTCGGTATTTCCATACTGAGGGGGCGGCAAACTTCTCCAAAGGGCCAGGCAGCTAATACTTTCAGCTGCGCAGGCCATGTGGTCTGTCGCGACTACTCTGCCATGTGTGCAGCGGTAAAGACAACACGTAAATGACGGGGCATGGCTGTGTTCCAACAACACAAAGCAGCTGCAGCTTGCCAACCCCTGCCCTAGGCTGTTGAGAAAATCTTTCTCCAGAGTTCTAGCATAATTTACAAGAGCGTTCATAGCAACACTGTAATAGTCAAAACCTAGAAATAACCCAAATAGCACATCATCAATAAAATAACTATAGTATACTGAAAGGTACACTAGACAGCCCTGAAAATTAATGAACTACAGCTGCACACTTCAATATGGACGCATCTCAGAACATAAACACTGTGTGAGAAAAGCCAGCTGGAAAGATGCCACGTGATTCCGTTGATGGCAAGTTCAAAACTAAGTGAAACTCCACAATACAGATGCACACCCTGATACATGGGGGAAAGGAAAGCAAGGGACTGACTCAACACAACACTCACCCCTGGCAGGGCAGAGCAAGGGTACAACTGGGGAGGGGCTCAGAGGGGGCTTCCAACACAGGAGTTTAAACACAGGTCTACTTCTGGTTATAACTGAAATATGTATGAGTATATCATATACACTCTTTGGAATGGCTGATAATTTGTCACAAAGTAAAAAGAGAGAGACAGGGAAAGGGAACAGAGAAGACAGCATGAGAAAAAAGACAGACAGGAGGGTTGGGGTCAGGCACTCACTGAGGATGTAGCTTATAAAGGGTCCCATCCACACCGACTGTCACTTTGAGAGTGTCCAGCCCGCGGTTTTCTCGTATCTTGTCCACCACGGCAGCCATGCCTGCGCCACAGAGCTGGGCTGCCCGTCGCGCTACCACAGTGCACACCTCCTTGACAATGATGCTGTCGTCACAGGTGCTGTCGAGCCCCAGGTGGTGCAGGATGGCTCGGACCTGCAGCAGCGCCACGCAGTCACTGGGGTGGGGGAGACAGCAAGGTGAGTGGTCAGTAGTGCGCCAAGGCGGCTCCTTTATCAGGAGAGGCTCCGGGGCGCCGGGAGAGCTGGCCCTCCAGGACCTGGCCCTGCCAGGTGGTTCCCATTCCTAAACTCAGCCATTGCTCATCCCACGGAACCACACTGGCTCTTTCTGAGGGTGACGGCGATCCAAAGAAATGGCTCTTCGTTCCACTTTTCCCACGCATGGTAGGATATTGTTACTACAAAACTGATGCTCAAAACAAAAGGAAACTCACTGTGTCTACGTGTTCCACTCATCTGGAAATATAAAGACGGCAACAGTACCCATATGTGATAATTTGTAGTTACAAAGCTTTTTCATGCCCATTCTCCCGCTGCTGTTCACAGGCCCACAGGACAAGCATTAACCAAGCAGATCCTGACTCCTGCTCTATTTCTACTCCACCACCCTGGGTGGCCTGAACTCCACTTGTGCATTATTTAGGAAACAAATGTAAATAAAATTTTAGGAAAAAAAATAATCCCTATTATATAGAGAAAACTACTTCAGAAGCCTGGAATATAAGCAGACATGCAAACTAGAACATATTCTCTCCAGTGCAGATGCCCTAGGGCCTACTCATGTCAGTTGTCTAATTTCTGTTCCATGCCCTGAGAGTAATGACATAACATTAATTTTTAAAGGGCTTCAAAATTCACCAATCTAATTTGGAGCAGACTTTTCCAACATTAGACTGGAGGAGAGAGGCTTTGCTCCAATGAGCTGCCCCATGGCGTGTTTACGTTTCCAACCTTTACCCAATACTGGCTGCCTGATTACTGCAGCCCGCATTAGGGAGGACCTTCAGTGTGGGTGCTTTAATAGATTATCTTCCTCTGTCTATTTCAATTTACATGATATGAGCAGATATCTTTCTACCTTTGATACCTTGTCTAAAAGTCAACAATATAACTTTGCATGCCCTCATGCCATGCTCAGCCTGCTCTTTCATGAGAATGTTATATATTTGCCCTTAAAATGACAACTGTCCATGAGGTGCTTTAGGAAACACTAGAGACATGGATGTGTTAGCCACTAAACTGGCCTCTATGTAAGCCATGCCCTAATCTGATTTGAGCTGTGGAAATCCTTCAGCTTGTCTGTCCATGAGAAAAAAGGAAGACAAGGTTGCCACCCTGCCCCAAGCCCTAAACACTCACCTCTCAATCTGAGACAAGAACTTGGTTTCAAAGATTCCCCTTGTCTTGAGCCGCTCTGAGATGCGGCCGCGGAAGAGCAGCCCACGCTTGGTGAAATCGATGAGGATGTTACGGACAATCTCACCCAGGTACATGCCACTGATCATTTTCTCGTACCTGCAATGCAGATAACATTCATGGAGGTTAAGCAGGAAGATGGTGAGATGTGCTGAGACAGGACAGGCCAGCTCAGCCACCCCGGTGGCATTAGAGAGTGTAGGGCACACAGAGTCCCCTTGGTGGGAAGGAAATGCTCTTTGCTCACTTGGGCAGGATTTCTGGTATCCTCCCATGTTGATCTGCCACCTTCAGCAAAATTGGCCACAGTGCCTAAGGCCCATGGGGCTCCCTGAGATTGGCCCCAGCTTCTGGGCTCACTTCCTTTCCAAGGCTTATTCCCAGCTCCTTGAAAAGGAATACAGTCAAACCCCACTACACTTCCAGGAGAAGGGGAGGACGCTGAGTCTTAACTCTTAATTTCACTAGGCATTTAGCATGCTTTCTTTAGGATCTATTCATTATTACTCAAGATGGCCCCCCGTCCTGGCCAATGGAACTGAACATGACCATGCAGTGGCTTCAGGGTCTCTTGGCCCCTGTGCGTAGTGCCTTAAAAAAAGGTGAGTGGCCCAGTTTCAACCAAGACCCCATCAACACCCCATCCTGACCCGCCCCAGCCTGCTTCCTTCATTAATATTGCCTGTCTGGCCCCTAGCGGCATTTTCGTCTGTGACCTCTACTCTAGACAAATGTTTTGCAAAGTGTATTCTGTAGAACTAGGGTCCTTGATCTGATCAGTCTGGTTAGGAAACACTACAGGCAACATCTTCCTGATGGGAAGTGTCTTAGGTCTTAAAGCACTGTCTCTCAATTCAGACACCCTAGCCCCCGCCATACATAGAGCTTTGTGACGCTGGGGCTATTGCCCCTTGTCCAGTTGACAATAGAGGGTGCTAAATGATGACTAGATAGAGAAGGAAGAAAAGATTTGCTCCTGACCCCGGCAATGCTTCCTTACCCTGGTAGCAGCACGTGGTTTGAATTCTATTTTTCCTCCCAGTGTCAGACCTGGGTTCTAATAGTCTCCTGCCTGTTCTCCCAGTCCTTGGGGTGGAAGCTGCTTCCTACATTCACTAACTCAGAACTTTCCAGGTATATTTGACAAGGAACCCTTTCAAGAAAACCTTTTCAATTAACATCAAGAGAATATTCGTCCTGGGAGACGCTGTTGTAGAGGCTCCTATCCGTCGTCGCCGTCCAGTTTTGGGGCACACATAACGGCAGTTGGGCACCTACCTCTGCTTGCCAGGGTTGAGGGAAAGCTCATCCACAGCCACGTCGAATTCCGTGCGGAAGTCATCCAGGCATCCATTGTCCCCGAAGGCCCCCCACTCCATGTTGACGCACATCCGGCCCTCTTCCCCTTCCACCAGCTCCACGTTGCGCATCTCCTCCATGTAGCAGGCATTGCTGCCTGTGCCTGCCAGTCACAGAACCACGGGGTGGGCTTGGCACTGTCCTCCCACCTACCCGAGGCCATGCAGCCCCACACGGGAAGGACAGCCCAGGGCCTTACCAACAATGAGGCCGACTTCACAGTGAGGGTCTTCATAGCCACAGGTCATCATTGTTCCGACTGTGTCGTTGACCACAGCAACCACGTCCAGGTCAAACTCCTGAGAAGACAGCAACAGATGCACAGTACACAAATGAACCCCAATATTCTCCTTCCAGACCTTTGCAAGGGAGTTTGGCATGTATATAAAATACATCTCATACACCAGGGCTCATTCTCTGGTTTCATTCAGGTCTCTGCTCAAATATCAGAGAGACCCTCCCTGGTTGTGCTATTTAAGACTGCCCCTTCCCCAGCCCACTCCTTCTACTTGCTCTCCTGGCCCAGCCTCATTTTTCTTCATCACTCTTAAGAGCACCTGCCATCAGGTCGTGGGCTCATTTGTTTACTGAACAAGACTTTGTTGTGGTCACTCCTGAATCCCTGGTGCGGAGAGCAAGGCTGGACACAGAGTGGACGCTAGATAATTGCTGAATGACCAAGTTGTTTCCCCCCAACCAATACAACTGCACTTCACATTGCCCCCACGTTCTGAACACACGGATCACTTCAGGCACCGAGGGGCCGACACATGGGGCCTCAGGCCACAGCTCCCCCACCTCTCGCCGGTGGATCGCTTCCTTCAGCAGGGTGACCACGTCCTCGCCCTCGCAGCCAGACACCTTGAAGCCTTTTGTCCACTTGAGGAGGATGCTCTAAAAATCACACGAGCGTTAAGAGGACTCAGAAGGACACATGAGAATGAAGAGGATGTCAAAAGGGCTCCCAGGGGTCACTCCTGGGGCCTGGCTGTGCTTCTGGCTCTCATCCTCACAGATATACAGGTTCCCTGGCATAACTAATAATCTCACCCACAAGTGATCCTAAGCCTGCTTCCAAGATACTTACTTGGATTTTTTCAGCACTTACTATGCACCAGGTACTGGCAAGCACTTCATGTTACATCATTTAAGCCTCACAGCCACCTTGTGGAACATGCCTCATTATCTTGTCCATCTTACAGATAACTGAGGCTCTGGAGTGACTTGCCCAAGTCCTACACTTGAAAGAGAGGAGCACGATTCACCTGGCACCGGCAGACCCTAGTGATGGGGCTCATGAGCACCATGTGGCTGCCCCTGCTGTAGAACGCTTAGCACCCTCACTGGGCAAAGTAGTTTGCCCTGTCCCTGTCCTTTATTTACATCAGAAAGGTCAGTGTGTGTCTCTTAATTTTCACATTCCAGTATCCAGTGAACAAGAGCCCTGCCACAGCTGGGGTGACATCTGGGGTGGGTTTCACCACCACCTCACGCTTCTCAGTGAGGGAGCACTCCGGGCTCCTCCTGGAGGCCTATGGGCCCCTCGTCTTCAATGGGTGCTTTGCATGTCACAGGGCCCTCTGGGAGCAGATGCACAGTGGCTTTGAACATTGGGGAAATGTTTCAGGTTTTGCTCCCAGGTGCCCTCTCTGCTGCTGCAGCCCATCAGAAAACAAGCACCAGGGCTCCCAGATCCCTTCTCCAAGAGGTCAGGGTCCATCAGTGGGCTGTGCTCACAACCCACACACTCACATGGCTTCTCTAGGCTTTGCTCAGGGGTGCATGCCAACAGCTTGGCCTTTCATTCACATCAACCTGGACATGTGCCATTTTCAGATCCCAGGAGACTCAGAAAAATAAAGCACATGTGTGCAGGGTCCTGGTTTACACACCCACATCCATACTAGTGTATGCCTCTTTCTTCCCGTCCCTCTCGTCTATAAGCCTGCTCCACATCTCTGACAAAAGTTTCTGTTGTGCACTTTAAAGTTCACAGAATGTTCCACTAACATTAGTTCAGGTGCTCCTTAATAATAAGACAAGCAGAGGCCCCAGTATCTGGGACACCTGCCCAAGGCCAGCAGCAGTAAACGTGGCTGGGGCTTCACCACCCTCCTCAGTGCCTGCTCATCTGCACCAACAGGATGGTCTCAGCAGAGCCAACAGGCAGAGCTGTCTTCTGCTTTACTTGCTCTTACCTTTTACAATTCTAAGCTTAACACGTGTTCCTTACAGAAACTTGCAACACATGCAATAAAATCTAGTAAAATGACCTGGAACTTTACAATTCAGACAGGAACAGTTAACTTGTCTTCTGGTTCACCTGATAAATATATAAGTAAAGACAAATACATGTTGACGTGAAAAGTAAGATAGGGTCTGTTTAAAAATATTTTACTAGGAAAAGTCTGGAAAGATATAAACTTCCACTGTAGTGTTATGTTTTTATCTTCCTATTAATCATATTTTGGGGCACTGAAAAAAAATAATGTGTGGAGAGAAAGGAATTAGAAAAGCTTAAAGCAATGCTGCACTGGTTAACACTGGGCGAATGTTAAAAGGTGTCAGGGAATACTGGACGAAGTAGGGTTTTGATTGCAGGACTTCCCAAAATCTTCATTACACTAGTACACGTGGGGAATTTTACTCTCAGAGGGGGAGGAGCGGGAGGCACTCACAAAACTAAACCGAGCCTTGAGGGCTGATACTCTAGTGACGCTGTGGGGAACACTGGCCTTTCTTTGTCACTGGGGTGGGCTGCTCTGTTCTGGCCAAGCTAACTCTTCCTGTGATTTGTTCCCACCTACACATCCTTCTCCACCCTGGCCAGGCCTGCCAGCCTTTCTTCCCCTCCAGCTCCTTCTTCTGACGTGTTCCAAGTACTTCTCATGTGCTCTAGGTATGTGTGTAGATTAACATCTGCATGTGAATCCTCAGGCTTCAGTGTCCCATTGGTGCCACATTCCAGTTAGAATAAGCAGCTCTTACTGTTGTGTTTTATCTGCCTAGTTTGTGAGCACCTAAGGTAGGAACCATGCATCTTGTACCTGGCAACTGTGTCCACAGCATCCTGTATACCTGTGGCATGCATGTGGGCTTCCCCATGACTGAGACCTAGAGGAACAACTGCTTAAATAATAGTATTCTGCCATCTAATATGAGTACACCAATCATCAGCCAGACCCAAGCACTGCCTACACGGTCTCCTCCACTTCTTGGTGCTCTCATGTCCAGGACATCTGCGAGTCCCAGATCTTCACAATTGCTTTGTGCATACAAGGCAAGGGAAAGGAGAATGAGAAGCAAAGGCAAGACTAAGGAAGAGCCAGGGCATCCAAACCACAGGAGACGGAATGAACATGCCCACGCCTGTAACGAGGGCGTCAGGAACAGGACAGCATAACTGAAAGCATGGGCTCTGGAGTTGGGAAACTAGAATTCAAATTGTGGCTTGGCCCCTCCCAGGCTATGCCACCTGGAGCAAGATACTCAGCACCTCTGTAGACCTCATTTTCCTCTCCACAAAATGGGTACAACAAACACCTATCTTATATGGTTGCTACGAGGATTAAATGAGACAATTTGCATATGAAGCCTAACATAGTACCTGACATAAATAAAGTGCTGAAAAAATGTTAGTTAGTATTTTGATTAGCTTCATCATCATCATCCCAAAGACCATTACAGCTGAGCTAACTGACTCAATTTCCACCAGCCTTGACTAACTGTTCCCACCAAGGGGCCCCTCCACGCCTCAGGTCACACGTGCCCTTCTCTTCCTCCCCTCAGCTCAACTTCGTCCCCTGCTCCAAACTCAGCTGACTGACAGTCAATAAAGCCCCTCCGAGAGCCCCCCAGGAAGATCCTGTTACCTCGTCCAGGCTGTTCTGCTGGCAGGGGAAGGAGAAGGTGAAACCCAGAGGCAGGGACACGCCCTTCATGCCCATGTACTCAAGGAAGTCGGCGATGCACTGGACAATGTGGTCAAAGAGCTGCAGGGAAAGGAGGGGGTGCTGACAGACGGGCCCTGGCCAGGGCAGGCAGTCCCCGGCAGGTCCTGAGCATGAGCGCCAGGTTTCCACCCAGAAGAAACATAAGCTCAGGCACAAACCGGAGTATAGGCCAGGCCAGGGCCATGGGTAAGCAGAGGAAGTGCCGTCCTTGAAGGCAAGAAGCAGATGTTTCCTGGCCCCCCCCCCCCCCCCCCCGCAGGCAACACCCTGCCTCACCTCGTCCCCAGTGCCGTGCATGACCTCCTGCGGGATGGAGTAGATCTTGTTGTGCATCTCCACGCCGCGCCACTTCCCATTCCGCACGCGCACCAGCAGGACCCGGAAATTTGTTCCTCCCAGGTCCAAGGCCAGGAAGTCCCCTTTCTCTGGAAAAGCGATCCAGGAAGGTGATGAGTGGGGTATCACCACCTCCCACAGCAGAGAGTGAGGACGTCTAAGCACCCTCCCCTCCCCTGGAGGCACTGCCAGCCTCAGGGGATGATGGACTGTGAGCCCCACCTAATGCTGAAGAAAACAAGATCCCAGGACCAGATCCCTGCCAGCTCTTTAGTAGTTCTCAAATGAGTCCAAGTGGTAGGGCCCTAGAAGTCAGAAAGAACTCTGAAGAACAGTGGGAATGCTGATACAGTACACTTAAAACTATCTAAATACTATACACCATTCTAGCTAAATCAAATACACCTTATATTAGATTCTAGAAGAGAGAAGGAACAGCAGAGTCCACTCTTTAAAGGACATTGAAGGGAAGTCTTTTAAGCTGAGAAGCCTCCTTCGTTGGGCAATCACAATGCACACATGCCTCACACAGTCCTCAGTCAGCGCTTAGGCAGCCCTGTGAGGCAGGCATTTCATTCCCCTTCATGGATAATTGAGACCTGGTGAGCTAGGTTAAGTCACTTGCCCAGGGCCACAAAGCCAAAACATGGCAGAGCAGAACCAAGTCCCAGGGTCTTTGTCTAGAACCTGTACCGACTGTGCTACACTGGCCTGCTCATCAATCGTTTCCTCTGAATTGCAAAAAGACCACAATTTCTTAGGTTGCAAGACTTAGACCAAGGGTCAGAAATTTTTTCCTGTAAAAGGCCAGACAAGAAACATGTTAGACTTTGTGGGCCATACATACAGTCTCTGCTGCAGCCTCTCAACTTTGCCACAGTAGTGTAAGGCAGCCATAAACACTACACAGACAGAGGGGCATGACTGTGTACTCATAAAACTTTATTTACAAAAGTAGGTGGTAGGCCCAATATGGCCCCTGGGTCATAGTTTGCTGACCCCAGATCCAGACCAATGCAGTGGTTGCAAGAGCTGGCTCTGGAACCTGAATCCCTGGGTATGAATCCCAGCTCTGGCATTTTCAAGTTGTGTGAACTTGGGAAGGTTTCTTAATTTCTCTCTGCCTCAGTTTTCTGCCAAACATAGCAGTTTGTTAATAAACAAAATGAACTGCTAATCTTTTTAAACAGTGAACAAAGATCAAATGAATTAACACACATAAATTAATAAACAAGATCAAATGAATTAATACATATAGTAAGCATTCACTAAGTATTGACTATTATTGCTGTTCGACTGCAGCAGAGAATGCCTTTGTTGAGCTTATCAAACACTAGAATTCCATAGTAATAAAGCTGTAGAAACATGTTCTGGTTCAAATGTTCAATGCTAATGCTAAGGGAGCCCTCCCAGAGCACCAATGCCACCATGTGAGCCGGTGGCCACCTGCGGCATACCTGTGCCGTCGGGAGTGGCGCACACGTAGGTGGGCAGCATCTTGACAGGGGCAGTCGCATGCGTCTCCTTGCTCAGACCTCGCTCCATTTCTACCTTCATCCTCCTCTTGACTTCCAGCAGCTGCTCATGGCTCAGCTTCAGAGACTCCAGGGTGTTCTGCCGGGCTCGGTGTTGGTAGGCCAGCCGATAGGCCACTGCTGTCACCATGGCTGCCCCTTTGCCACTGCCATCCTCAGAGCGGAGAAAACGGACGTCGCAGTCGGGCACCAGTCGCCTCACGGTCTTGTGAAGACGCTTGGCAAAACTGGAGTCAGCCAGATGGGGTAAGAGACAGGTGTCCACGGTTAGGGTCAATGGTACAAATGGTCAGAAAGTAGCTTATCACCTCGGCCCAAATGGCAGGAGGCCCCTGCAGCAACCTCTCCTGATTCTTTCCCCAGTTAGGGGACACTGCATAAGAACTCAAACATTCAACTGTGACCACCCTGGCTGACCCCACTGAAAGAAAAGAACCCTTGTAACAAGCCACTGTCCCCTGCCTGCAGCCACACCAGACCTCTCATTCCTCATCGTCTGGCCCACACACCACAACTCCTCTGCCCAGTGTGGTACAATCAGCCTCGTGGCTGGAGCAGCTCAATGGAATCAGGTGATTCCGATGCCACCTACTGTCCATGTCCCATCCCTCATTTCACTTGATGCTTCCTGGGAAAGATGCAAAACAGAACAACTAGAAATGCTCTTCTGCATTTTGGCCTCTCTTTTGCCAGTTTCTGCCAATGATCTCAAAGGTGCCTGAACAGCTAAAGACAGCAGGTATGTTCAGCAAGAAATGCTCCAGGTGGTGGCTGCTATGAGCCATGGTCATGCTACCCCAAGTGTGGTCTGTGGGCCAGTAGCCTCCCTGGGAACTTTTAGAGATACAGGGTCTCAGGCTCACCCAGATCTTCTGAATGAAAATCTGCCTCTTAACAAGATCCCAGGTAATTCATGTGCACATTAAAGTTTTTGAGGCACTGGGCTAGGAGACTAGGGAAAGTCAGGGCTGAGGGTTTCTGCATCAACCAATTCAGTTAATGAAGGCACACTGAACTGGCACTCAAATTAGTGAAAGTGATACCTTTCAGGTCCCAGCTGAAATTTGAACATTTTGGTATATGTGACCTGAGGGATCAAAATGTGGACAGGGCAGGATCGGTTTACTGCTGACATCAGCCAGAGAAGCTGGTAACCCACTGGGCTGGGGTGGCCCGTGGCAGAGGACACAGCACCTGCAGGAACCACCAGCACTCACGAGAGAGTAAAAAGCAAAGTACTCATACAGAGGAGGATGGCAAAAAAGAGTGCCCAGTGACCAGGGAGCTCCACGTAGACCCCAAGTCGTCCTCAGCCTTCAGAAACCACCTCCACCCATGCCAGGGACGACAGCCTCCCAGTTCCCACTTGCTGGGTGAGAACTTTTATTCAACAAAGCCCTTCAACTCCACGGTCCATCCACACCACCCCCAGAATGCACAACAGGGCTCGCCCATGGAGCTGCTAAGGTCCCCAGGTGCTCTGGGAGCTCCATAATTCCCGCACCCAGGACGCTGACTCACTGCGGATGTTTCTTGTAGACGGAGCCGTCGACGCCGACGGTGGAGCGTAGCCGCTCCACGCCCTTGTTCTCCTTGAGGCGCCACAGCACAGCAGCCAGGGTGGCCGCGCACAGGCTGGCTGAGCGTGTGGACACGATCTGGCAGATCCGGTGAGTGGCCACGCAGTCCTCCTGTGTCGGGTCCAGGCCCAGCCGCACCAGGATTTCGCGGGCCTTCCGGATGCCATCCTTCTCCCTGAGAAGCAGAAAGAGTGTGGGCTCATGTCTGATCCGCTGTGGCCAGTGGGGGCGGGGGGCAGCAAGGAAGGCCCTCGGCTCCAGCAAGCTCCTTCTCCCAGTGAGGGTAGGATCCCTCTTCACTCCTCTGCCCACCTATGGGGGATAGAAGTGAGGAGGGAGCAAACCACCACACGCACGCACACATGCACGCACGCAGACGCACGCACGCACGCACGCGCACACACAGAATGCTGCCTGCCACAGCGTTCTGCAGCCTTCCGGGGGCCTTTCTTCCTGGTGAGAAAAATTAGTCTTTCTTTTGTGAGGGCAAGGCCCTGTTCTCGGTGCTTTACAGGCGGAGTTTTGTGAGTGTGAATTTGTGCCATGTTTGCATGTCTTTGGGTAGACGGACAGCGTCTGTGCCATCAGCCACCTCTGAGCACGTGGGTCCTGCTGTGGGCCCACCCATTTTCTCTTTCCAAAGCAGTCCATCACATCCCACCGTGGAGTTGACGCTGCTTTGACTTGTGCTAAAGATGGTGGTAAAGGCTGGTGCTATGACATTCGCACCCTTCACGGGAAATAAACGCTTCACGAATCTAGGCACAGTTCCTTCAGGAATTTCCACTTATAGCAAAGTGGCTTGAATGGTTTCACTGTTCCCTTTGGCAGCAAAATCACCCCCTCTCTACCATCTGGCCCCCCAAATAACAGGACCTCCTCAATCTACAAGTGGAAGTCTCAAGAACAGGAACCCAATTCTCAGGATACAGTTAACTGAAAAACAAAAATCAGGCTGTTCGTCCTCATTCCCACCCCGCTGGGCTGTGAAAATGCAGCCTCGGCTCTATGTCCAGGGTCTAGTGGTATTTTTCTGTTATGAATCAGGGGTCAGGACAGAGTTCCTTTTGAGAATCATCAGTAGGGAATGAGGCATCAGAGCTTCAGGGGAAAGGAAAGGAGGCAGATGCAGTGAGTCATTAGGGCCTCGGGGAGCCTCCGGCCTTTGACACAGTGCAATAGCCCGAGTCCCTGCACATGGTGGCCAACCATTCCCCACACCTGAGTCACTTTGGTAGTAATCACACTCAAAATCAGCAAGCGTGGAGACTGGGAAGGGAATGAAGCCACAGGCCCACCTTGGTCCACATTGTGCAAGACCCTCTTGCAGTCCACACTTGAAGTGACATAGTTCAATGACCCTTCCTCATTCCCCAACTACCATCTACCCTTTTAGAGACCCAGCAAACAGGGATGTGGTGGGGCTGGAAGCTCACCCTTCAATATCTGAAACGTCTTTGGTCTCAAAGCGGCCTTTGATGAGCAGCTCTGGGCTGAGCTTGCCCCCGAAAAGCAGCTCCTCCTTGGCCATCTTCACCAGGATGAGCCTCACCAGCTCCCCCATGTACATCCCACTGATCATCTTCTCAAACCTGGAAAGAGATACAGACCCCAAAAATAAAGTCCCCACTGTCAATGAACTCACGACCTTCCTGTGGCAGCAAGATGCACACACGTGAAACCTCAGCCATACTTAGAGGCTGGTGCACAATTAAGAGTTGACTTTTGCAGTGCTAAGAATGAGATGTATGGGGAAGTGACAGCTCAGGGGGGCTGGAGGGGCTGGGGGGCCTTGAACTATGGAATGGAATGGGCCTTAGGCAGCCAAACAAAATATTCAGGGAGTGTGGAACATTCTGGAACAGCGTGAATTTTAAGTAATGATTTTTAAAATTCTCTAGCACGGAAATGCTTTTTTCTTATAATAAAATCTTATATAGAGCCCCAATATTTATTTAAAAAAGAAAAAAAGTCAATCTGATGAAACATGGGGCACAGGCCCAGCAACCAAGCCACATGCACTGCCCTCCTCTGCAAGCCATCTGTGGATTCCTGAGAAAATGGCATGAAAACAACCTGGGGCAGGGGGATGATGATGCAAGATTATACGGGCAGGTTGGGACAGATGAGAGTTGGAGCTAGCTCTGAGCTCTGAATGGAATCTGGGAGTAGAAAGTCAGAAGTTTCTGAGCAGGCAAGTGACAAATAAAAGGCATGGTTTAGAAAGGCAGGGGCCGGCCCAAACTGAGGGCAGTTGGGTAATTTAATTTTTCAATACTAGGTGACACTGTTTCCTTTAGAAATCGATCTTTCTGGATAGGACAATGTGATGGAAGGAAACCAAGCCCTGGTAATCCTTTTTGACAAAAAGCCATTTCTGGGTATCTCAGAAGGAATCTTGGTGTTAGAGAGAGGAGGCACTCAGGGCCTGCCAGCACTAACTAGGACGGGCCAGAGCAGGCGTGTGGGAAGCATGAAGACATCACCTACCAGAGAGGAAACCCAGGCCCTCAGGAAGTGACTTGCTCAAGACCAAAGGCCAGGCACAGCAGAACTGCAGCTAAGTGAGAGCTGATGAAATTGTTCAGAGCACAGAGTGTCTTTAAAACACTGAAGCACCGACACAGGCACACGGCCTGTTGGCAGCCTGGCTACAACAGGAAGAAACTCCTTTGTTGGCTTCAGCATCTTCTCCCACAAAGCTGGTCCTATGGGAGGTTCTAATTATTGGCTCACAGAGCCCTAGGGCCAATGGGGCTCCCAAATGTGGGTGGGTTTTTAATAAGTTTTTAGTCTCAGTTTTAAAACCATTGGAAGATATTTACTCAGAAACATATTAAGAGTGGGGAGAAGTTGTCTATGATGACTTCTGGGCTATCACCACTGACAATTTGATGTATGTCCTCCCAGCCTTTGTCTTGACTGAGGACAAGCCAGGGGTGTCTTGTCAAAGCCTGGCTGGCAATTTTGTCTTCTGACACTTCAAAGGGCATATGGGTCCTTGGAATGACTTGGGTGTGCCTCATTAATGGAGTCAGACATTGGGCAAGTGACTTTTCAGCTTGTGAACCTCTCAACACTCATGGCAGCCACAATCAGTAGGTCCCTAAGAAAGTTCAAGTAAATGAACTCACATTTTGATAAGTGAGAGAAGCTTGTGACCTAAGTAAGCCATGCTTTGAGGAAGCAAGGACTCTCCTATAAAGAAAAAGTCTATCCACCGCTGACCTGGCGTATAGGGCTGGATTTTCCTCTCCAAGTAGAGATCTGCACTAAAAGCTTTCCTAAAACTGTCACAGCAACAAGAGAGGCACGGCTTTGCTCAAGACATTTGCGACTGCCTGCAGAGCTTGCAGCAATCCCTGTTTGAAGATCTTTAACAGGGACATTTGACAAATGTTTGTGACAGTGAAATCAAGTTTTGTAAGAGTCAAAAGTAACTAAAAACTGGAGTATAGCATTCATGGTCCAAAATGCTGGGGCCCCTCCTTTAATCCATCCCCGGGCATGGCTGGGCCACAGGTCCAGGGAAGGAGGCCAAGAGGCTCCTTAGCAGCTTTTCCATCAGCCATGGGTCTACCTGCAGCTTGGAAATGGGACTCTGGGACTCTGTGACCCAAGAATATAGGAGCCAACTGTCACAGCCTTGTCCTCTGGGCAGTGATGGGGAAACTACAAAAGAAGCTTTCAGAGACCCTGATCTCAGCCATCTCAACATGACTTTCCTTATATGGTACATGGTTTCTACGAACAATTTACAAACAGAAGGTGGACAGAAAGAGCAGTCTCAGAATATGAGCTTCCAAAGTGACTGCTTGGAAGGACACAGCCACATATTAGCTACAATCTGCTTTACCTGCCTGCTCTGTTTTAGAGCCCTCTTAGTAATTCATAGTCACAAACATTCCCGTAACCAGTGGGTACCTCAGCAACCTTTTGGGATATTGGACTGTAAAGAAAACGCAGAAACCACGCCCTGGCCCTGGCCAGCCCAACCTCAGCTCCTGAGCCCACCCCCAAGCCCACCACACAGGAGGGGCCTACTCACAGTTGCTTCCCAGGGTTTAGCGAGCCCATGTCGATCTCGTGGTCAAACTCCGTGCGAATGTCATTGAGTGTGCCGTCGTCCCCAAAGGCCCCCCACTCCATGTTGATACACATCCGCCCCTCGTCGCCCTCCACCATGTCAATGTGGCGCATCTCCTCCATGTAGCAGGCATTGCTGCCCGTGCCTGGCCAAAGCAAGGAACTGCTCAGCAGCCACCTGCACTGTCCTCTCCCCTCCAATCTTCCTCTTAGACAACTGTCCTTAGGGTGGCTGGGACTCCTTGCTGCAGACTCCTGAGGCATCCCGACACATGGTCCAATCCTCCACCACCCTCCAACTCTACAAGTCCTGGCTCAGCCCTCCAAAGTGGCTGCATCACTATATTTGAATATGAAGGACAAAGGAACACCGTGGATCTTCCTCCCTTTCCACCCCCATCCACTGGCCGCACTGGTCGTCATACCCAGTGTTCACTCACCTATGATTAGACCAATCTCACAGTTGTGATCATCATAACCACAGGTCATCATGGTTCCAACTGTATCGTTCACCACAGCCACAATGTCAATATCAAAGTCCTGTGGGGATAAAAGGGAGGGCTCTGATGTTTGCCATCACAGAAGGGTTACAGATGTGAAAACGGGGAAAGGGCAAGACACGCAGCTCAAGTGCAACAGGGCTGCCCCTTACTAACAGAGGCAAAGTAGATTAGAGCTGGAAGTCTAGGGCCAGAGCCAGTGGAACAGCAGCAACTCACTCCCCACCCCACTTATCCTCATCGTGGAAGACCATTTTCCTGATACCAGCCATTGGTCTCGCTTATAGCCATCACTGCACCAATGAGAGCCCGTCCTGCTGTTGTCTGCTCCTCCTCTTTCTCCTCTCTCTCTCCCTCTCTCTCTCATGTCAACATCATCCCAACATTCTCACTTGAAAATGGTATTCAAATCTTTTTCATGTTAAGGTTTTTCTTGCACCAGGGCTATGATTATTTATCCATTGTGATAATCTATAAACCACAAAGTCATCTGATCACATATAAGATTTACTGGGTAAGCATAGCAGGGAAGAAGAAAAGAAAACTTATCCTTAAGCTCCACAAAAGCTTCTCTCACTGAGTTGAGGACAGACAGGGACAGAGTCTAGGCAAAAGAATGCAAAGAGCCTGCAGACCCAAGTTCCAGCCACCCCACTCACCCCTCTCCGCTGGATGGCCTTCCGGATCAGATCCACCACGTCTCTGCCTTCCACTCCAGTGCACTTGAACCCCTTGGTCCATGAGACCAGGTAACTCTGGAAAAGGACCAAGGAATGAATACTGATTTCCCACAACTAAAAAACTCAGACCACATTCCTCAAACAGCCATCACGAGCAGAGACCTCTGCCTCAGGCTGAACTAAAGTCAAGATGGAATTTGTACATTGCTTCCTGACTTGCCTGGGAAGGAAAAGCTCTGGCCCCATTAAAGACCAGGAATTGGGTAGAGAAGACTATAGAACTGCCAAAATAAGACACTTATATCCTCACATCACGAACTCCCCAGGCACCTTTCTTCTGAGGGTCTTTATCATAACACTTTAGATCAGCGGAGTTCCCAATTTCTCATTCCTGTTGTCCTGGGCAGGATAAGGAGACTGCAATGTGTGTGGAGGGGACGGTGACAGAGAGCACCCCTTCCTCTGATACTTCTTCACCATACCCCACACAGACACACAGTCACCCAGAAGCACGAAACTCCCAATATTCAAACCTCGATTGCACAGCCCCTCAGTGCCGCCACCACCACCACAGTGGCAGCTGGCTCGGAGTCCTTCCAGTGCTCCCAGTCCCAGGAGTGAAGCAGAAAAAGCATCTGAAGAGCCCATCTCACCTCGTCCAGTTTAGTCTGGTGGCAGGGGAACGAGAAGGTGAAACCCAGCGGGAGCTTCTTCTCCTTGATTTGCAGCTTATCCATGAAGTTAGCCAAGCATTCGGCAATGTGGTCAAACAGCTACAGGCAACGACACAGGCAGATGAGTGCAGGCAGAGTAGTATAGAGATTAAAAAGCAGGGACTTTTGTCTCAGAAAGGAACTTGCTCAATGTGAGCATAACCCATATCTCCTCTGAAATCATTTGCTCATCTACAATATGGTATTGATCACTGGACCTTCCCTCACAGAGTTACTGAAAGGATTAAAGGAGTGAATGCATATAAGGGCTTAATATTAGTTAGTGATCATTAAATGCTGTCTTGTACTTAAACCATTTATCTAAACTGCTGTGAAAATAACCCTGCAAGACAGGAGAAATCATGGCCAGTGTTGATCAGAAAGTCATCGCATGCCCCAGTAATAGAACATCCTTTGGTGGCCCTGTCAGAAGTCCCCAGACTTGAATGCCCAGCTGATTAACTTACTAGAAAGAACATGCCATCTCACTGCCAAGAAGTATTTTAGCATCCCTGTCTTTTGTGATTGCGGGGGCCGTTGGGGGGACAGGACATTCTCTGTTGGCATCCTGTGAACCAACTTTAACAAAAACAAGTAACTTTTCTATTTTTCCTCCATTCTAGAAAACTAATCTCCTGGGGGCAATTCAAGGGAGTTATCTTTTTCTAACTTCAAAACAGAGCACCCAGTGAGTCCATGAAGAGCGCTAAAAAATAAACACAGTTTTGTGGATGGGCATCCTCGTGACCACAACCACCCTGAACAGGACCCACAGCTCCTAAGCCTTAGAAAAAGCTATATTCACACTAAACCAGGCTTTCAATCAGCCCAAAGCCCACAATCCCCTAGCTTCCTTCTAGCCCACTCAGCAGCCTCAAAGAGAAGCTGGTGACCCTACAGATGCTCAGAGGCTGAGATCCGGGGTATTCTGGTACAAAAAGTAAGCAGAGGCCAACGAGGCTGAGCAGATTACAAGGGCCAGATTGACCAGGTGGCAAAATCTAAAAGCCAAGGGTGGATGGAAGAAGACAACTTCCCCTTTTCTCTAAAGGAAGAAGCAAGAAGTTTCTACAAAACCACAGGTTCCCAAAGTGTGATGCTGCAGCATCAACATCACCACCCTCACCTGGAAACATGTTAAAAATGCAAATTCTAGGGTCCCACCCAGACCTACTATAGCAGAAACTCTGGGTGTAGGGTCCTGAGATCTGTTAACAAGATCCTGATGCACTAAACCATAGAAACTACTTGTGTTTACAAAGGAACTGAGAGGTCGGGGGAGAGAGGTTGACAGGCCTATTGGCTCCCCTGATGCCTGGGTATGGTCAGCAGGAGGGACCCAGGAAGACAAGGCCACCCCAATCTGAAAGTTCAGTTCTAACTGAACCTCCTCCATTGCTTCTGTTCCTCTGTCTGATCCCACACAAAGTTAACAACAGCTGATGCTGAAACTTTGACCTCTAAACCAAAACATTCTCAAGAGCAATGGCTGGGCAAGGACAGAGCTCTCTCACCAATGGAATCAACAATGCATGTGGGCTAACTCCTTCAAGCAGAGGTCAAGTATTTTAGTATGCAGATAGGGTCTAGAGAGATATTCAGCAAGTTCTATTCTGTTGAGAAATTTATTGCAGGTAAATTATACAACGCATATATTAAACAAATTTCCGGCCCCTTCTTTCTGGTACTCTAATTAAAATGTTCTTTAGTACAAATAGTTTTTAATCCAAAGAAAGGAAGTTGCAGAAACTGTGCAAAGGGATAAGGTCAATCATCAGAGATTGGGGGGCAGGGGGCCTTTAGAAGGGGAGAAGCAAAATGATTTCCCCTGACCCAGCCCTGACCACTGCTCCCTTTCCAATTGCACTCCCACAGGGGGAGGCAGAGAAAAAAGGCAGTGAAGAGGCATTACATAATGCCCTGCCCAATACAGTAGCCACTGGCCATCAGTAGCTATTTCAATAAATTAGAATTTTAAAAAATTAAAAATTCAGTTCCTCTTTTATACTAACCACATTTCAAATGCTCAGTGCCACAGGTGGCTGTCTGGTGGCTACTGCATTGCACAGGGCAGATACACAGAGAAGTTCCACCACTGTGAAAAGTTCCATTAGCCAGTGCTATGGTCAAAGAATGTATACTTTTTCAAAAGTGTTGAAGAGGAAACCATCTGCTTCCTTATTGGAAGACTATCTCCTTTTTTCTTAGCTGAAGACGTGAGGATACGATGCTGGACAAAAGAGCTAACACCTTCCTGCCATAAAAAGTCTCAAAGGGCATTATTTTATGAAGTTAGAAAGGTTTCCTTTTCCTTATTGGTCTAAGAATCTGCTCACTCCCCTTCCCACAAGATACCCTTTAAAAATCTTAAGTGGCTTCTATTCAGGTTTGCAATCTACTGCTCTTAAGCGGAAGTTAATGTTCCAGAAGACGGATTTTACCCAGGGACGCACACTGCCCATGTTCACAGTTCTTCAAAAGCCTCTGCGTGTTTGAAGTTTGGTCATTCTGTCTTGGTTTTAACTAAATTGCATTTTTCAAATCCATTTGCTTTCCTTCAATTAAAATATTGACACCTAATACGAAAAAAAGAAAACAGAGGAAAAACAGCACCAGTAACCCTGTCGCTAAAATAGCTATTATGAACATCTTTCCAGCCTTTTTTCTAAGTGTTTTCTGTTGCTTTTAGGTATATAGTATTCTTTCCCTTCCTCAGGGAATAGACACTGGTATTTTCTCCTATTTTTCTTTCTGTGTCATTTTTATGTAGTATTTTTCCATTTATTCAAAACCTGTCTAATATTCCAATAGTTTCATTATTTCTTCCAGGTGGGTCTCATAGTTTTTGTTGGTTTTTCTTTTTTTTCTATTTTAGACTAAAACTGTTTATGAATAGTATGGAGAATAGAAATAATTATCTTTATACTCTCTTGGTGATTTGAGAGAATTTAAGGTAAGCTTTTCAAGTAAAACTTTATTCAGATCTTGAATGTTTGAAATGGATTATCTTTCTGTATTGGCAGACACACTTCATTGTCCGCAGGAGTCCCAAACCATTGCCAGGCTCTGGGGAGGACGCTGCAGGGGCTGGGAGGTACCGGGTCCCTTCATGTTGTTGAGGTAAGGGCAACAGGCTATGGAGATGAGATACAAATGCATGGAGTGTGCCATTCTCATAAAACTTAAAAATCCACCTAAGACATCATCATCACATTGCAATTTTTTTTCACAATCACAGCTAAACTTTAGGTGCTCTTTTTGGTTTTGTCTTATTAACTTGGTTCTCAGATATCTGTAATCTAGGGGGTGGGACCTGGGACAGGAGATAGAGGCAACGGGAAGGAAAGGTGACCACATCCCCCATGATGGAAAACAATGCAATTGCTGGCCACAGAGACATACAGCAGAGTAGGAAGAAGCTATTACATTAACGAAGCCTCCTGGGAAAAAATTATAAGAGCACCGTTTATGTGCCAGGCATTGTGCTAAATACTGAATGTGCATCATCTCCTCTAATCTGCACCACAGTCTGGGTACTGTCATCCCTATTCACAGATGAATAAACTGAGGCTCTGCCAGGTGCCATCCTGCCCAGAATCCCACAGCTAGATTACCTGAACACAGGGCCCAACCTCTTCAACACGTCAGCGAGGTGCAGGCATGAGGGAGGCCGTGTGGGAGCCTCTCCCCTGTGTGTCCTTCCAGACATTGCACTGGAGCCCTATGACAACCTCACCCAAGCTAAAATGTTCACAGTCCCAGGGACCCGGCCTCATCTTTCCAACCCCAGCATTAAGACAAGGAAAGCAGGTTTACCCTCAGAATCACCCCCAAAGACAAATAAAGGGTCTAAAAATATCTCCCCACATGTTCTACCCATAGTCAGAAATTCCTTTCCCAGGAGGTGGCCTGGCATCGTGGAAAGAACAGTGACTAAGGGCTGCGCCTCTTCCAGGCCCCAAGGCCCAAGATACGGCAATGCTGGGACACGTCTTACTTAGATTTCATGTTTCTCCTCCATTCACGCTTTTCATGATTGAGGACACACTGGGTATAAAACATGGCAGCAATAGCCAGAGCTCCAGCTGAGAGGGATTCCTACAGCTGTGCTAGTGTCCAGGAATGTCTTCCATGACTGCCTCTCCATGGGCTGCAAGCAGCTGGAGAAGGTGCAGAAAGAATGTCCCAAAGAAGGTTTTTGTAAGGCGGTGTCGCACTGACAGAAGGTTCGTACCTCGTTGCCGCTGCCACGCATGATGTCCTCAGGGATGGCGTAGATCTGGTTCTCCATCTCCACCTTCTGGAGCCCATTGTCCGTTACTCTCACCCGAAGCACACGGAAGTTGGTCCCTCCCAGGTCCAGAGCCAGAAACTCTCCATGTTCTGCAAAGAAAAGAAGGGCCACCATTAGCTTCAGGAGAGACAAATAAGTCAACCTGCTCCACAGAGATGAACCAGGACTTAAATCACAGTCTCTCCCAGGACACCGTTTGGCAATGGGTGAGGTGTGGCTGGTGGGTTTTACTTTCCTGTACACACATTAATGTGTCATCTGCTTTTCTTTTCTTTTCTTTTTTTTTTTTTTTGTCTTTTTGTGACCGGCCGCACCGCGCTCAGCCAGTGAGTGCACCGGCCATCCTTATATAGGATCTGAACCCGTGGCGGGAGCACTGCTGCGCTCCCAGCGCCGTACTCTCCTGAGTGCGCCACGGGGTCGGCCCTTGTCTGCTTTTCTTAATACTAAGCACTTCTATATCACTTTTATAATTGCCATCAACAATGAGACCATTTCACATTCAATGACGGGGTGCTCATCCCTTCACATGAGCCAACTATTTCCCTAGTGCTTTCGGCAAGTCCCCATTGAGCTCCAGGGGCCCGGCAAGCCCTGTGCCGGGGTCCATGCCTCAGTTTTGTTCTTCATATCCCCAGAACACCCAGCACGCTGCTGCAGGCCTGAGGGCCCCGTGTCTTCTGCCAAACTGTGATTGCATTACAAAATGTACTTTCTAATGTTTGCATACTATGATGGCAGGGTCCTGAGGCAAGATCAGAGGGTCATGTGATAGAGTGGAATGGAGTTCAACTGGCAGGTCAAGCAAGTGTCCCCCACAAGGATCTCAGGCTTATTAGAATGTGAGCAAATGCTGACCCCAGAGTATGTAGGGCAAGTCGGGCCACTCAGCTCTTCCACTCCATCAAGCCACAGAGCTCTGAGGGAGCAGAGGACAGTGAGACTCAATGGGCCGAGCTCTCCGTGGGTCACTACGAAGGCACAGTTCCTTCTCTACAGGAAACAAGCAGTACAGACAGGAAACATCCAGATTCTGGACAATAATACAGCCTGCTATGGGGAAGCACCCATTGTATGGCACAGAATGAAAGTGCTGAAGAGGCGCGGAGCCCACAGCCAGGTCTGGGAGAGGAGGTGGGCTCACCCTCCCGCAGCCCCTCAGTGGGGAATGGCTCCTCCAGTCAGTCCTGCGACGCCCCACTGCACCTTCTCTCAGGATACAAGGTAATTGCCCAGGGACTTACTGGCATGTCTGTCAACACTCAGCCCCTTCTTGAGGGGAGACTGCCTATGAAGGAAGGTGGATGGATCGGAGGGTCAGGGAAATGCTCTGACTCAATGAATCAACAAGGTTTATTCCATGCTCAGGTCCCTTGGCAGTCCCCTGTGCCCAAAGGGGAAACTTGGGGTGACATCACCCACCAGAGATTCCCGCACACCTAGCAGTCAGGTGGTGTGTTATACGGAGACTGGCTCTGAAGCCCACATTGCCACTTTTTAGCTGAGGCAGGTTCCTGAGCCTTGGAGCCTCAGCTGCCTCATCTCTAAAATGTGAACATTGTATCTTATCGGGTCACTGTGAGGGGAAAAATTAGATGGTGTGCCTTAAGCACCCAGCACTGTGCCAGGGACTTAGGACACACTCAATAAGTACAAGATACTTTCCATCCAGGCTCTCAGCAAACACTGCCCCATGCCTACACTTGAGTTTCCCAGGCTCATAACAGCAGGGGAGACTAGAAACCTGTCCAAGAAAAGCCAGTGGAATCAGCTCAGTGACTTCAGCATTCCTCCTCAGGGGCACTAATTTTCCATTCCCTACCCGGCATCTGGAGGTGGCCCCACCACTAACCTCAGTTGCTGGCTAGCTAAAGCAAGCAACATCAACCTCACCACCCCCACACCCCCACCTCTGGCCATGGGTGACTTTTCCAGACACTCTGGTTCTGAGCCTTCCCTAGTAGTGGGACCTCAGCCAGATTCTACGAAAAGCTATGTGGTGGTTGTCATGAGGGATGAAGAGGAAAATCAAAGATGAACTGCCTCATCAGCACTCTGGAGCCCAGGACAAACACGATCCGCTGAATCAGTGGCCACGGGGGATTGAGGTGGCCGAGGCTGCCCCTGGTTGGTCATCATCCTAGGCCAGCCCAGCTGGATTCACTGGAGGGGGTGGCTCTATCAAGAATGGTAGTTTTGCAGGGTTTTCTGATGGACTGAAAGGAAGCCACAGATACTCATAAAAATATTATAATTCCCTGATAATTCTATCCCTAGGAAGAAATGTCATCCCTCGCTTTCCTTATGGACTCCTCTGGAACACCTCCCCAAAACGCCCTCCACAAACACACATGACCACAACTACCAGAGCCAAAGACTATACTTCTGAGTCCAGAATATGAGGCAGGCCCAGCACCTTGGCTCTAGAAATCCTGAAGTGACCCCTGGGGCAATGCATGGGCCCCTTTCCTAGTGCCCACCTCCACGCCATGCTTAAAAGGCCCACAGGGCAGCAGTTAAGCACTGGACTTAGACACAGGTGGGCAGGTCTCAATTTTGAGTTCCAGCTCAGTCGCTTCAGTACCTGCGTGGCATGGGCACATCACAGGGCTCTCTGAGCATGTCATCTCACCTGTACAACACGGCTCACAATGCTGACTTCTCGCAGCAGGAGTAAGGCTTACACAAAATACAGAACATGTTATATGTGACACAGGAACACATGGTGAGCCATCCGTAAAGAGCTGCTCTTGCTGCCCCTGCGTTACCATTATTCCTTTGTTTGATTATGTAGCTCTTCCCCTAGTCTTTCTTTGCCACTCTAAACTCTACCTACTGATATCGGTGGCTCAAGATCTACGGCCATTGTGAAACTTCCAGAACATTCCGGAAGCCCAGAACAGGGCCCGTGTGAGCATGTGATGGGGCATGAAGGACGAATGTGTCTATGGGCCTGGTACAATCAGACTGGACAAGGCAGGGGAAAGGCTCTGGGGCAGGAAAACAACATGCCCATAGCAGGTTTCTCAGGAAAGTGCAAAGCCACATGGCAGAGGACCCAGGACGGTCTAGAGATAACATTCTGTTGAGTAATTATAGTCGGTATTTGGGGCAACTTATTAAGAAACTATCTCACGTTGCATTTGCTTATTGATGGCTCATTTATTAAACTAAATGTTTGAGTGCCCACTGTGGGACTTATATATGGGACCCTTATTTGGTCAGAGGTAAGGTTTCTTCTATTTGTAGGTATGCTCTTATCTCTGGATAACCATTCTAGCTTTTTTTATTTTTTATTTTATTTTATTTTATTTTTAAAAGATGACCGGTAAGGGGATCTCAACGCTTGGCTTGGTGTCAGCACCACGCTCAGCCAGTGAGCCAATCGGCCATCCCTATATAGGATCCGAACCCGTGGCCTATGTTGTTATCAGCACCGTACTCTCCCAAGTGAGCCACGGGCCAGCCCATTTTAGCTTTTTTAAAAAAATAAGATATAAACATCTGATCTTTAAAAAGTTCAAAACAATACAAATGTGGACAAAATGAAAAGCAAATATCTCATTTCTTCTCCACACCCTGAAAGTAATCACAATTAAAGTTTCTTGGGTGTCCTTATTTACACTTATTTTAAAAAGACAGAGGAGGCTAAAACAGATACCTGCCAAAAAAAAGGGGTTTGAATCACCGGTTCCAGGAATGTATGCTTGTAATTTGGAAGATATTACCAAATTATCTTCCTGTAAGTTCTCACCAATCTCCACTCAAACCAACAGGTCTGCTTTATTCTCTCCAGGATCCCATGTTATGTAGCAATTAATCTTTGCCAACCAGCTACGTCCAAGTGGTATCCCATTTTTCAACTTGGTTTCTTTCATTTGTGTAAAGTTAGGCATGTGAAATCTTGACTGGCCTATGAATTCCTTTTTCTGTGAATTATCTACTTGTGTCATTTCCCTGTTTTTTATTTATTTTCTTAATAATCTAAAAGAGCTCTTTGTGTATTCGTTTTGTTGGTTGTATATTTGCAATTATTTTTTTCCCAGTTGGGTATTTGTCTTTCAATTTTGTTCATGCTATTTTTACCATGCAGAAATGTTCAATTTTTATGTTGTCAAAATATTTATGGTTTCTGAGTTTTATGTCATATCCCTAAAAGTCTTGATGAACAAAGATTGCACTAGTTCACCACCTTTTCTAAATCTCTCCAATTCCTCCTAAATGGGGACACTACCTCTGCTAAAATAATGAAGCAAGGTTTTGCCATGGATTTGTTTAAAAGATCAAATTCATGTTCTATTTTCTTATGTGACCTTTTTGAAAAATGAAATCCAGGACTGTCATCTCTCTGTCCCTAGGACAGAGTTCAGACTTTCTCACTCTCATCTGGGTTACTGTGGTAATAAAACAACAAAAAGACAGAGGCAGGTGTAAGAGAGATTTGATAGATTGAAGGCCCAACATGTTGATGTCTTTGACAGAAGAGAAGCTAAGTTTTGTTAAACAATGGGTACTTTGTTTATAAACATTATCTCATTAATCCTCAACAACCCAGGTAGGCATAATAACACCAGTTTTACAAATGAGAAACCAAAGCTCAAGTCAAGTAATTGAAACCAAGGTTCAAATCCAAAGTTTCTACTGCGATGAGCAATGAGGCTGTTCTTGGGAAAATTATAAATCCTCAAATAAGGAATTCTTCACTAACAAAGCCAAGAGCATAGAACCCCCAGGTGATAGCAGCCCTGGGGCTAGCCAAGGTGATAGAGGACGTGATGCTGTGGGTCTGATGTTGAGTCACTTGGTTAAGGTCATGCAGGGGTAAGTGAGAGCTGGGGCTTGAACTCAAGTCAATCTGTCTCCAAAGCCTGTGCCTGTCCCTCTGTACCACACCCACAGCTTTCCCGGCTCTGGCTCCTGGAAGCCATAAAGTGGTAAGAAGAAATGCAAAGACGCCAAACCTTTATCAGTAGCTACAGCCCATCTCCCCGGGCTTATTGGATGGCCACACCCATCAGACTCAACCTTCTATTTGGGGTATAGGGATGGGGACAAGTGAGGTGGGAGGCACACATCCACTAGCAAGAACGACACACCCTTCTCCCAAGGAGATCCCAGGACTTACACAAGCTTGTGGATGCAGGGTTTTTTTTCTTTTTCTTTTCTTTTTTTGGTAGCCACAAATCAGTGCTCTTTCAAACAATTATACCAAACCTCAGTTCCTGCCTTACTGGACACTCTCCAAATCCTCTCCACTGAAGTGTCCTCCCCCAAAAAATATAGACCTCCTTATTAAAAGTGTACTCCTCCAAAAAATATAGACAAGAAAAGGGGTACCAACTCTCTACTAAAAGAAAAAAAATGTACTCAAAGAAATGGTGCTGGTGCACAGCTAAGAGGAACCAGCAATAGGAGTTTTAGGTAGCGCCGCCCTCCGTCAAATTGCCCAACAGTTAAGATTCCAGCAGGTCCCTGTGGCAGTCTGTCTGCTGACTCACTTCCCGTCTTGGACTGCCATTCTGCCCACTGTCGTTCACTCTTGTCAGATATGTAAGGTCGGCAAGATAAAGGGGTTTCAGTTTCTCCTGGGAACTCACCTGTCACAGGCAAAGGCTGTGGACTAAAATGGCATTTGACTAACCACATGAACACAATAGTCAATGTCATCTTACTTGATGTGAGATCAGTAATTTATTGCAACAGGTCATCACTCCAGCATTGTTAAAAGCATGTATTCACAGTAGCCCAGTACCTGACAATGTCCAGGTATTTTTTTTTTTGAAGGGTAAGGGGCAAGGGCAAGTTGAATTTTCCAACAGGGTCTATTTTCAATCATTAGATATTTGCCATTAATTAAAATAGATCACCACCTGTTCCTCTGATCTGAAGCTCAGAGCAGTGTGCCAACCAGTGCTCTAAGAGTGACTTGCAAACAGTTTTGGTTTTGGTTTGTATTTTTAAGCAGCAGGGCCTTTTCCCCTAAGGCAGCTGTGCTGAGAAATGGCAGTGCCTTGGTTAAGGCTGGAGGCCCTCACTCCAGGGCTTCAGGTAACTAAACGGACTTCTTCAAAACCGTAAGCTACAGAGGCCCCTTTTGAAACAAACGGTTTTTATGCAACATTCCCAGAGTTCTGGGGATCCTTGAAGATGGCAAGGCCTGTCCTTAGTGAGGGTTAAGAGAGGCTAATTAAGGTACATCTCATCTCCTACACCCTCACTTCCAATTTTATTTCTTCTCTGTGCTTCTGTCTTTTATGTGGCGTTCTACCTAAGATTTCATTTGGTTTAAATTTGGGAGTGGGGTCCACACCCCAAAAACTGAAAAAATTCATTCCAAAATATACTTGAAAATCACCATTTTAAGAGTCAAAAACTGAAACATTCTAGGACCTGCCAATAAAACACTTCCCATTCTGCAACTGGGTATTTCCACGCTGAGCATTGCAGACAGTTACCAAACATTTCTTTCTGCCCCGTGCTGCATGCAAACCAGCCCTGACTGACCCAGGAGAGAGGGAGCAAGCACCGTAATAGGAGCTATTCTAGAAGGAATAGTGATTTCTACTCAGACAAGGAAGCCTTCTCAGAAGGCAAAATGAGACAGCCAGGACTTAGTGAGAACAAAGTTGCCAGACAAAGAAAAGGGGACATATAGGAGGGGAAGTTCATAAACACTCAGTGTCCAGTGAGGCAGGACAGAGGTTTGGTATAACTATATGAGATGGCACCGAATTGTGACTGCCAAGAAATGGCTACAACACAGGGCTCACATGAAATGGCTACAAGCACACAGCAGATGCCATTGACAAGGGCCTCGGTTCTTAAGCAGGTGAGATTTGTGTTTTCAAAAGGGCTCTAGTAGCACTGTGGCAGATGGGTCTAGAGCCAGGATGGCTGGTTAGAAGGCTGCTGTAGTAGTCCAGCCAAGCAGCAATGAAGGCCTGGATTCCAGGGTCATGTAGGGTGGTCAACCAACCTGGTTTGCCCAGCACAGAGGGGTTTCCTATGACATGGAACTCTCCATGCTAAAACTGAGAGGCAAATCAGGATGGCTGGACTGCCTTGGATCCAACCATAGGGCCTCCAGCCCTTCCTTGTCTCCCAACACCTGAGGTATGCAGCTCTGAACTTTGACGTAGGTCAAAGACACACACTCACACTTTCACATCCAGTTCTTGAAATGGCCCTATAATAACTCAATGCCCCCACAGGGACCTTACTTCCACTTGCCCCTCCACAGCAATTTCCAGTGGTCCAGGTGACTGCACTGAACATTCCCATCTTCCTCTATGGAGTGGCTCCGGGTTGGGGAGACCTTGTTTTCCCTCTAGTTTTCAAGTACCTATTAGTACACTGCAACAGACTGCTCTGAGGTATGGCAGGTACTCCAACTGAGAGGAGGACTAAAGAAGACAAATCTCCAGATTCTGGGTAGGTAATCCAGAATGACATAAGTGTCAAGGCACATATTCCCCATGTACCTGGAATCACCAGTTGCTACCACATCTGGCAGCCTCTTCTTGAGCTTCAGGAACCCAGTTACTCCATTACAACACAACATCGGCCTCCACATGATGGCCCAGCAATAAAGAAGCAACTTCATAAAGGTATCAAGCCATGCAGTCAGTTAATGCTGGTATCTGGTACAACCAAGGAACAGGGTAATCTGACCTTCTACATCATTGGTGTTCAAACCATTTCAAGAAACAGGATGTTTTTTCCAAATAAAATTGGTATGCCAGGGCTGGCCAGTTAGCTCACTTGGTAGAGCATGGTGCTGATAACACCAGGGTCAAGGGTTCAGATCTGCATACCAGCCAGCCGCCAAAAAAAACCCAAAAATGGTAAGCCATAAACATAGATAAATAGAGAAAAATAGAGCTGTTCCAGTTGAAGGGAGTGGCCTGGAACGCATAAAACATATTTTATACACTGTCCTAGTGCTTTTTTTACTCAGGAAATGTTTCTTAAGCTCAAAATATGTAACACAGAAAGGTATTATTACAAGAGCCCCACAGATGTGAAACCACCTTTCAAAAGATTAAAACATGATTATGTTTCAATATCGCATAGGCTTTGAGCATGTTAGGCTTCTCGGGCAGGCAGACCTGAGTTCAAATCCCATTTTAACATGTATTTAGCTATGTGATTTCAAGTAATTTGTTAGAAATCTGATACTCAGATTTCATCATCTGTTAAAAAAAAAAAAAAAAAAAGCAGGAGAGGGGATAAAGATAATCTCTCTAGTCAGCACTTCCCCTCCACACCCCAGAATACACACACGCACACACACACACTCACAGTCTGTTAAGATTCAATGCAATGTAGTATAAGGTGTTTGGCACGATGCCTGATGCATGTAAATGCCATCTTCTATATGGAGGCTGCCCGCCAATACAATCTTCAATTTATACTGTCAGCACCACATAAACCACTTATTAACTTGCTTGTGTGCTAGCTATTGATATGTCTCTGCTGCATGGCTGTTGATACACTGCAGAGCAACCAAGATAAGGGCTTCTTTCAGGTTTAGCCAGCTTCCATGCAACTTATCACCAGCCCAGTCTCCCTTTATCATATCATGTGCTCGCATTATATGGCCCGGTATCACTCTCTAATTGTTTCTTTCATCTGCGTGAGCCTTATCTCCCCGAGTACCATTTTCACTCTTTAAAGGTATGGCACATGGAGGCTCAGCACATTGCTTCCCCAGAAGGAACAAGCCTCAGAGGGGACCCTGTTGAACCAAACTGAACAGCTAGGCCCGAGTTACTAAAAGAAGAATGAATGCTTTGTGCTAGCAGTATGGGAGGTACCTGCGCATAAAATGTGCCATGAGGGGAGGCCCAGGCATTGGCATGCAGCTGGCTGACTTCAAATCCCAACATTCCCATTTGCTCACTAGACAGCTTTGGGCAAGTTGTCTAATCTCTCTTAGTTTTGTAAAATGAGATTCACAGTACCTACCATTGGATCACTGTGAGATTTAATGAGATAGCTCAAATTCAGCGCTTAACAGAGTACCAGGCAGTTAATAGGTCTATAATTTTTATCACCATCACCATCATCATTCTCTGCTCTCTAGGGCATTAAGTCTGGCTACAGGATGAAGATATACTCCCTGTGAAAATAATTCATAATCCAGGCACATGGATAAGTGGCAAATGATCGATTTAACACTGCCTTACCCTCACTCTGCCTTCTAAGGCATAGTGAGATTTAAACAATCTTGCCAAGAAAACAAGGGGATTAAGACACCACAAAGACACTTCGTTTCTAAATTAGAACATGCTGCTGGAACATTTGCAGATTTTCAGTTGGGTTGTACTTGAGCTTCTTATTTTAATCGTAAAAGCCAACTCATATTTATGATCTATTTTAAAAAGATAATAATCTAATTTGCCCTGGACACTTTTGTTCAGCAACATGAGCTGATGTAAACTGAATCTTATAGCCTTGGAGTCAGAGCTACCTACACTTAAATTCCAACTCTGTCATCAACTGACCACAGATGACCTTGGCAACTATGAACCATCTTTTAGCCTCAGTTGCCTTATTTTTAAAGTGAGAATGTCTCTCTTAATGAAGTTTTTATGGAGAGTAAAATAGACTTATGCAAACAGCCTAGTACAGACATTACGGGTGCTCATTAAATGTTGTCCGGTATTCCTGCATTTACTTTTAAGATGAAACTGTCCTCCAAAAGCCAGTCCTCGCAATGTGTGTAGTGGGCTCCCTGACAGAACCATGGTTAGGGCTGGTACCACATGCACAGCCGTGGCTTAGATCAGGGCCGCCTACAGATGGGTCAAGAAGATGTGATTCCCAGCAGATACAAATGAATGCTTTCTTTACTCAGCTCTCCACTGCAAACAACACGGGGGTACAGACCACAAATATTGGTGAGGACATGGAGCACGCAAAACTCTCATACTTTGTTGGTGGGAGTGTAAAATGGTTCAACACCTTGGGGAAAAGGTCTGGCAGTATCTTACAAAATTAAACATACACCAAACTCTCTGACCCAGTAATTCCACTCCTAGTTATTTACCCAAGGAAATGAAAACGTGTCCACAAAAGGGCTTGTGCAAGAACGTATGTGGCAGCTTTACTCCTAATGGTCAAAAGCTGGAAACTGCCCAGGTGCCCATCAATATTCATGTCATATACAATTCCAACTATGCCATGGAATCAGCAACCAAAGAGAAAGAACTACTGGTAAGACACAACATGGGTAAATACCACATTATGATGAGTAAAAGAAGATTTGCATAAAAAACAAATACTGTATGAGTCTATGTGAAGTTCTGAAACATGCAAAACTAATAGATATGGAAAATAGAGCGTGATTGCCTCTAGGGAGTCGGAGACAGGGAACTCCCTGGGGTGATGGTAACATTCTCTATCATGGTAATGTTCTCTAATGATGGGGGTTGTATTAAATAGGTACATGTATTTATCAACTCTTCAATGGTACACTTAAGATTTGTCATTTCATTGCAGGTAGATTTTACATCAAAAGAAAAAAGAACAAATATTGAACTCTAGTTAACAATATGCATGCTGAAGTTTTAGGGTTGAAATGAACTCATTTCTGCAATTTATTTTACAGTGCCTCAAATAAAACAAGTTGGGCTGATGGATGAAAAGATGGAGGGGTGTGATAAAGGAAATCTAGTAAAATATTGATGTTCACTACAGAATTCTTTCAAATTTTTTATACTGCTTGAGGGAAAAAAGAAAAAAAACCCACAAATATAGACTTTTTTCTTTTCTTTTCTTTTCTTTCTTTTTTTTTTTTTTTGCAGCTGACCGGTACAGGAATCAAACTCTGGACCATGGCGCTATCAGCAACACACTCTAATCAACTGAGCTATCCAGCCAGCCCTAGAGACCATTTTTTATATACTCCAGCTGACACTGAATTCAGTCATTCGAGTAAGATATTCTTGGACCACTTACATCTATTGCACTTTTATCTATGCCAGCAGCATAGTCCACACAGTCTATGAAGCACAGATACTTCAGAGTAGGCCTTGAACATTTTCCCCCCGTGGGGCTTGAGGGCTGCTGACCTCCCTGGCCTTCTGACTGAGAACGCATAACTTGACTTGAAGGTTCATCTTTCTTCAGTATAATGGAGGGCTCCATCATACATGGATAGCCTGAAACTTCCTGAAATCTCTCCCACATTTTCTATCAGGACTTTGATTATAATTATATAGCTGGGGCCTGTATAAGAGAGTTGGGTCCTGCTCCTCACACCAAAGTGCAGGGTGATAGGGATGAACCCTAACACCTGCTCTCTTCATGCCAATCTCCTCCAGAAGAAAGCACCTGGCAGGCTCACATGCCCTTTCTCAGTAAAGTTGGTACCGAGCGTGACTTTTGCACTGGTGAGTTATGGCTGCAGCCGTGCGTTCATAGCACATGTGGGAAAGTCAGGTAATTGATTCTCCTTCCATTCTCAGACCACTGACTCCCTGATACTCCCTCTTTTTACACATGAGGAAATGGAGGATCACAGCATGAATGAATTGCTCCGAAGCACAAAGTTTGAATTCAAACCCACTTAAAGCTAGAATTCTGATTCTCATCCCTCACTGTCCTGAAACTACACATTTCATGCCTGTCAAGAAGTAGCCAATTTACAAATGCCAGCCTAGAAAAGGACTGGGCTGAGGATCATTTAAGGCAGCAGCTTTCAAACTGCAAGTTAAAAACACATAGCAGGTTGATGAGCCACTTTCTTAAAGAATAGAAAATAATAGACCCTACTGTGTCATGTTTAAGAATAAACATTGGTCCCTGGAACTTCTGTTTCATTATTTATAAATATTTATATAGATGTGTTTCTTGCTGTGAGGGTACAGTCCAGAAAAGCTAGAAAGCTATTGATTTAAGAATTAGGTCCCTCCAGATCAGAGATTTGGATCTGACATTTAATTTCTCAGATTTGAAAAGTAATGCTAGAAATGAACCGGCTGATAAACAAAGGTTCTGAGAAAGGAGACATGGAATAGGCACCACTGGAGCAAAGGCCTTGAGCCTTCTGTGGGAGGGAGACACATATAATCACCAGTGGCAGCAGGAGGAGCCCAACTGTGGCCCCAGCCAGGAAGCAGGTGCACAAGCAAGACCCAGTGGCTGTGTGAGACCCACCAGGGGGAAGGCAGCCGTCCCCTTCTACACACAATGGCACCCTCAGTCTTTCCTCTCAGCACTTTACTAGGGTCCAATAACAAAGAGAATTTTCATTTTTGACAGACGTTATCAATTTAGGAGTCACCAATCTTGGTTGCCACATTCCATAACTCATGCCCCCAACTAATAAAACATAAACTTGAAAGGCTTGACTTTGACCACTTTAAATCACATTCCCTCATGTTCTCCTCCCCAGTTCCATTTTCTTTTCTCTCTCCAGAAACACCCCTATCAGTTATCGGATATACACTTTCTAGTTTATATCCTAATAACTTTATGGTGTGTGGGTGTCCATACGCAATGTATATAGTTGCTTTAAGGGAGTTTTTAAAATTTAAATTCAACTACTATGAGGTACATATCCTCCCACAACTTTTTCACTTGTTGTTTCTTGAGATGTATCCATATTTACATACACTTATTTATTAGCATGCCGTATAGTATTCCATCATATGAACAGACCATAAACTGTTTCCAATATGCTGTTATTATAAGCAACACTGCTATGAACATTAATGGACACATATCCTTGGATTCACATGGGAGTTTGTCCAGGGTATAGAGTTGGAAGTGGAATTGATGAGTTATCATATGCACATATTTTCAACTTTACTAGAGATTGTCAACCTCATGTCCCAGGAAAACCACTACTAATTGTTTGATGCATGTCCTTGAGACATTCACATACGTACATACATATATGAGTTTGCAGAAGTGTGAATATGAATATAGATAAAGATACATGTACTATTTTACAAAATGAGGTCCCAGTCCACATAATATATCTCATGCATTATAATGAGTTGCAGAGGACTCTTGTCTTCTGTAATAAATTGGCCCCTGCCCACCTGATGGACATTAAGAGATTTTCCCTCTTTACAGTATCTCAAAACTTTGTGTGTAAGTAGACTAGTGCACTAGTTCCAGCACATGTGCAGAATAGGCTGGGACTGCTGGATCCAACCTTTTATCTTACAAAGGAGAAAACTGAGTTCCGGAAAGCGGAGGTAAGGAGCTGGCCTAGAGACCCCAAGCAAGTGAGGAGGGAACAGATGGGTGCAGGTTTCCTGCAACCTGGTCTCTACTACTCCAGGGGCCACTTCCTTTGCTTACGTGAATAAAATATTCCAAAATACGCAGCTACCAGTGCAAACTCCAAGTGGCAAGGGGAAGTCTCCATACCTCCAATCTCAGGAAAGCAACAAGAATAAAAAAAGCTTGTCCCATAATTAGTTCTCCCCAACAAACTTATTCACCTGCCTATGGCACAGGCTATACAACCAGCCCAGCCCCATTTCAGAAAGTGTTAGTTGAGCACTTACTGCGTGTGCCACTGCTCACACTTACACATGCACAAACTCACATAATGCATCGGGTGTAGCCTTGATGCCTGAACTTCAGCATATACAAGTTTAATTCCTGACTCGGCCTCTTATTAGTTGTGTGATCTTGGGCAAGTTGTTTGACCATCCAAGCCTCAAATTCCTTATCTAAAAAATGTGGATAAAATCTGTACCTATCTTATAGGCTTCTGTAAAAAGTAAATGAGCTAATACCTATAGGTGGTGCTCCATACAGTCCCTAGCCTGTAATGTGTATTTGGAAGATATTTAGGGCACTTACTTAGTGCTAGTACTGGGTGAAATAAAGTCAAGGCCCTCGTCCTCAGCAGCTAGTAAATTTATCAGAATGTCAAACAGAAACTAAAGAAGCGGGTGTGGTTTCTAGCCAGAGGGAGTGACAGGTAAATAAACATGTGCAGGAGGGCACAGGAGGGGTAACTGGCGGAGACCCCTTACCTCAAGCGGCTCTTTGAAGGGCTGAGATACACACACTCAGCAAACAATCCCAAAGAGGCTCACACCCAGGCTGGGTTCCAAGACTTCAGCAAACACATACTTATTTTAGGAACTGTGAATGAAAAGTCTTCTCAAACAAACTAGGTCCCTAGAGACTCTCAGGGAGTGAGCCTCAAGGGTACCAGTGTGATGGAAACAGTGCAGACACGTGGTGCAGCCACCAGCCTTGACCCCAGTCTTTCCCCAGCCCCCTCCCCACAACTCCTGGGCAGAGGCCTCACCAGCCACCAGCTTCCCTCAGGTTCTTGGACTCTGTGCTTCCCGGGTCTTCTTGGCCTCCTTCTCCCCGTCCTCTAGATGTGAGGAGCTACCCCACACCCCACAGCCCTCACCCCACAGGTGGAGGGTTACTGTGAAGGTTCAGTGAAACAAGCGGTGTGAAAGCCTGACATGGCTTACTCTCATCCCCTTTGCACAGGACGCTGCCAGCCCCAGGCAGCTGGGCTCACATCCCGGTGTCACCTTAAATCCTCTCCCATCCCTGCCCACCACCCCCACCAGGGCCACGGCTTGGGCTCTGCCAGCCTCCTGCCAGCCCCCTCCCCTCCGCACATACTGCTGGTGAGGCAGCATTCCCATGACAGTCCCACTTACACCCCTCAAAAATCCTCATTTACTCCCCAACACCAACTGAAGAAAGACTATCTAACCCTAACCCACCATTCCAACTTTAATCTCTACCACGACCCTTTTCTCCTGCAGGACTAAATCACTTGCTGGGTGGTAAGAATTCTGCATCCAAATAAGGGAATTAAACAAAGCCTTGACAGGCTCTTACTGCAGGACTTCAGAGCCGTTAATACCTTAATATACACTGTGGCTCCTCACGTTTTCCCCAAGTGTATTTGGACTTCTAGTACTTTTTTCATGGACTTCACGAAACCGTCTAGGACAGTCTGTACTACATTGTTTCTCCAGCACACCTACAGCATGTGCCAGTTAGGACGTGCATATGTGGGCCAGAGAGCGACTACCGAGGCCGATGGCTGTGCCTATCAAGGCATGTTTGTCATAGTTCATCACCACCTCCGTGTGCAATCTCAGTGAGACTGCAAAATGCCATACTGGGTCAAGCAGCCCTTCTCAACAGATAGATGGAAAGCATATGGCTTACATCAGTGCCCTGGTAGGGCTGACAAGAGGTGCTTCCTCCTGACTGCCAAGGCTGCCAGCTTACCTAATCTCCTGTCCCTCCCACCCCACAGCCTTCCATTCAATTCTCTACATGCCTATATTAGCCAGGGTTGGCTTCTGCGGCTTCAAGCCCAGAACCTCCACAGACACATTGTTCTTTGGGTCCCTGAGCAAAGCCAACCAAATTGCCCCCCCCCAATAATGGGGCACCCAGCACCGTCCCCTCAGGTGCAGTACCTGTCCCATCTGGAGTAGACCTCACAAAGGTGGGCAGCATTTTCACTGATGCAGTGGGGTGGGTGGTGGCTCCAAGTCCTTTCTCCATCTCCTTGCGGAACCGCTTAGAGATCTCCAGAAGGGTCTCGTCAGACAGACGCATGTGGTAAAGGTACTGGTCGACCTGGGAGAGGGGAAAACATGAGCAGAGACCTACAGGTTAAATGAATAGTGGTGTAGGTCTGTGTCATGGAACACCGCGCAGCCCTTCAGAAGAATAAAATCTGTTAGGTACAGGAGGTTATTATTAAAGACCATTAATAGAAATCAATTTGACATGACTTCATCTTTTTTGAAAAAAAAAAAAAAGAAACTAAAAATTAAAATTATAAAAATAGGTTTAATTTTATTTCTAGAAAACGGTGAAGACCAGGGGAAAGGTCTATTGGGAAAGAGGACAGTTACTTTCAGACAGGTTGAGTATAAGCTCCTGTGACATACTCAGATGTTCATTACCCACATCTCTTGTTCCCCCCACACACCTCTCATGGCCACTCAGATCAATCCTATTACCCCTCACCCTAGGTCAAGCAGCCATTGCCTCTTATCTGGGCTTATACAATCCCCAGTTCTTTGACCTCTTCCATCCATTTTTCCACCTTCCAGCCAGACTCTGCTGATGCCCTGCTTAAAACCTTTCAGTGGCTTCCCACTGGAACAAAACCCGAAATCCTTCCAAGGCCTACATGACCTGGCCTCTACCCACCTCCTAACCTCATTATATGTCTCTGCACTCTGTGCAGATCTTATCCCTGGTGCAGTTCCCCAGCTTCCCCAGCTCGAGCCCATGCATGCAGGTCCGACAGCTGCCTGCCCTGCCACCTCTTACCAATCCTCAGGCCTCTCTCCACAGAGGCCTTCTCTGATACTCCCGAATACAACAGTCAGGCCTCCCTGTTATTCTAAGAACTTGAACCTTTCCCTTCACAACACCATCCACAATTGGGATATATATTCTTATTAGTGTCCAAACCATAAGCACCAAGGGCTAGAAGAACAATGTCTGTTTGCTCACCCTTGCACCCCTGGAGCCTAGCACAGTGCCTGACACATGACAGAGGCCCATATAAATGATAACACCTCTCCTGGGCTCAGAGGTGGAAGCAGCTCTCCCTATTTATGTCACAGATCTTGCTTCCAACATAAATCGACATGAACTTTTCCCAGATTTAACACCAAGAGAGGGAGAAGTATCAGAAGCCCCTCTCAGTTTCCTTCTTGGAAGTGCTCATGTGCCTTGGCCATGGATATTCCCAGTTTTCTCCCATCAGGAAAAGGTCTGATAGAAACATGTCCAAGAGGCACACACGTTTCTACACTATCACTGTTCTGAGCTGATACCGGCCACGCCAGGTCAGGCCGGCAGGAGGGGATGGGTAGGGAGAATTGGGAGCCCTGGGCCAGTCCCTGCTGTGTCCTCAAGGTGTGAGCGTGTCGTCCTCCCAGCCTCATCTGCAAACTGAGGGACTAGAAGGGACACTGCTCTTCTCAGCTCTGAAATGCCAGGATCAGGGGGGAAAAAAAAAAGGCTAAAAAGAAAATTTTTTAAAAAAAGAAAGAAACTCAAGGATTAACAAAAGGCAAGCCTTGGCCGATGACCACTACCACTGCTGTTCCTGTGAGAAACACAAGTACATGCCCGTCTGTCCTTTGTCCTTTCCCAACTCTGATGAAGGAGCATGGACTTTTATACTTAGTTTTCTCAGATAAAAGCTCTCAATATTATAGCCCAACGTTTTCATCAGGTCCACTTGAATTTTTTTTTAACTGAACCTGCAGCCTAGGATTTCCAGAGGAAGAGCAAAAGGTGTTTAATTTTTTCTTTGTGACAAAAAGACAGAGAGAAGTCCCCTTACATCTCCTCCCTTCCGTGCTATATCCTAAACACCAATGGGGCTGGGGGCAAACCCTTCTGTTTGTGCCCAGCTCTGTCCCTGCAGAATAATGAAATTGACCTTCAGTTCATTTCAAAGGTACTGACCAGTACTAATCTTGTATCATTCTTCTAAGATTCCAGGATCTGAAAGACCAGAGTCTGGGGAAAGTGCTGAAAGCAGCTATGAGCAAGATGGAGCATCTCTGATGCATCAGCCACCCCCACCCCCTCCACAATTGCCCAGTGTTTAAAAACACAAGAAGATAAAGAGATGTGACCCTCACATGGAATGGGAAGGACAGAGTAGGAGTAGAGAATGGTAAAGAGGCAATCTGCTCCTGCTGATCAGGCCCTCAGCCACTTTATTCCCTCCCCCAGCCTGGAGAGAGAGCAGCCTTGTCGAGTTGGGTTTAGAACTGCAGAAATGAGGATTTCCCAGAATACCCTTGTTGCTAGCATTTATTAAAAAGCTACTTAGATAGTCAGACTGGACTATGTAAGTCCATAGGTCTAAATCAGGAAGATTCCAACTGGTCAGTCTCCTGGCGCTTCACATGTCTGGAGCCCACTGTCGTTCTGAATTTGCCTCAGCCTCCCTGGGTTGTGGCATGCCATCCATCCCCTTCCGACCCCCGAGCTGGGTTCCTGAGCTCAGCTTCCTACAGTACTGGGGTGCACAAATGTACAAAGTCTGGGGTCACCCAGACGAGAAGGCAACACCAGGCCACATCCAGGAACAGCCTAAGACTCCCTTGTGGGCAGCGTGATAACTGCAAGCCCTTCCATGGTGCCTGCTTTGTGCAGGATCCTTCTCAGGGTTCTGCACCTACCAACTCATTTCATCCTCCCAACAGCCCTCTGAGGTAGGTAGTGCCATTACCTCCTTTCTACAGAGAGGAGAAGGCAATGTGTCCAAAGTCACACAGACACAAGGGGCTGAGCTGGGATTGGATCGAGCAGTCTGGCTGGCCTGTGCCCTTGTCCACTCTGCTAGATGACGGCCTGTTTTTCCTGGAATACAGCAGGGTCTATACAGGCCAGATGGCACTGCAGCAAATTCAAGCTGGCCACACCCACGAAAAGGCCATCTTCTATTCCAGTCACCCCCCAACACAGACATGAAGGGCAGACAGCAGAGAGTATGGCCCATAGGGCTGGCCCAGCAGGTCGGGGCAGCAGGGACAGCAAATGTGTCTTTGGACGTTGTCATGAGGGTGACACATGAAAAGTTGGAGCTCCCACCTTACTACTTTCCCAATGAGAGGAGAGACCCTGAGTCTCACTGACACTCTACACCTACACTCCATAGATGGCTCTGGGTGTTTGCAAAAGGGACAGGGGAGTTCCTACATGGGACAGCAGAGCCTGCACTGCCTTATTAAGAGATTCTACCATCTCATCCTGAAGTGTGAGGTCAGGTAAACAAAAGAGCAAATTCTACAGCAGCAATCTTGGTATAGCTGTGACGTTTAAACTGCTACAAGGCTTGCTGGAAACCTAGTCAGATACCTCTCATCCTTAATCCTCAAAGAATAAAGTTAAATCATTACCCTTTGCTCAAGTCACTTTGCCCGGTGTATTATAGTCATATTCCAAGTGTTCAATGACAGAGGAAACAATGATGATGACGATGGTTGCAGCAGCTAAACGTGTATCGAGTACCTGTTAACTGTCACACGCCATCCTACGGCTTTACTGACTTGAGTTCCATTGTCTTTTTGTACAACTTCTGTATCCACATTTACAGTCACTCCGGTGGGGAAGGGCAGAGCTGGGACTGAAACAGAAGTGTGACTGGCTCTAATGCCAGGCCCTCAGGTCTACCACCCTCACCTATCCTGTGGGTCCTCTAAGTGTGGGCAGACACTCCCTGCCCTGTGGTTCTTGGATGGGTCCAGAAGCTTGCTTTCCTCTCCATCCCACGAGGAGACCAAGGGAAAGGATATGGAAGGGCTGCAAAAAAAGGCAAGTCCAGCATCTTGGCCCAAATTTCTCCTCTTTCACCTAGGAGACCTTTGAACTCTCAAAACTTGGGAGTGGATGGCACTGGGGAATGATGATGTTTCTTAGGGCCACTCCAGAAGGGATGATTAATCACCTAATGTCACAGCGTCCTAAACACACAACTGGAGCCCCGCCTCCCCCCTCCCCCCCAGTCTTGATGGGCACTGCTGTGGTGAGTGACTGGTGGCCGAAAGAAGTGGAAGTCAGAAACAAGAAGCAGCCTCTTTACAAAGACAGTGTTCCTCAACTGGGAAAGAAGCGAATGCGGTTTTCAGAATTCTGCCAACTTCTACCCACAGTGCAGCCAAAGGGTAGGAGCACCAGGCATGGGAGAAATCCATTTAGGAGATACTGTATGTACACACAGCAGTGGCCACTCCTAAAAAAACATCTAATCTTAGAAAGGCCCTTGTAGTAACCAGTTCAAAATCTCACCAAACACAGCATTCAATTTTGCGTCGTTTGTCTCTCTCACCCCAACAGATAGTCATATGTCCTGGGTTTGAATGCTTCCAAGCATGAGAGGCTCACAAGTTCCATTTTTGGTGAATTCTAGTTGTTTGAAAGCTTTTTCACAGAGATAAATCTACTTTCTGATAACTTCTGCCTAATCTCCATTCTGCCACTAGTGATAAAAGTTCCCAAACTTGGCTGCACATCAGAATCACATGAGGAGCTTGTAAAGCACAATAAGAATGGACACCTCTAGGGCTGGAGGCTCAAACATCTACCCCTCCCCTTGGGCAGGTTGCTACCACGCCAATAATGTGACAATGATGGGCACCACTGCTTAAGGTCATTTTAACCACTTTTCAGCCTGAGGTCTTAGAAAGTCAGTAGTAAAGATATTAGGCCAAGAGTATCCCTGTGAAATAATCCTATGTTTATACAGGGTGCTGGGAGTTGGAAAGACAAACCTTGTACTTGTTGGAAAGAGATTTAAGTTGTTGAAAACTATCAGAGCAGAATCATTCAGGTCAATCCTTATTTTGTAACTGGTTGTAATAAAGTAAGGGCTCTGGCATATGAAAAATCAATGTGCAAATCCTAGCTGTAGCATTTGTACAGGTGTGCACTTGTACAGCTGTAGCATTTATACAGATGTGCACTTGCACAGGAGTGCACTTGTAGATGTGTGCATTTGTACAGCTGTAGCATTTATACAGGTGTGCATTTGTATAACTGTAGCATTTGTACAGGTGTGGCACTTATATAGGTGTGCATTTGCATAGGTGTGCACTTGTAGAGATGTGCATTTGTACAGGGATGTATTTGTACAGGTGTGCATTTGTACAGCTGTAACATTTGTACAGGCGTGCAACACTGGAGGAATACTTTTTGTCTGAGCTCCACTGTCCTCACTATAAAGCGGAATGAACAGCCCTACACAACCATCACTGGCATAATCGACGTGACAAATGTAAAGCTCTATATTGTCCCCTTTCTTTCCATCCCTTCTCCTGTTTTTCTTCTAGACTTTGCTCTGTCAAGTGGCATCCTCAGAAGATGAAGGACTTTTCTCAACCCTACTTAGTCACACGTAGGGTTAAAAAGGAAAGGCTATTTCCCCAAATTGTTCCTTCTCTTCCTGTGGTGGGCATGTGTCCTATCACACAGGACAGCTTCTCTTTAAGTCTCTATGTGGGAGAGAGGAGGAACGGAAGGGGAACAGACTGGGGAATCAGAGGCAGGCCAGAGCAAAGCCTGGCTGAGGTATGGGAAGGCTGCCTACCTGTCTGCCCAGCAGTTGAGGGTGTGTGCTAGAGAGTAAGAGATAGCAGTTTTGATGCCATCTATTTAGCAATGTTGAGAAGATTAGAACTTCCTCATTGGGCAATTTTGGTCAGTTTCATTTTTCCCATACATAACATACCAGTCTGACAAGCCCACCTCCTCTACAGAATTAGGGATGATGGCAGGTGAAGCCCTAAAGAAAAATTAACCCTGTACTGTATAAAATAACACCCAAAACAGGAAGCCATGAACATACATCCCCTTAAGTGCCTGCATTTTCCTCCAGACCAGCATAAAAGGAAGAGAAACTGTATCATAGTAACAATGCAAGGAACCATGAGAATAACAGGTCACCCTCACAGAGGCTCCGCTTCACAGTTGCAGCAGCCAGGGTGGGTCAGACACAGCCCTAGCCAGGTATGAGAAAGCCCAGGAAGGAAAAGCCTGGAGTCGAGAGCCAGAAAGGGATCTCAGAGAAACTGAAGCCCACAGCAAGCAGTCTTGACCAGGGTCACAGCATTGAGACTGGGATCTGGATCACCCTGATGAATGAGAACTCTGCTGGTCCAGAAGGGCCCATCTCATTTTGCAGGCCAATTCCAATTGAATGGTTGGTGGCCACTGCATGGATGAGTCCACCTTGTCTGGTCCCAGTGGTAAACTGGCCCTGATCAAATTATTTATGTCTAGAGAGCAATATTCCAACTTTGGCAGTTTGTAATATAAACTACTACAAATCCTAGCTTGAGTACATTACTAAATTTAAAAGGGAAGTATAGAAGAAAGAAACCTTAAATTTCAATGTCTACATCTGTAAGACTCATATAATTCAACCCCTGAATCCTCAACCACTGCTATAACCCCAGCATCTCCCACTGTATAGCATTTATTGAACACCAGTTTTATACAAAACACTAAAGTGTACAGAAGTAATTTCAAAAGAAATCAGTTCTGAAGATGGACAGTGATGATGTTTGCACAACAATGTGAATGTACTTTATAGCACTGAATTGTACACTTAAAGAGGGTTACAATGGTAAATTTTATGTTATATTTTATCACAATAAAAAAAAAATTTTAGGGCTGGCGGTTAGCTCACTCAGTAGAGCATGGTCCTGATGACACCAAGGTCAAGGGCTCGGATCCCCTACTGGCCGGCCACCAAAACCAAAAATAAAAAAACAAAACAATAAAAAAAATTTTTAAGAAATCAAAATCCCTGCTCTCTAGGACTTTATAAGATAGTAAAGAACCTGGCTCATACTATAGACCAATAAATGCCTCTGGAATGAATGGAGAGAGGGGTCTTGGCAGAAAAAAAAGGCAAGCACTATGCAAGACACCCATGGAAGTGTCACAGGTTTAAGTGTCCTGAAAGACCTGCATTCAAAGGAGACAGCTTCTGGGCTGGGCCATCCCAGGAGATGAATTCTGACCTGGAGACAGTGTGTGAAAAAGCTCAGAAAGTGGTGTTGGCAAGTCCAAGATCCTTGAAAATTATGAATTCCAGGTACCAGAAAGTTGCTCACCTCACTACATTAGCTCCCCACAAAATGCTTCACCAGTGTGATTTAATTCTATCATTTTTAATCAAAGGATCGCAGGAGGGAGGACTGTAAATACCACCCCACTGAGCAAAGCTGCTGTGTTCAATAACCCTCCATAGCCAGTCAATTCTCTGTGGAGTTTAGTGTCAGGGAAAGTTTGGCCACCCAGATACACCATGCTTCCTGCTACAGACCAGTGAGATGAAAATGACTGATGCAAGGAGAGCCGTCCTTTTTGCCTTAACTGTCAGGAAGCTCAGAGCTCAAGTTTTTCTGTAATCATCCCTGCCTGTTTGATGACTCTTGTTCTAGCAATCCTTTTACTGAAAGCTGAACCAAATCACCAAATCCTTTTAGTAAGCAGGCAGAAAATGAATAATACATGAATGAGCAAATGCTCACCAGTCATTTCTGCAGAACACACCCTCCCAATAGAAGGATGAATTCAAGTGATCAAGTAGGATAAGAAAGTGACTCCACAAGCATAAAGGCATCAGAGCAGAGGAGGTAGGAACCCCGAGGCGCAGCTGGACTTCCTCTCTCCAGTCTTTGGATATTTCTGATTTCATATCTAGAACTCTCTCTCCAGGTGGTACTGGATGAACACTAGCTGTTATAACTTTTAGCTTCTATACCCAAGCAGGCCAATTGATTGAATTTCAGCTTTAACACTCATGTTCTTGTACTGAAGATCAGGTCATCTACATATCCATATATTTGGCCAATGCTCCAACCTGGCCTCCTCGAAAGAAATTTAGGAAGGACCGTGCCTTCTGGAAGTGAAGGGCCTTATGACTAGTCTCCTCTGCTTTAAATCAACCATAGTCAAAATACAGTGGTGCAGGAGGATTCTGTACAGAAATAAGAATGCACCACCTACCACCACATGCAGCAGCTTAGATGAATCTTACAACATAATGTCAGGTGAAAGAAGCCAGACACAAAAGGGGACATATGTAGGAGTCCATTTATGTTAAATACAAAAACTGATCTATGCTGCTAGAAGTCAGGACAGTGATTACCCCTGGTGGCGGGGGTAGGTTGGAGAAGGGGGTGTTAGTGCCAAGTAGTGGGGTTGGTATTGGTAATAATTTGTTACTGGATCTAGGCAGTGGTTACCCAAGTGTATTCAGTTTCCTACATGTATTATCCTTCAATCTAAAAAATGTAGTTAAAAAAAAAGGCAGACGGCACTGACTTGGCCCTGTCTACTCACTACACATGGTCAGAGAGCCAAAGGAAATCAAAGAGGTCAAAAGAGGACAAACCGGAAGGGAGAGTCATAATTCCAACCGGCCACACACTGCCTTCCAGTGACTGCACGCGCTGACACATGTTTGCAACATAGTTTCAAAAGAATTTCACATTTTTGCATTATTCCTTTGCCAGTGTTTTACCACAAATCTTTGACAAGGAAACTGAGGTTTGGAGAAGCTTCCCCAAACCACAAGCCTAGTCCCTGGCAGGACCCACAACATCCGGTGGCCTAACCTGGGACACAGGTGTGCCCATCCCAAGAAAGCCAGGCAACTGCTGTCAGTGACCTCATTAATAATAATGCCCTCACAGACTCCTCCTGGGAGGGCCGAGGCTGTGCAAACAGCAGCACGTTTATCCTGTAAAGTTGCCAAGGCAAAGCCAGATGTTTCTGATAAAGAAAAGAAAGATGAGTTGGGGAGGAAGACACACAGCAGAACACGGATTCTTTGAGTCTCCTGTCCTCCGAAACCCAGCTGACCAAAAATAACAGATCTGCTGCAACACATTCTTCGGATGGGACAAGGAGGACCCTCACAGAGGCCACTGTACCACCTCGAGGAGATTCCAGCTCTGACCCATCATGTACTCACAAGCCCGGGGCAGCAGGGTAAGTGTGGCACCAGCCAGGGAGGCATATGGGCCACTCCTCCAGGATCCTGTTGCACAGATGTGAGTCACCGGGTTTCCTGTTCTTCCAGTTCTCGCTCTCAGCTGCGCTCTCAGCTGCATCGAGTTACAGCTAGATGGACCTCAGGCAGCAGCACCTGTCCCGGGTCCAGGAGATGGGCATTTGGGACACCTGGCCCGGAGCCCTCCTGTCCTCAGACATTCTGTCCTGACGATGGGGCAGCTTGCAAAGGAATAATATGTCCCAGATATGCATGACCCTGGCACAGTCTATTTACCAACAGATAAAGCACCAAATTCAAAGCTCAATTTGATTGAGTGCCAAATTGAGTGTGCCAGGGCTGGGTGCTGAGGATACCAGGATAAAGGCGACACCAGCCTCTGCCAGCAAGGGGGTAGTCTACTGGTGGGAGGCAAATACGTCAACAAGCAATTACAAACTGAAGGTAAGGGCAGACAGTAGGTAGTTTCTTTTGCTGTAATGAATACAGATTTACAGTCACTTAAATCACACACGTCAATACAATTCTGAGGAGCATTTGTCTTGGAAAGGTTGGAAACATGTGTATGTGTTGACACCCCCTCCCCTGTCCCCTGCCTAGAATGTTCTCCTCTGCCCTAACGAACTCCCACTCGCCCTTCAGGGCCCAGCACTAATGTCCTCTCCCCAGTTGGTAGTGCCAACGCATTTTTGACACCTTGAGTCTCTCTTCCTCACTGGTCCCAGAGGACTAAAGGCACTAAAAGTACCAAACACTTCATATTTGTGATGATAGCAGCTATTGCAATACTCAGGATATAGTACGTACTCAAGAAATCTTTGTTATGGGGCTACGGGAATGCCGAAGAGAAGAGTTGGGAGAGTAACTTGGTGAAGGGGAAGAGCTGGCTACTCCAGACTGACCAGGTGCTCTGTGTCTGACCTTGCTCTTCAGGCCTATGTCCTTGCTGTACGGGATCCTGGCTGCCCTGCCTAGTATGCCAGGTTCCCTAGAGGTCAGACTCCACCTACCCTTGGACAGCCCCACTCTTGCCCCACAGTGGCATCTGAATTCCCCACTCCTGTCTGCTGCCAACTGTCTACCTGCTAGACCAAATCCCTCTAGGGCTGTCCCTCTGCTCCATGACCAGCCCCAGACCTCCCCAGTCTGCTCCCCCACCCCAAGATCACACCCACTGGAGGCTAGGCACCCACACATCCCTGCTTGCCCAAGACAATCTCAGTTTGCACCTGTGGTTGCAGCATACCTATTATTTTACTCTCAAAAGTGGCCCAGTTTGGACAATAAATTACAGGGTCTCCCTAGGTACAGCCCACAAAACAAATCTTTCCTTTGTTCTTGGGGAACCCACACCTAAATAAGAGTTCATGCTGTACAAATGGTGTTTAAAGGAAGCAGGATGAGGATCGGGAAACTGGGTTCCAGATCTGGAGTTTATCTATGTGAGCTTGGACTGGTCCCTTAGTACACAGCACCTGATTCCCTTAACTGTAAAATAAAGGTGTTGGCCTACATGACCCCAAAGGTCCCTTCTCAGCTGACACCTAACTTATAACCCTATGAAATTGAAACACAATTGACCATCCGCAGTAGTCCCAAGCAGCCCAGTGCTGGGGGATAAGGGCATAGGCCCTGGAGTCAGAGTGCCTGTCTTTGAAGTGTGGCTTGCCCTTGGTCCAGGGACTGTCCTTTTCTGTGACTGGTGTCTTCTTCTGAACAATAGATAATAATAGTGCCTTCGCAGGAAGGCAGCTTGAGGGGGCCTGAGTTACTACTCATAGTGTACATAACCAGAGGCCAGGACTTCATAGACACACTAGTGTTTGCTATCTTTAAGGCAGGCAAGGGGGATAAGGAACTGATGGGACGTGGCTAGAAGGCTTCACGGAGGGGGCTGAGACAGGAAATTTTGAGAGGAAGCAGAAAGCAGGAGGGAAAGTCCCTCAAATGGGCAAGAAGGAAAAGGGCAGCTTCAAATGCCCTCATTAACCCTAATTGTAGCTGTCAGATGCTTTATCTGGCTTCATTCCTTCCTTTATCAGAGAATATGGAATTCCTTCAACCAGAAGGAAGAGGTTGGGAACAAGGCCTTTTAAGAACACGGGCCACCTCCAGGCCTGCAGGGCAGAGCTGCTGATTGAGGGGGAGAAGAGGAAGGAAGTGAGGGCCCCAAGGGCTCCCAGGGCCAGGTTCTCAGAGCCCTGAGTCTCCTGCTTGACTCTGAGATAAGGTTTGACCAAGGTCCCTCCAGGGAAGGAATGTCAAGGAAATGCTTAGAGATGTCATGACCACCCCTGAAAGAGGGTGGCACTCCCAGGGAAATGAGATTCTCTGTTCACAGGAACAGGGCCAAGACTCCTGACTCCTGATTTTGATAAGACAAAAGCTGTTCAAGCGGTAGGGTGGAGGGTATAGGTTCCACACAGAGAACCTCCTTTGGCTTTGTCAAGAATCCATGGGACCCCAGTGTCAGCAAGAGGGGACACACTCAACAACCTGGAGTCTATATGTAAGGGACAAAGAGATTAGGGATATTAAATGCATTTTGACTTATGATATTTTCATCTTTCATATTTTCATCTTTCATATTTTCAGGACATAACCCCATTGTAAGTCAAGGAACATCTGTACATGGAGAAAGAAAGACACACTGTTAGATAGCCTACTGCCCTATCCATCAGGACAGGAGCAAAAAGAGGCTCTGCTCTTACCTGGATAATTCTCAAGGACTTCTTTTATGGTATGTGGATTCAGGCCCATTTGTGCTCTCTGTCTGATGTCAGATTAAATCAGATTACAGAGAGGGCAGAAGGGTGGTGAGTTCCTGAAGACAGGAAAGAAGGAAGTGTCCTTATTGTCACTTTCAACTTCTAACACCTTCTCCTTCCTGGACATCCTTAAACTCTCCTCTGACTTGCTTTCCTTCTGGTCCTCTGGGGAGGTCATGCTCAGAAATCATCTAACACGAAGTTTATTTTTTAATAAAGTGTGGGATATCTCATATAATTTATTGAATACTGTACTAAAAGTGAAAAACAGAATGATTGCCTGGGTACTTGAAGTATGGTTTCTACTGAATGCATATGGCTTTCACCATGGTAAAGTCGAAAAATTGTTAGGTCGAACCAACATTGACTATGTGTCAGTCACCATTCTAAGTGCTTCACATACATTAACTCTCTCTTTTTAATCCTTACGACTACCCTATTACAATCTCTCCATTTTACAAGAGAAAGAAACTGAGGCCTAGAGAGGTTTAATAACTGGCCCAAGTTCACACTGCTTACCACATGGCAAACCAGGATTCAAGCTTGACTCTACATCTCACCACGCAGCTTCTCCCAATAACTGTAGAACTGACCCTCAGCAGGTGTCACTGGTCCCTCTCCTCTGCTGCCAGCTATGGCAGCCCATGAGCTCACGTCCTGCCAGCTCACATGCCTGCCTTGTCCAGAAGCCTGGTGGATGCCCAGACTCTGTGGGAACTCCAGCAGAGCCAGGGTGAGATTCTCCCAAGGACAACTGAGCACACTTCTCTCCCGATGGCTTCCGGGAGCAAATGCACTGCCCACATTTTTCTGGTTGAGAACAGAGAAATAGCAACTGGCTCCTGCCCCCTGGAAACCCACCCTTCAGTGAGGGATCATGGGCATCTGCTGCTGTGGACTGGAGAGCTCACCTTAAATTCAGCTGTTGTAAAAGCCCATTTCTCACCATGACTGTCCCATGATGTGGCACACTGTTGAGAGGGCTCTGGTCCCAACTGGAGCTAACTAGCTGTATGATCATGAGCGATACACTTGAAAACTAAAAGGGTCGGGGAGATGGACTATGTTCTTCTAAAACAGTTTCTCAACATTACAGATATTTGTGGCCAGATAACTCTTTGCTGGGGAGGCTATCCTGTGCATTGTAGTATATTTAGCAACATCTTAGCCTCTGCTTACCAGATGCCAGTAACACAAACTCACCCACCCACCTTGGAACAACCAAAAATGTCTCTAGACATTGCCAAAGCCCACTGGGAGGCAAAATTATTCCTCGTTGAAAACCACTGCTCTAAAGGAATAATTAAAACAAAAAACAAAAAAAAACAAAAACAGGATTTGCCCCTGTACATTTGAATAGGGTGGAGATTCTTGCCCTTTATGACAGGCTGGGATAGCCCCTCACAAAAAAAATTTATCTGTCCCAAAATGTCAATAGTGCCAAGGTTGAGAAAAGTGCTTTAGAAATCCACAGAAACAGACAATCCAGAGCAAGAAGCACAGCGCGTGATCTGCAGAGTGAGATGTTGAGACAAAACCCATGAACTCTGGGATCTGACTCGCCACACCCCACCCCCACTGCTTTGAAAGGCAAAGACAGACGACACACAGTGTTGGAAAACAAACCAAACTTGCTGACTTCAAAAGTCAACAGTGATAATGAGGAACTTCTTATCAAGAGTTGGTCTTTTAAAGCGGAAGTATCTGAGCAAAAGAAACCAGTTTTCTGGGCTCCCAAGTTCTTTTAGTATGTCAGGTCTTCTTACTACAGCTGCCACATTTTGATTTTGTGGTTTGCATTGTTCTGATATCTCCTGAAAAACAACCCTCAATTGCCCCCAAACTCCAAGGTGCCGGAAAAGTTTAACTTTCTAAAGTGATATAAAAATAAATGTTGCCTTTGGCTGGGCAGCCTTAGAGGGAATTTTAATTCATTCAAGGGTAAGAAAAAAGTGCTTCCTAAGCTCTCTCTGAAATAGAAGTTTGGCAACATAAATCAAATGGATGGTTAGCAAAAGCTACAAAAGCTCAGTTTCTTCTGAGCAGAAGGGACAGTATTAGGATACTAAGAAGTTACAAGTCAAACAAATGAGATAAATTATACCTATCAGTGTCAGTTAACCCAGTCAAAAATGATCTTACAGTTTTAATCAGTTCACTTCTGCTACTTTAATCCCTTATCTGCAGATTAATGGCACATGGTAGGTGTTCCAAACGTATGACGGTTCCCTTGCAGTCTCTAACTTCCCACCAATCTTCAGTAATGCACTCTCTTTTGACTTAGTGGCCATGAATTATCTTTTCCTAGAGTATTATCTCTCCAAACAACTGGAAGGTGTCTTGGTTTCTGATTTTAGCATAGCACCCAGAGGACCTTGCACCCATAGCAGGTTCTCAAAAAATATTAACATTCTTGTCTATCATGACTCTTGAATGTCTGTTAAATCTTTCCACTTCCAAGATATTCCCTTCTCAAGTCCCAAGTTGAAGGCTACCTCTTGCTCATACAGCAAGGAACCTAAGTGAGCTATCTGCACTCCAGGATTCGAGTGAAAATGTGTCACCAGTCCATGTATGTTAAAACAATTTGGCCAGTAGCTAAAGGAAGGAGTACACCCTTCATTTCAGTTCTGTGGTTAATCCTGATTCTCATTCTTAAGAGACAAAAACTCTGTAACTCGTATATTAATTTACCTCAATTAATAAAAAGAATCCTCTATTTCTCCATGGACAGGACATAAAGCTTTAATTGCTGGAGGACAGGAAACTCTCCTCCCTCTCTCATTTCCAGATACTAAGGCCTGGTTGATCTCCCTGCCCCCTCCCAAGATCAGCCTCAGGCCATGCTTTGAATGAAGGAATAGCCTGAGAATTGCTTTTCCCTCTAAGGATCCACTTGTCCATCCATCCCTTTAGTTCAGGACTAGCCCTCCCCCCAGCTACCTCCCACCCTCCTCCACCTCCTGCAGCCCTCTCTGCACTTTTTCCCCCAGGAAGGTCACCTCCTTCATTCTTGCATTCATTGAATACCTCAACAGTGGCCAGAAACTGTGGCAACAAACGTGAAAAGCCAGGATTCTCCTTGTGCTGAGGAAGGACCCTGAACTGAGAACCACCCATTATAGTGTATGGTGGAATGAAACAAACGCCATGAAAGGTTCAATGCCATGAAATGTGGGCACACAGGAGGGAGAAGGAGGCAGATAAAAGGTTGAAAGAGGAGGTAGCATTTGAGCTGGAAGGGGTTAAGTGGAGAAAAGCCAGACAGAGTATTCAGGGCCACAAGAAGGCAAGGATAAGGGCAAAAGGAGCTGGTGTGAATGGGCATGACAGTTAGAGGAACGGCAATTCAAGTCTTTGGGGAATGAACAGATGGAGAGGAAGATGAGGCTGAGGTGGGGGCAGGATCGGGGGTATTCAGCCAATTCAGAGTCATAGAAGGCTTCTGAAATGATCCAGTCTAGCTCCCAAAAGAGACCGGAAGAAACAGGGACACCCTTAGGAGTCCTCTGAAGTAACCCAGAGACCAGTTTACAACAGAGTAGCAATAAGAAAGGCAAGCTGATGACAATGAATCCAGGGCTCCTGTCCGGAATAGCCAGAGAATACTGGTGGCATTGCTCAAACCAACAGAGCTACTTCCGCTTCTGGACATGCTGGGTGGGAGTGATGCCAGCATCCATGACTGGACACAGGCATGGCCCAGGAGCCCACTAACATTCCCCAGAGGCAGGTGAGTGTGTGGTCAAGAGCATGGTGCTCTGGAGCCAACTGCATGGCTTCAATTCCTAGCTCTTTCGAAAAAGCTAGTGACCTTGGGCAAGTTACTCTGTGTGCTTCAGTTTCTCACCAATAACCAGTAACCAGGATGCTGATGATAATCGTACCTAGCTCATGTGATTGTTGTGAGTGTTAATGAGCTAACATATGTAAAAAGCTTAGAACAGTGCCCGATACACAGAAGATGCACTGTTTGCTGTTGAGTTCCAAAGTGTCAATTGGCAAAAGTGAGCAAATAACCCTTACTTTCATCCTAGTGCCACAAAACACTGGGCTTGTCCACCAGAAGAAAAGTACTCCCAATGGGGCTGGTTCTGGGCAGGTGAACCTAAGCCTTCCATGCCCTCAGACTACAACCCAGAATATGCAAGATTATGTCATCACTAGGGGATTTCAGAAGAGTCCAAATCAAGGCCTTTTCAAAAGATGCTTCCAAGATATTCTCTGATTCCCTTCCTACTTCCCATCCAATTGCATCTGGACTCAAACAGCTTTGCTAAACCCGGAGTCTGAATCCCAGATTCTAACACCTAGTGAGTTAAAGGCCTGACTCAATTCTGCCCCCATTGGTAATTTAGAGGAAATACACCCAAGTGTCAGGGAGACTTAGGCTAAAAGGTGGCTGCTAAGTGTAGAAAAGAGAAGCAAGCCTGCAGGAAAGATACTTCATATTGGTGTGCTTAATCATCACAACTCCATAAAGTGGACAAGGCTTCTAAAATGATCCAGTCTAGCTCTAGAAAGCTCATCCGCATTTTATAGAAAGAAATCGGTTGTCCAAAGAGGCCCAGAGTCCTGTGGTTAAGAAACCCCAAGACAAGGATTAGAACTCTTTTCCAGATACCCTGGCTAATTTTCTTTCCATTCTGGGATCAGAGAGATGACCCCCTCCTCCTATCGCCCCCAACTCCAGGCCCTGAGAGTGGTATAACTCCACTGTTCCAGTCCTAGCATCTTCCTAGCTTCTAAAAGAATTCAAATTCAAATGAGTTCACAACTGAGAAGACTTCCCTGGGATTAATGACTTTGTATTTCAGCACTTGCCAGGCGATGATCGGCATCCCCAAGAGAAGCCTAGAGAAGTTGCCAAGATCCTGCCAGCTCAAAGGCACGTTTTTAAATAAACTGAATTAAAGTGCAGAGCAGAGTCACATCCCAGGAATGAGTTAGCGAGTAACAGCCCTTTACAAACGAGTAAAACTCAACTAAACCAGCCCCTCTCTACTCCCTCCTCTAGTCCGAGGCTGGGTAACGTCATGCTTTATTTGGCCTTATCATCTGCCAGAGCTCTAGAAACATCAAGATGGTAACCCACTATACTCTCCCTTGCTCCCGGGACCGCCAGAATGGGACTACGAGCAGATGGCCCCACAGAACGATAATGTCAAGACATTTTCTTAAAAATGTGTTCGCACCAAACACTGAAATTCCAAGTATTTAATTGAGCAATGTTCGGTCATTGCTTCACAGCTTTAAAACAACGCCCCCCACCCCCATCCCACCCCCAGCCCTCCCCAGCCCACCTCCTCCCTCAAACCCTAGCCAAAGCCCCAGGCCAGGAGCCAATCCCTTAATCCCGGGCATTTCGGGCATTTCAGAAACTCATTTCTCCCCGGAGTGGTGAGAGCGCCCCGGGCCGGCTTTGCCCCACCTCCATACCCCGAGGCAGGAAGAGTGAGGCTCCCGGCGGGGCCCCGAGGCTCTTTCTTATGTAAATGACCCGGCCAGGGTGAGAGCTCGGGCACAGGGAGCTGTCGAGAGCGAGCTGGGCACAAACAGGTCAAGACCTGGTGTAGGCAAACGCTCGTTTTCGGAACGACAAAAATCTCAAGAAATCAGGGAAACGGGGGCTGGTCCTCTCCAACTTTTAGTAACAAACCAGAAAGTAACATCCAAAGTCCGCCCCGCACTCGGAGGCGGTCCCGGGGGACGCGAGGCGGGGCGGGCCCGAGGCAGATCGGTGGGGACACGTACGCCCCTCGCCCAGCCCCAGTTCCGGGCGCCGTAGTTCCGGGGAGGGGGCGCGGCGGGCGGAGTTTCTCTGCCTCCTCTCCCGCTCCTTCCCGGATCGGCTTCAACAACGAGGGGAACCGCACGTCTCCTAAATGCGGTCTTTAAGCGCGGAAGGGCCCTGCAGCCCCACGCGGCCGCGAGGCCTCTCCCCCAGCCACGATTCTCCCCACGTGCTCTAGCCGGAACTGGGGCTGTAGAAGGGGAACTCCTTCCACGTGGGCCCAGCAGTCCCGGACCGCCAGCCGGGTGACCGCCCCTCCAGAAACAGAAAGGAGAAAAAGCGTGGCCGCGCGCAGGATGCCAGGAGGGAGAGCCCGGCAGCGCGCGAGCCCCGGCGCCTCGCATGCGCGCACACGCCTGCCGGTGCCCAGCGGACGTGGCTTCTCGCGCCCAGGAGTTTCCCTGCTGCCCAGACTGTTTCCGCATCCCCAACCCCGAATGGGGAGGAAGCGGTTCCCCGCAGGTTCGCGGAGGAGTGTCCCGGGGGCGCAACTCTGTCGGAAGCGAGCCTGCCGTTCCCGCCCGCGCTGACTTACCTTCTGCACTTGGTCATGGTTAAGCTCGGTGAAAAAGTAGGCGAGCAGATGCGAGGCAATCATCCTGCCGCGGTCCGACGGCGCCGAGTTGGGAAACCGAGGCGGGAGTGCGTGCGCGGGAGGCGGGCGGCGAGGTCTGATCTCTTTGTACCTGGGCTGCGCGGCCGGCCGGGAACTGGGAGTCCGGGCGGCACACAAAGAAGGCTAACGGCGACGGCGCGCCGGGCTGGGGGGCCTCGGATCTCTAGAAAGAGGTTTTTAGGAGCACAACTGCTGGAAGGCGCCTACGTATCACTCCAGGCGACGTGTCCGGTCGTCCCACGTCAAGGCGCTAACTTCAGCCACAGGATCACTAAGGCTCAACTTGGGAGGAATCCACAGCCCGGCTCCACTAGGGCGGTCGGACCTCTCCGGCACCACACGCGCGCGATGCTCTGCCAGAGAATTTTCTTAGCTTGTGACACGGCGTAGTACTAGCGGCGGCCGGGGACTCGTGCGCTGGAGTTTCGTGCAACAATGTGGCTTATTGAGAGGCTGCCGGCTCGCAGGCAGCCGGGTCAGTGACGCGCGCGCGCTCATTGGCTGTGCGGGGAGGGTGTGTGCGCCCGCGGGCCGCCCCCAGCCGCAGCGCGGCCAGTCAACTCGCACGGCCTGCGGGCGCGGCCGCTCAGACACCCGAGCCGGCGGGCTGGAGAGGCGCGCCAGCGGCGGAGGGGCGGGGCAGGGCGCCAGGGATGGGACGTGTGGTCCGTGGCAGGAGGCTGGAGCGGAAAGGCGCATGAGCCACCGCCGCGTCAGGCTCGGCTGTGGGTGGGGGGCGCGTGATCGCGGATCTGGGGAGTGGGGCGACTGGAAGGACGGGTCACTGGACCAGCACACGCCCTGTGCGGAGTAGGAGACACTGTCTGGTATCTCGGGGTCATATGAGGGCCTCCCCTGTCCGGTCACACACGTCTGAAGCATCCTAGTTCTCGCCTATTGTGGCTCAACCCCTCCGCGCAACGCTGATGCGAAGTGAACCGCCGTAGCTGCTGCTTACTCTGTGCCAGGCATTACAAAAGTCGGCCCGTGGGCCAGCCGGTTAGTTCAGCTGGGTAGAGCGCAGCCTTATAACAAAAGTCGGCCCATCCAACCCTCCCACCACTGATAGGACATGGGTTTTACAGATGAGGAAACCGAGGCACAGGGCTGTTACGAGATTTGCCCAAGGTCACACAGCTTGTAAGAGTCAAATGGGGAAAGGAACCCACGTCCGTCTGACTTTGAGACCCTGTTCTCTCCCATTATTCCATCCCTCTCTAAGAGCCAGGGAAGGAAAAGGCGGTAAAGGAGCATTGTCTGCAGCTGTGGGACTATGCATGGGTGAAACTGGGTGGGTGGCCAGTGTGTAAATGGATGATCCTGGAAGAGTGTGGGGTGGGGTGGCTTAGGAATGCTGAGAGGAGTGGGAGCCCCAGCCACAGCTGATGCCTGGCCCCAGACTCCACGTTTTAGGTATGAATGGAAGGTGGAAGCTGGCAAGAGTGTAATACCGACTTCAGCAGACAAGAGATTGGTGCTGGTGGAGAATGGCAAACCTGGGGTTGGAGAGGTTGCAGTGGAGGGAAGTTGAAGGTCTGCAGAGTTTCTCTCAAACAGTACGATGCTTTCTGCAACGTGTATAGACTTATTATTATACAAGTAATAAATGCTCATTGTTGGAATATAAGAAGATACAGATAAACAAAAAACAAAAAATGCATGACCCAACCTCTCAGCAAAACTTCTTGAAAGCTATGTACCCTTTCCTACTGCACATCCTCACCCCTCGTTCCTGTACTACAGTAAGGACTGGGCCCAAACTGCTTTTGTCATAGTCAGCTTAATGACCTAACATGTTGCCAAATCTTGTATTCTCTTCTCTGCCCTGACCTTGTCTTACTCCACCTCTCAGGGATGCCGGGTACAGTTGATCACGTCCTCCATCTGGACACACCTTCCTCACTCAGTCAAAGCCCTGCATGCTCCGCTCTGCTGGTTTCCCATTGACCTCCCTCCCCAGGCTCCTTGGCCCCTGTTTTCTCTGTTGGTAAATACCGGAGTATTCCGAGGCTGCCCTCCACCCTGTCTCCTCTGATCTAGTTACATGGTAATCCCTCCAGCCCCATGACTGTTATATCATCCACACACTGATGACTCACAAAAGTCAATCTGCAGCAGGGACCTCTCCCAGTCCGGACTTATTTCTCCAACTGCCATTTGTCATCTCCACTCAAGTGACTAGCATCTCACACTTAACATATCCAAAGCTGGACTCAACTTCCCAAATCTTTTTCTTTCCCCGTCGTCTCAGCAAATGGCATCACCATCCACCCTGTCAACCTTGATTCCTCCCTGCCACTCACCCTCGCATTTGGTCAGTCCACCAGCAAACGGTCAATTCGACCTATAAAATAGATCCTGTATCTGGCCACTTCTCTCCACGTTCTTGGGCACCTCCTATGCAACCCACTGATGACTCAGCCAGAGCCAATGCCCGTTGTCCTACCTTGTACCTTCCTCCATCCTCACCTCTATAATCTCTTCTTTACTCAGGAGTCAAAGTGACTTTTTAAAATATAAATCAGACTATGTCTTTCCCAGGTTTGAAGACATTTGATGGCTTCCAGTCTTAGAATAAAATTCAAACTCCTGACAGTGACTACTAAAGCTTTCTGATATGGCCCCTACCTCTCTCTCCACCCCACCCCATAGGACTCTCCCCAGTACACTGCTTGGCACTCACACTGGCATGCTTTCCTCGAAAACACCAAACTCTTTCCCACCCAAGCACCTTTGCTCTTCCTTTTTCTTCTCTCTGGAATGTTCTCCTCCAGACCTGGCTGCAGCTGAGCCTTCCTCCTCATTGAGGTTCAGCTCAGATAGCACCTCCTCAGAGGGCTTTCTCCTGAACAGTTTATCCCAACTGGTTCCCCAAGTCACTATCGCTTGGCCCTGATTGATTACCTATTTATTTTCCATATATTCTTTCTCTCCTCACTAGACTGTGAGCTCCAAGGGGGCAGGATCTGTGTCTATGTTGATCCTTCATATTTGCAGTGCCTAGAATGGTGCTGTCACATGGTAAGTATGCAGTAAATACTGCATGAATGAATAGAAGAAGTCTTAGAGATAACTTGTTCACATTTTGCATAACAACACAGAGTTTATAGTTTTACATATTATTTCCCAAATCTCTTCTCACCTCTCCATCTACCCTAGTTCACACACCCAATATCTCTCATCTGATTGCAACAGCCTTTAGATATAGATATAGATGTACTGTAGATATACAGACTCAGATACCTAACAGAGATTCTTAAAGTGGGAAGTGACATGATCAGATTTGCTTTCTCAGGGCAATAACTGCCCTCCATGAGGATGGAGGAAAGGAGGTTAGAGACCAGAGGCAGGAAGAGGCAAGGCCTAAGCCAAGATGGTGGGGCAGGGAGTCAGGTTTAGATGTTGTGAAGTCGAGGTAAAATTGATGACTTTGGATGAAGAGGAAGATGCATGCTACCTAGAAACACTTGGAAATCCAATAGCCCAGTGCTCCAAAACCTACTGTCCCCAGGCAGGTGGGACCAAAGCCAGTGGGGTCAGGTCAACTATGATCCCTTCTCCACTCCCCTCTGTGGTCCCATTTCATGTGGACCAGATAATAATCACAAGGTGCTTTAAGTATGTGTTATCTCTTAGGAAGCTCCCAATGATCCAGGAGGTGGTTGGAATAGGCATTGTTATAAATCCCTATTTATAGGAGGAGGGAGGGAGGTTTCGGTAATGGGCCACAATAATCAACCACATTGTATATCGACAAAATAAAATTAAATAAAAAATAAATAAATCCCTATTTATACATGACAAACTAAGGAGAGTTTACTCACACAAGGCTGAGACTTGTACCTTCCATTTTTCTGGCTCCAAACTCCATACCTAGAGTTTATTATTTATTGATTCTCAGATATCTCTCTCTCTCTCTCTCACACACACACACACCTACATAGATGTTGGAGAGTGATGAAACAGCCATGTAATTTAATTCCACAGCTCAACAAATATTTATTAAATCCTTGTAGTGTTCAGAATACTGAGCTTAATGCTATGATAAATACAAAAAGAAACACAAGATGTGGTTCTTGCCCCTGAGGGATTAACCGTTTAGTCAAAGATATAAAACTAACACATAAGGGCCGGCCCGTGGCTCACTTGGGAGAGTGTGCTGCTGATAACTCCAAGGCCAAAGGTTCTGATCCCTATGTAGGGATGCTGGTTAGCTCATTTGGGAGAGCGTGGTACTGACAACACCAAATCAAGGGTTAAGATCTCCTTACCGGTCATCTTAAAAAAAAAAAGCTAACACATAAAACAAATATTACAGAATAGAAAAGTCTGTTATTAAGAGCCAAACAGACCTGTGTTTTTATATGTGATGGGGTTTTGGAAAAGGAAGAGATAGGGCCACAGGCCTGAGGTAGCCGAGGGTGGTCTGACATGTAAATGCCAGCTTTCCACTTCGCACCGGGCTGGCGCTGGCACTGGCCTTATATAGACCAGTGAACTGAGCCTGGCCATGGGCTTCAGGAGCTGTCCTGGGAAGAGGTCACTTTGCCAAAAGACCTCCATCTGCCAAATATTCCTTTTTCTAATTAGGATTTATCAAGTTTGCAGCATATTATAAGTGATGGGATTATGCAGAGAATTTTAAGACTGAGGGTGGACCTGCCCTGAATGTCAATACTCATGACTCCTTACATCCTGTTCTTAGAATATTGGGCCCTAATGGTCTGGGTAACCTCTGTGTTTCATATTTCAATTATAATGTATGAATTTGAGGGACTGGGAAAGAAAGGCATTAAAAAGCAGTTAAGTAGAAAAATGGCAGCCACAAGAATACACAACAATACCATTTTATCTGTTAAAGTTGCAAACAGAACCCATTCAAGTGGCCGGCCCGTGGCTCACTCGGGAGGGTGTGGTGCTGATAACACAAAGGCCACGGGTTTGGATCCCTATATAGGGATGGCTGGTTAGCTCACTGGTTGAGTGTGGTGCTGACAATACCAAGCCAAGGGTTAAGATCCCCTTACTGGTCATCTTTAAAAAAAAAAATAGAACCTATTCGAGCTAGTTTAATCAGGAAAGGACTTTATTGAAGATTATTGAATCCCTTACAGGATCTTCAGGAAGGGCAGGGAAGCAGGCTCAGAGGCTAGCCAGCTGAGAATGGTGCCTGAGTTATACCATCAAACTCTGCCAGTGGAAATATTATTGCAACGGCCCCTGGGCTGGCATCTTGGCCCACCCCTGATGCTAAACATAGGAAGCCACAGCCAGGACATGCCACAGCCACCTTTGAGCAGCGGATGTCTGTCTCTCGGCACCCTTGATGAAAGGAATTCTGCATAGCACCTCCATCTTTACAGGATTTACTTCCAAATTGACATTTTGTAGCTGGTTGGCAGAGCTTGGGTCACATGCCCATGCCTTAGCTTCAAGGAGAGCTGGAAAAGTGGGCCCAGGGAGTCAGGAGTCAACGTGGAAAAGTCTCAGACCGTAAGAAAGATGTTCAAAGAGGCTGGGAGTCCCAAAGTTTGACAAAAATCCACCACACTTAACAGTCACTGAATGTGCTACATTGCAAAGTTTAAAATGCCCTTAGACAAATTGGCTTTCTAAAATCAAGAATACATCAAAAAGATTGAAAAATAGGATATCTGCATTCAAGGGGAGTTAAATTTGGGAGAGCAGTCAGTAGGCAAATTGGCACCGGGAAAACTGACTATAAGCGAATTTGCACAGAGCTGGAAAATTCACCCTCTCCACACAGAAGCTGTAACCCAGCACCTGTCCACAGATGCAGTCATTGTCGTGGTAGATAAGAAAAAGTCCACTATCAAATATAGGCCAGAGGGACCCCTCCAAGACTATCCCAAATGTGAGGGCTATCTGTCGTGTCTGATCCTCTCATCCTGATGGGCACAGGGCCATAGGTATATCCCTCAAACAGTTAGCATGAGAAGGGCATGGTGGCATGCTGAGACTGACATGGAAACTCTGTGTGGTTTGGGGCCCTTCTGAGCCACAGTTTCCTTATCTGCAAAGTAGAGATCATGAGGTGGAACGTGCACAGCCTTTAGTTAAGAGCCCAGTATCTGGTAGGTCCTGAATACCAGTTTCCTAAACACATTGCTTATAACATCCAGTCCTCTATGCAATAAGAACTCAATGATTTTTAAAAAGGGCCAGGTGGCAGGAACAGAGAATGTGGAGTCTCAGGGATGTGGGAGAGAGAGTGGTTTGTTCCAAGTGGAAATGCAGTGCTCTGGTGCAGAGAGATTATTTCAGTGGGGAGTGGTACGAGGAAGCCTAGACAGGTAGACAGGGCTCAGCTGAAAGGCAGGTAATAGAATCCCATCAGGACATAAAGACAGTGTCTGGGCTGGAAGCAATGTGGAGGGACAGGTGGGGAGTTGACCAGATTCCTGAGAAAAGATGCTGAAGGCCTCTGCTGCACTATGGCATGACAGAGAAAAGGTGAAAGAAGCTAGAAAAATTTAACAGGTGGCCTGAATGGGACACAGGTGATTGAATGTGGAGGGTGATGAGAAGTGGGGGACACCGAGACAATGCTTCTCAACGCTGACTGCTCTTTGGAGCAGGGTGTACCAAGGAGAGGGGTCAGTTGGCCCCGGGAACAGGCAATGAGGAGTAGCTTGCTGTAGAGAATTTATAAACAGTAATAAAACCTTTAGTCAGTCTGGTTTTTTATTATCATCGTGAGCTGGCAATTCTAAACATTATCAATGCCAAAATACTCCTTCCTGGATTATAGACAACTGCCCCCAGGGCACCTCTCCCTTCCTGCCCCTGTACACCCACTATATTACAATCCCTTGGAGAGCTTTTAATAATCATGATGCCAAAGTAACAATCAACAGATGTTAATGATGTCTTTTCTTCCATTATAACAGTGAACAAAACGACAAACTTCCTAGGAACTTATACTGTACAAGGAACTCAGAAGAAGACTAGATAGTAGAAAGGCCTGACAGTGCTTCATAAATTTCACTCCCTTTTAATTTCACTTCACTTTCCTTTTTTAGGCTAATCTGTAAACTTTAAATACAGTCCACCTAAAAACAGTGGATTTTTAAAAAATAAGCAGGATGATTCTAAGGTTCTTATAGAAAAATAAACAGGTAAGACTACTCCCAAAATTTTTACAAACCATGGAAAGAAGCTTGTTCTTTTGCTTTTTGAATATCAGAGTGGTGAAGCCATTTCTGAGAAAGACTACAAAACTAAATGTCATCAAAGACCCATGAAAGAGTCTCTATTAAACAAAGTCAAAAGGCAACCTAGGGGCCGGCCCGTGGCTCACTCGGGAGAGTGCGGTGCTGATAACACCAAGGCCCCGGCTTCGGATCCCATATACGGATGGCCGGTTCGCTCACTGGCTGAGCGTGGTGCTGACAACACCAAGTCAAGGGTTAAGATCCCCTTACCGGTCATCTTTAAAAAAAAAAAAAAAAAGGCAACCTAGGCAGAAATATATATAGGATACAAAAGACTCATTTTCCAGCTATATAAAGAGCTTCTTCAAATTATTAAGAAAGGGGCCGGCCTGTGGCTCACTCAGGAGAGTGCGGTGCTGATAACACCAAGGCCACGGGTTTGGATCCCATATAGGGATGACCGGTTGGCTCATTGGGTGAGCGTGGTGCTGACAACACCAAGTCAAGGGTTAAGATCCCCTTACCGGTCATCTTTTAAAAAAAAAAAAAAAAAAAATTATTAAGAAAAAGAAACCCAACCCTTAGGTAAAAGACACAGAGAGATCACAGGAAAAGAACAAATGGGCAAAAATTAAATAATGATAACACAACTTACAGTGGGGAAAGAGGCACTCTTTAAAGTGTACCGATCTCCCTAAGAGGAAGTGATACTCTTCAAGCACTTGTAAGCCTCTCTACCTGTTCTGGTCTTCTGAGTTCCTTGTACAGTTGAAGTTCCCAGGCAGTTTGTCTTTTTGTTCACTATTATCATAGAAGAACACATTCTTGGCAGGAGAACACAGCCTCCATGAGATCAATTGGACATTCTCCATCATTACAAGTACACCTGTCCTTTCGTTCAGTGATCCCATGTTTCTTACACGTACTCTCCCACATGCTATGTGAGACCATTCACTTCAATGTCATTTGCCATAGAAAGACTGGGACCAACCTAAATTCTATCATTTGGGGACTATAGATTAGAGCACATCCATACAATGGAATTACTTACCTGCCACATAGAAAGAAAGAGAGAGAGAGAGAGAGAGAGAGAGAGAGAAAAGAAAGAAAGAAAGAAAGAAAGAAAGAAAGAAAGAAAGAAAGAAAGAAAGAAAGAAAGAAAGAAAGAAAGAAAGAAAGAAAGAAAGAAGCTCTCTAAATATTAATATGGAATGATCTTCAAGGATGTAGAACAGTGTGCATAGAAAGTCACCATTGGTGTATAAAAAGGAACTGAAAATAATAAAACATATACCTGTGTATAGTTATAAACTATCTCTAGTTTATAACTAGGGTGACTGGGAGACAGGCATGGGAGAGAGACTTTATTGTGTAGTCTTGTACTTGGTTGTGAGTATTATCTATTCACAAAAAAAAAAAAGGAACTTAATTAAGAAAAGAACCAACTGGTGTGAAGGCAGCACAATAGATGGGAAAGGACATGGGGTTGGAAGTAAAGACACCTGAATCTACCAAAAATTAAAATTTGAAAATTAAGATAAAATTATACCCAGGCCATACCCAATTACACCAGAATCTCTGGGGGTGGGACCCAGGCATCAGTACTTTTTAAAGGTCCCCACCTGATTCCAATATGCAGCCAATGGTTTAAAACTAGGGCTCTAGCATGACTCTGGGTATCCCGGCTTCAGTGCTTGTGAGATCAGCTCAATCTATGTCAGTCTTAGCAAATAAGTCTGACTCCTCCACCCTCTAAGCACCAGTTCGATCCCTTTGCATTTCTTTTGATCCTTGTATCTCTTCCTGGTCCCGCAGCATCTGGTCTTTATCTATGTAGCTGCATCATTCCTCCCTTCTAGACAGCAGGAGCTCAGTTTTCATCTCATGATCATGCCAGAAACCCAAGTAAACTTCCTAACCTCCTGTCACCTTAATGATGGAAAATATATAGTATTTAGTTAGGAAGGCACTAGTCCCAGCAGGAATGAGTGTGGCAGCCCCAACAGACTGACGGTGCCTCTCTCTGTGCCACTCTCTCCCAGTGACTTCAGTTAGGATGGTTTCAGATGCAAGTATCAGAATACCCTGCCTCCAACAATAAGGATATTTGTTGTTTCAAATAAAAAGCTGCCCAGCAGTGGCCTGGGCTCCAGGCCCAGCACTTCAGAGCTCTGGCCCTATTTCTCTGAGGATCTCTTGGCTCCACCTCATTCCCTGAGTTGGCTTCATCTTCAAACTGGTGATGAGATGACTGCAAGGTGTCCAGATTTCAACCACAAACAACAAGATCCAGAGAAAGAGAAAGGAATTGTCTCCTCTGGGTCTCTTTCTTACGGGGAAGAAAACATTTCCTGAAGCCCTTCAGCAGCTTTCTTTCCGCTTAATCTCATTAGCCAAAAATACTCCTTGACTAACCTACTCATTCTTAAAGCCGTTACCTTGAAAGAGGAATAGGATTACCATAGTTGGCTTACACCAGTGGCTCTCAACTGGGTGAGAGTTTGCCTCCCAGGAGACATTTGACAACATCTGGAGACATTTTTGGTTGTGACAACTGGAGTGGGGACTGCTGCAGGCAGAGATGCTGCTAAACATCCTACAATACCTACGATAGCTCCCACAGAAAAGAATTATCTGGCCCTGTATTAGTCTGTTTCTGTTGCTTATAAAAAGATACTCAAAACTGGGTATTTTATAAAGAAAATGAAATTTTTTTGCTAATAGTTTCAGAGGCTAGGAAGTCCAAAGTCCAGGAAACACAGCTGGTGAAGGCTTTCTTTGGTGGGGACTTCAGTGACAGCAGGGTGTCACATTGTGAAAATGGCGGAGCAGAGAGAGCAGAAACAGCAGAGCAACACTCTCCTCTCTCTTCTTTTAAAACCCTCAGAACCATGCCCTGACCACCATTTTTAATCCATTCACTAGACATGGTCCTACAATCTAATCACCTCTTCAGGGTTCCACCTTTCAATTACCATAATGGGATTTCCCACCCTCTTTACAGTCACAGTGAGGGCCAAGTTTCTAATACATAAAATTTGGGGAACACAATTCAAGCATCAGTGAGCTTTGGGGGGGACATAATTCAATCCACTACATTTTTTTTTTTTTTAATTTATATGGTACTGTTTCTCCCATAGCCAGGATTCACAGGACCAGGAATCAAGGGGTGGAAATGGAACGGACCCACTAGCAAAATTTTTACTTCCTGTCCCCACGACTTTATGCTCCGCTGGTCTAGCGGTCTTAGTTCCAGAGGGAGGAATGTTTCCATCACGAGATACAAAAATGATCCCTTTGAACTGGAAGTTAAGGCTGCCACCTGGCCACTTTGGGCTCCTCATGCCTCTGAGTCAACAGGCTAAGAAAGGAGTTATGGTGTTGGCTGGGTGATTGACCCAGACTACCAAGGGGAAGTTAGACTACTACTTCACAATGGAGGTAAGGAAGATTATATCTGGAATACAGGAGATCCCTTAGGACGTCTCTTAGTACTACCATACCCTGTAATTAAGGTCAATGGAAAATTACAACAACCAAATCCAGGCAAGACTATGAATGGCCCAGACTTTTCAGGGATGGAGGTTTGAGTCACTCTGCCAGGTAAAGAACCACAACCTTGTGAGGTACTCGCTGAAGGCAAAGGGAATACAGAATGGGTAGTAGAAGAAGGAAGTTATAAATACCAGCTTCGACCACATGACCAGTTACAGAAACAAGGATTATAATTGTTCTCCCTGTTGTGTTAAGAATATGTCTCTGTGTATACATACTGTACACAGATTAAGCAATTATGTTTGTTTTTGTTTCTCTTGTTCTTTGTCATGGACCATGAGACTTACTGACTTTGTACCAGCATTTAAATAATGTTAACCTTACTTCACAGTATTTGCGTTTAAGTTATGTATGTGATATTGGGAGAAGGTATTCGTTTTGAGGCCTTCAGACTTGGACTGAGCCACACTACCGGCATCCAGTATGCAGACGGCCTGTCATGGGACTTTTCTTCACAATAGTGTGAGCTAATTCCCCTAATAGATCCCCTCTCATATATTTACAACATATGCTATTGATTCTGTCTTTCTGGAGAATCTTGACTAATACAGGCTCCAAATGTCAGTAGTGCTGAGGCTGAGACACCCTGGCTTAGACTAATCAGAGCCCCCCCTAGAGCTGAAGATGGAGTCACCTTCCCCTTGGTTATCTGATAGATCCCAAACAATATCAGGGGTTTATAGGAAGAAGAAGGGATGTGGTAGGCAGCCAACAGTGTCCCCTTCATCACTGCTTCACAAGTGCTGGGGTCCAGCATCTACCTCCTGCAGGGTAACCCAGATGGGCAATTTAGGAATAGGTGGTCTAATTACAACAGATTACATGAATCTGTAGTCCCAGAACCCAGTGAGTCTAACATTCTTTATTTAATATTTATATTTCTGCAGAACTAGAAGGCTGGCAGTCAAAATGGCCACAGGACACTTACTCATTGGTCAATCCAAGAACATTAGAAAATTGCCTCCAAATCTTATCAGAGATTTGGTTAAGATTTTAGTGATTGGGGAAAATGTGGTGTTGGCTGCTCCCATTTGCTGCATTGGTTGGTATTTCAAGGAGACATGGGAGTACAGGGAGTTGAGAATAAAGTATCAGCTAAAACATCCACAACAGCAATATAGTCTCTGTTCTTTGTTTTTTGCTAAGACAGTTATTTATCCAGTATCTCTGTTGACTGAAAACAAAACAATTAATTACAGAGACCAACTTTTTAGGGCAAAGATCAGGGTTGACATGTCATCCTGGGAATTTTATATGTGTATGTATATTACTGATTGCTGAGACTTTGGAAAGGTCCTGAGGACTAACTCATGCCTGCAGAACAGGTGTAGACTGCTGGTGTCATCAGGACTCAGCCACCTCCCAATGGACATCAGCTGATTTCTGAGCCAACATGACTCTATCCCAGAGTTCTGCTCTAAAATTTGAAATTGGGCTCATTCACCCTATGGTTCACATCCCTACGTAAGCTGTAGTCACTACCTGTGGTAATCATTAGTTCTATTCACCAAATATTTCTAGTTCTCCCTCTAAGTTCATGGTAGGATTGTGTAACCATGTCCCTAAAGTTAGATGTGGTCATGTGACTTGCTTTGGCCAATGAAGTACACACAAAAAATTGAGCTTTGGCTATCATGGAAGCAGAGACAGAGCCTCCATCAGCCTAGACCCCCAAGTGAGGACAGTGTGGAGCAGGGTCCTCATCAACCTGTAATGGACAAGAAATGAAAGCAATAAATGACCTTTTTAGTTTTAAGCCACTGAATTTGGGGTCATTTGTTATTGCAGTATAGCCTATTTTATCCTGACTGATATAATACCCAAAATTCGGGCTCTCCTCTAGGCACCTGCTTCCTCCTCCATCTCCTCCCTGTATTGCCCCAGGTTTGCTCTCTCCCATCTAATTTCCTACTTCTCTTTCCACATCCCAACATCTGGAATCTTATATTTTGACTTTTGGTTTTTTGAAGGACCACAGATGTAAGTTTTTCACTATTCTTCGGTATATAGGTCATTCTCAGTCCATGCAAGGCCTCTATTTGTAGTTTATTTCTTTTCATTTTTATTTTTTTCTTTTTAGCCTTCCACCCTGACACCTGTACCCTTTATCCTTCCCAGCCCTTGTCATAGGCCAGCCTTCCAATGTGGTTGATATAGGCCCTTAAATATAACTGCAGTTAAGCTCATAAAGTGAGTTTTGTATGCTTGTGTTTTAAAATTACACAAAATATGTAGCATTTAAAAAAAAAAAACTTAATAAGAGAGCTTCTTATGAGGCCTTATGTGGCTTCTCCTGATGAAGTGGCTGAGATTCATGTCTCCCATATATGTATACATATATGTATATATGTATGTGTTTACACACACACAGACACACACACACACAATGGTATTTCAAAAAGTTCATGGAAAGATTCATATTATCTTTCAATTCTATTTTTCCACAGACTTTTTGAAGTACCCTCATGTGTGATATATATATGTATACACACACACACACCATACGCCTTATTATTTGAACCAGTCTCAGTGAGTCTTTGTTTCTTGCAACCAGAATAACCCGAAGAACACACTACCTCATAGGATAGTTATAAGGCTTAAATGAGAGCAGAATAGGTTGTCTCGACATCCCCAGCCCAGTGCTCCTTGAAAGTGTCAGAACCTGTTTTGGAGTAGTTGGCAGCTTTGGAGTAGTTGGCACTGGGCTGCATGATGAGTTATTTAGGCCAGAGTTAAAAGATTTAGACTCCATATGGTCCAGTTACCTTTGCCAGATACCAATACCAACCCTAATACTAGCCTAGAAAACTGTTGTCATCCCTTTGACATAATAATAGAAGAAGACAGAGTTTAAAACATGAAGCCAAACATGATTAGACAGACAGACCAGTGGACAGAGTAAAAGCCAGAAACAGACCCAGAGACAAGTAGGGGGTTAGTGTATGACAAAGTTTAATTTTTGCAAATCAACAGGCAAAAAAACGTATTAACAAATAGTGGTGTTGGAACATCAGGGTGACCATCTGGAAAGAAAAACTAATTTGGATTCTTATCTTACTGCTTATAACAAATAAATTCCAGGTGGAGCAAAGATTTATGTGTAAAAAAACTTAGATTATTAGAAAAAAATCATGGGAGAATTTTTGTATTAACCTCCAATTAAATCTTTCCTGCATCACACAAAAACTCAGATGCCTTAAAAGGTAAATTGAGTTACATAAAAAAATGTTTTTAACTCCTCAAAACAAACCTACTATAAACAAACTTCCTTAAACTACAAATGACTTTTACAAATCAATAAGGAAAAGACTATGGCCCATTTGAAAAAATCGGCAAGAATACGAAGAGTTCATAGAAAAGACAATATAAATACTCTAAACATACAAATATATGCTTGAGCTCAAATAAGAAAATGCAAATTAAAATTACAATGACAATGCATTTTTCAGTTCATGGATTAACAAAATAAAAAAATTTTGTGAGCTATACTAACAAAGATGTGTGGAAACAGGCACTGTCCTGAATTACTCCAGAGGGCAATTCAACAGTCTCTATCAAATTAACAATGAACATATGCTTTGATTTCTAGGAATTTATTCACAAATATACTTAAATATGTATGAAATTACAATATGTCCTTTTCTTAATGTAAATTATAATTTATTCAAATAATGGAATAATATACAGCTATAAAAAGTTAGGAAGCCTTTGGAATCTTAATGCAGAATATATTGTTCAGAGAACAGAGCAAGGTGCAGAACAATGCAAGAGTCGGGGAGGGGAAGGACAGTGAAGCAATATGTGTGTTTGTAAATCACAAAGTTGTCCAGAAGGAAGATTATGCAAGAAACTCACAGAGAGGAAGTGGGGACAGTGGGCAGTTGGGAGGGAGACTTGACATGTCGTGTTTCCCTTTCATATCCATTGAATTTTATAGTATGTGCATCATGATAAAATATAATAAAATTTTGAATTGTAATAAATATATATATATAATTCTATCAGTGGTTTTTCCAGTAGTAAGTTTGGTGTCCACTGAGTTATGGTTTTAATTTCTGCTAAATGTATTCATATATACAAACCAAAAAAAGGGGCAGGGGACAGTTTAAAAAGGAAGGAGAAAGAGACTACAGAGATAGGGATCTGTTTTTATTCTGGGACATGGTTTTTCTAGGCACTTATTGATGAATTAATACTTGCCTTCTCAAACCACAGGAGCATGGCTCTCCCTCCCTCTTGAGAAAGAGCTACATGTAGCCTCAGAGAGAGGGTGTCAAGTCACAAAAAAGACATGCTGATAGGTGGGTGCCTGTGCCAGTCAGCAGGGTCAAGCAGGCAGTGGTAACTCTATGGACAGACTCTGAGACAGTCAGATAGACCAGAAGGAAAGACAAGAACATAGGGGCTGGTTGATTCAGCAATCATGCCCCAAACCAAGGGCCAGAGTGCCTGAGATCCCTCTGGAACACAGGGGGCAAAAAGAATGGGCAGCCTTCTAGGCATGGAGAAGGGAGAACAAAAACATAAATAAATAGTGAAAGCAGAACACAAAAGCTTCAAAGGGCAAAGAATATCAGGGTATGGAGCAGGAGGGTAGGAGGAAGGAGCAAGGCATAAAATACTGCTTTATTCATTTTGTGTGTCTGGTGATCACATCAAGAGATAAGGCCTTCAACTAGTACCACACAGACTGAGTTCACATTCAGGTTAATTACGGTGTGCTAATATTTTATCCCTACTTAAAGAGCTATCAGTGCACAGTTCCAAGAGCTTTGACAGATGGGACTCTCAGAGCATGCCCTGAAGCCTTGCATTTTCTCAGTATTGGTGTCATCCTGCTATATAATTCATCATTACCCAGCCCTGTAAGACCCTGTTCCCCTTGCCTTGTAGACTTTCGTTCATTTAGTCATTCATTCATTTATTCAGCAAGAATTTACTGAATACCTATTATGCCATGCACTATATCAAGCCAGAGATACAGTGGCTAACAGGACACATATAATGCTTACTTTCATGGAACTGACAGTCTAGGGAGGAGACAGACATTTTTCAAAAAAAAAAACCAACCTGACAGAAGGCAGGAGCATGTCCAGGGACTCAGGCAGGAGCTGTGGGCACCCTCCCCTGCCTAACAGAAAGCAGGAGAATGCTGTAAGCACCACTTCTGTACAGGTGATCCACCACAGCCACCGCCACAGCCACTGCTGCCACAAGGACAGTTTGCCACCACAGTAGCAGCCACAGCCTCCATGCATGCAGCCCACCTCCCATTCAACTGCACTGGCACAAGGAGAGTCACCAGCAGAGCTCAGAAAAAGAGGAGAAAGTCTCTCTCCTCAAAGCCCACTCCAGAGTAATAGAAGAAGCAACTGCTCTACCAGATAACCAGACATCAACATAGATATACTAGAAATATGAAAAAAAAACAAGAAAATATGACACCACCAAAGGAATATAGTAATTCTCAAGTACCAGACCCCATACAGCAGGAAACCCTTGATATGACTGAAAAGGAATTCCAAGCAACAATCTTAAAAAAACTCAATGAGATATGAGAAGACTCAGTTAGAGAACACAATGAAACAAGAAAAAATTTACAAAGAGATTAATACTCTTAAAAATAATGTAATGGAACTCCTGGAACTGAAGGATCCATTCAATGAGATAAAAAAAAATAAATAAACAAGAGCTTAAGCAACAGGTTACAGCAAGCAAAAGAAAGAATTTCTGGTCTCAAATATGGTCTTTTTGAAATAACCCAGGCAGACAAAAAAAAAAAAAAAAAAGGAAAAAAGAATTTAAAAAATGAAGAAAATCTAAGAGAACTGGCAGACAACCTTAAGAGCACCAAACATCCAAATCATGGGTGTTCCAGAAGGGGAAGAGAAAGGAAAAGGCATTGAAAACCTATTCAACAAAATAATAAAGGGAAACTTCCCAGGTATAGGGAGAGACACAGACATGCAAATCCAGGAGGCTCAAAGATCCCCAAACACATTCGATCCAAAAAGATCCTCTCCAAGACACATTACAGTCAAACTGGCAAAGCTCAAAGACAAAGAGAGAATCCTAAAAGCTATTCCAAAAATTGAAACAGAGGCCATTCTCCCAAATTCCTTCTATGAGGCTAGCATCACCTTGATAACAAAACCAGACAAAGATACAACAAAAAAGGAAAACTACAGGCCAATATCTCTGATGAACATAGATGGAAAAATCCTCAACAAAATATTAGCCATCAGAATACAGAAACACATCAAAAAAATTATATACCATAATAAAGTGGGATTCATCCCAGGGATGAAAGGATGTTTCAACATACAAAAATCAATAAATGTGATACACCACATCAACAAAATCAAGGACAAAAATCATATGATTATCTCAATAGTCAGAAAAAGCATTTGAAGGGCCGGCCCGTGGCTCACTCGGTAGAGTGTGGTGTTGATAACACCAAGGCCACGGGTTCGGATCCTATATAGGAAAAAAAGAAAAAAGAAAAAGCATTTGAAAAAATTTAACATCCTTGACATCCTTCATGATAAAGACTCTCAGCAAATTAGGTATAGAAGGAAAGTATCACAATACAATAAAAGCTGTATATGACAAACCCCCTTCCAATATCATCTTGAATGGGATGTGTGATCATGGTATCTCCCCTGCCAGGTAAGTATCTTGAATGGGATGTGAATGTTCTTGAATGTTCCTTAAAAATGGGAACAACACAAGGATGTCCACTCTCACCACTCCTATTTAACATGGTATTGGAAGTACTAGCCAGAGCAATTAAGCAGGAGAAAGAAATAAAGGACATCCAGACTGGAAAAGATGAAATCAAAGTCTCTGTTTGCAGATGACATGATCCTATATATAGAAAAACCGAGCAAATCTACCAAAAATTCTTAGAGCTGATAAATGATTTCAGGAAGGTTGCAGGATAGAAAGTCAACATGCAAAAATCAATAGCATTCTTATACTCCAATAATGAACTAGCAGGGAAAAAAATCCAGAAAGCAAGCCCATTTACAATAGTCACCAAAAAAATAAAATACCTAGGAATCAATATAACCAAGGTGAAAGATCTCTACAGCAAGAACTACAAATCACTGCTGAAAGAAATTAGAGGACACAAAAGATGGAAAGACATTCCATGCTCTTGGATTGGAAGAGTAAACATTTTGAAAATGTCCATACTGCTGAAAATGATCTACAGATTCAACGCAATTCCTACCAAAATACCAGTGACATTCTTCACAGAAATAGAAAAAACAATCCTTACATTCATATGGAACAACAGAAGACCTGAATAGCCAAAGCAATCTGAGCAAAAAATAAAATAAAAAAGCCAGAGGCATAACATTACCTGATTTCAAATTATACTACAAAGCTAGCTATAGTAACCAAAACAGCATGGTACTAGCATAAAACAGACACTTGGACCAATGGAACAGAACAGAGAACCCAGAAATCAACCCACATACTTACAGGCAACGGATCTTTGACAAAGGCAAAAAGAACATACATTAGGGAAAAGATTGCCTCTTCAAGAAATGATCCTGGGAAAACTGGACATCTGTATGCAGAAGAATGAAATTAGACCTGTATCTCTCACCATATACCAAAATCAACTCAAATGGCTTATGGACTTAAATATAAGACCTGAAACTATAAAATTACTAGAAGAAGACATAGGGGAAACACTTTAGGAAACAGGACTGGGCAAGGACTTTATGAATAAGACCCCAAAAGTGCAGGCAACAAAAGAAAAACTAAACAAATGGGATTATATCAAACTAAAACGCTTCTGCACATCAAAATAAACAATTAACAAAGTGAAAAGACAACCTACAGAATAGAAGAAAATATATGCAAAGTATGTATCCAATAAGGGATTAATATCCAAAATATACAAGGAACTCAAACAACATAACAATAAAAAAAAAAAAACCAAGTAACTCAATTTAAAAAATGGACAAAGGAGCTACAGAGGCATTTCTCAAAGGAAGATATATATTCAAATGAAGATATTTATGGTCAAAAGACACATAAAAAATGCTCAACATCACTAAGCATCAGGGAGATACAAATCAAAACCACACTGTCATATCATTTCATGCCAGTTAGACTGGCTAGTATCAAAAAGACAGAGAATAACAAATGCTGGCAAGAATGTGGAGAAAGGGGAACCCTGCCACACTGTTGGTGGGACTGTAAATTGTACAGTCATTATGGAAAACAGTATGAGGTTTCCTTGACCAACTATAGATGGAACTGCCATACAGTCCAGCAATTCCAACTGCTGGGTATATACCCAAAGGAATGGAAATCATGGTGTTGAAGGGACACCTGCACTTCCAGGTTTACCACAGTTCTATTTCCAATAGCCAAGAGATGGGACCAACCTAAATGTCTATTAACAGAAGGCTAAATAAGGAAAATGTGGTATATATACGCAATGGAATACTACTCTGCCATAAAAAAGAATGAAATTCTGCCATCTGCAGCAACATGAATGAACTTAGAGAAAATTATGTTAAGTGAAATAAGCCAGGCACAGAAAGAGAAATACCACATGTCCGTACTCACAAGTGGGAGCTTAAAAAATAAACAAATAAATAAAAAAAGAAAGAAAGATACAATGATCAGGATAATTACTTTAACTTTCAAAAGGAGATAATGGAACTGAGGCCACCAGGGATGGGAAAGGAAGAGGGAGAGGTTAGCAAGAAATTGGTAAAGGGCCACAAAAAATTAATGCATTGCATAATGATAAATATAGTAATCGTCCTGATTTGAGGATCACATATTGCACACAGTATTGATATTCAATGCTGTACCCCATAGAAATGTACAATAATGTTTCAATTAAAAAAAAAAACAAATAAACATATACTACAAATCATGATACATGCTATGAGGGAGAAAATGTGGTGCTCTGAGAGTGAAAAGCCAGCAGCCTATTTTAGATTGTATGGTCAGAAAAGAGGGCTGCCTCAATGCACAGCTGTAGGGGACATTGCTCATGGAACACACAGTGTGCATGGCATCCGCAGAGGCCAGCCAGACACAGTGGGGGCCAAAAAGCCTTCCAGGGGAGGGAACAGCATGCTCAAAGACACTAGAGCAGAGCATCTTGGCAAGGACAAGCCACTTCAAGAAGTACAGAGTGGAGGAAGCATTGAAGAAGGGGACATGCGATGAGGCTCAGATTCATGGAGAATCTGGAAGGCCATGAGAGGAAGATAGGATTTTTATTATAAGTTCAATGAGAAGACTCTAAGGGTACTAAGCATGCTAGTGGCATGGTTCAATGTGTGTATATTTATATACATAAACACACACACACGCACACACTTGTATATGCAATACACACTCACATTAAATCACCCTGACTGCTGTCTGGAACTTGGATTGGAAAAGAGCAGAAGGGAAAGTGGTTAACCAGTTAGGAGGCCACTGAATGATGATGATGACAATGGCTGTAGAGAGGGAGAAAAGGGGATGGAGTCAAGACATGCTTTGGAGATAGAACTGACATCACCTGCTGATGGACTGAATGTGAAAGGTAAAGAACGACTCCAGGTTTCTGGCTTCAGCAAATGGGTAGTTTCATTTATTGAGACAGGAATATGGCAAAGAATGGATTTAGTGGGTAGATCCAGAGTTCCCTTTTGGACATGCTAAGTTGAAATGCTTATGGTAATCCATGTGGAGATGACAAGTAGACAGCTGGTTATATGAGTTTCTGTCCCTATCAGAAATCTGGTGGAAGATATAATTTGGAAGTTGTCAGCCTAGGGTAAAAGGCCATGGGAAAGGATGAGATCCTGTACTGGGGACGCTTCCATTTCTAATGTGCTTGAAATTTATCAGTCTCTCACATATTGCTTACCACACCATGGAACGTTTTTGTGAAGCAGCTAGGAGCAAGTCTTCATCTTTGCCTTTGGCAGTACAGATGAGAAGCCAACTTTCTCTCCTTACCAGCAGATGTTTGAGCAACTTGATATTTGTGGAGTACCGGGCTAGAGCACAATGCCTCTTCTCCCAGGGTCTCCCCGCTCCTGCATGTGAGATTTATTCTCCACCTCATTACCTCTAGTTCCAGGTCTGTTCACACATTGATTAAAAGGCCTCTTAATTATTTTAGGGCATAATAATGTTACTCTACAAGACTTCAAGGATGAGTTAGGAACAGAGATGAGGGTGCAAAGGACAATGAGGGCATACACAATCTGTTTATTCTTCTTAGCTCATCACTTTGTCCCAGTTCTAACATATCCTGGACTTAGATGGCCAGCAGGCCTCAAGGAGAACTGAGACACCAATAGCTTTGTTTACTAAGTGTATGCCAACATGTCTCTGTGGATCTGACATTTATACCCCTTCGTAGAGAGGACTGGGTTAGGCTTGTCTGTCCCATCCAATATGGGTCCACTGTACTGAACTAAATTTTTCCCCAAGCCACCTCACAATGGGTTGAGCTCCATGAGGTCCAATCTATACCAGTTGCCTTTGGATGGGTAATAATCCCTGGCTCAATCAGTCATTGTAATGGAAACAAAGTCAGTTTCACTCTATGCATGGCTGGGCCACTGCAATAGGACCCGGCCTTCACATGAGATCTCTAGCCTCAGAAGGCGCTAAGGGTACACCCTTCTGTAGAGCTTTGGACTGAAATAACTACAGTTCCTGGTCACATCTGCAGAGCTGTTGTGACAATTTATCCTCATGTGAAGGTGCCAGAGTGTGAACTTCTAGTCACTGAGATTATAAAGTAAGAAGACTGCTGGCTTAGAAGGACTCTCAGGACATAGAAGTTTACTATCCTCAACTGCCTCATAAAACCTTTCTTTGAGGTATGCTGGTTGCTCCATTTCACCACTCCTTTCTGCAAAGCTCTATATGCATTTTATTTCTCTCAGACTTGAGGAAAAAAATTAATAGAGTTTCTAAACATTCCTCATACACTTCTTAATTAAGAGCTCAGTATTTGGGTCCAAGTAAATAGAATTGATCCAGTTTTACAAAATTTCAAGCTAGTAAGGAATCTGAGAACTTTGAAGTAAGAAGAATCAAAGTAGCTTGAAGACCTGGTCAGTGAAGGATCTTAAACTAGCCATGTATGGACAAGTAGAACTCCCCTTTAGGGTAGAACTTCAGATACCTAGTGATCAGATCTTTGAAACACTTCAAAGAATGCCATTGTGATAGAAGACTTGACTTTTTAGGTCAACTGGAAAAGTCACCTACGTATTATGGGACTCATGAAGGAAAAAGATAGGGAATGAAGGAAATCTGTCATGCCTTCCATTTATCATTAGCAAAGCCATGTTAAGAGAAAATTCTTCACAGGTCTCTGGCATTTCTGCCTATCTTTGGGCCAGAGCACTACCTGCCTTTATTCCAGACTATATTTTAAAGATTTCTGTATAGCAGACAGCTTTGGAAGACAGAGATAGTGCCTCGCAAAAACTGAAAAAGAAAAAGAAAACAAAAAGGAGATATTGTTTCCCTCCAGAGCAGGAGGCAGTTTTGTTTATTGCCCGGGATAATAAAGGTATGTCTCCCTTCAAAACCGAGTTCAAGTAGGCTCATTGTCCATTGTGAAAGATTCTAGTTCCCTGAGCTTGGGGTTCTTCTGTAATGTAGCCAACTACATGTGCAAGCATTTCTTGGCTCTTTCATGTCATCCTGTAGAAATTTGGGTTTGAGGAACCAATACAAAAATGATGATACTCTGACTACTACTACTATTGTGAGTAACAAGCTGTCCTTTGTTTTGACCCTGGAGTCTTGTGTCTTCTGTCATCCACCTGCCAGTCTTGTTAGCTTGCAAGTAGGGTAAAATCTCACACTCTTCACAATTCTTGACAGTCTGGAACCTGTACAGGGAGGTAATTTTAGCACAGGACTTGAGAGCAATATTAGCAGTATCAAAACTATGTTGGAACTTTCAAAAAAACTTCTCTGACAGCCCACTTGAAGAGTTCTTTCACTTCTTCAGATTTCCAGACTGCATGAACAAGACTCTAAATTCAAATGTTCTTCTAGAAGTCCCAGCACTGAACAAAGTGTGGGGGACAGGCAGGAAAGTCCATCTGTAACAGTGGCCACACAACTGGGCCAGAGATTTTCAGGTTCTCCTCGCTGTGGCAGCCAGGCACGTCACCCCGTAACTACCACCGAAGTTCTCCTTCCTCTCTCCAGACTGGGGTTTGTCTCTTTCCCTCTCCTCCTTGTTGCTTCCCTCCCCTAAATGCTTCAAATCCACCTTACACCCTCATCTCTGCCATCCACATCCCCATCATCTCTTCCTAACCCTGATCCCAGCCTCCATCCTCTCCCTTTACAATCAGATCCTACACGGCCATCAGAGTTAACAACTTCCTTGAATCCCCATCACCTTCAGCAGGGGCTTTTGAACCAGGCAAACCTCATGGCTGCTTACATCAGTTTGATATATTGGACTTCTGCTAAAAAATATTTTGCAAAAAAAAAAAAAAAGAAAGAAAGAACATTCCACTGGTTTAAAACTTTCTCAAAAAACACTAACCTGAAAGATTAACTTCAAAGCCTTTAGCTTTTCCTTCAAAGCCCTTCAAAACATGGCCCCACCCCTCATCCCCCTCCCATCCTCAGGAGCCCTACACTTCAGCCGCAGTTCCTGCAAACAAATCACCATCCTACACACCTAAACATATTACCACACCCCTGCTTTAATCAAGCTTCACTGCCCACAGGATCGAGTTCAAGCTACTTAAGTTGGTATTCATCACTCTCCCTGTTCCACTCTGTCCTCGACTTCTTCCTGACACAAATGCCCCTCCAGCAAGCTTGGTCTCTTCGCATCGTAGTGGAAACTGGGTCCCTATGAGCCTTCTTTGAACCTTTTTCTACATATGGCTACACCCTTCCTCTTGCCCATCCCCTCACTCTTGTCTCCCCCCACCCTCTGCTCCAAACACAACTACAATGGACAAAGCCGTCTTTGATCACTGCCGCCCATGGAGAACACTATGTGTGCATGCGTGCCTGCGTGTGTGTGTGTGTGTGTGTGTGTGTGTGTGTGTGTGTGTGTGTTCATTCCCCCAACCTATCTGTTAACTCCTTGAAGGCAGGAACACCTCACTCCATCCCATACTGCAGCTTCCCTCCCCAACACTCACACACACGCTCAGTTCCTGGCAACAGCAGACTCCTGGGAGGTACAGGTTGCTTCGTGGATATCAAGAATCTTTTCTGCTGCTATCTCCACCGTTCCACCTGAGTTACACACGTTCCTAATGCACCATGCAATCTCTGATTCTTGACTCATGCTGTGTGCTGCCCATCACCTCACTCTCCAACCTGCAATCCCCTAACCTCTTCCCCCTTTGTTACCTATCCAATTCCTACTTATTACTTAAGATGCAGTTCAGTTGTCACCTGATTGTCCAAACCAAGTTCTATGTTATTCCGGACAGCTTCAACCATGAAGTCCATCCATTCTGTCTGGATTCAGAAATAAGCTCCTTGAAAATAGTTTGATCAGACATCTAGGCACCAAAACCTAGCCAAATTGAAACAAAGAATTAACCATCACAGACCTCAACTTTAAAAAAGCAAGACAAACTTTTTTTAAGCAAGTAATGAACATTCATTGAGAAAAAGCTAAAAAACACAGATTTTAAAAAAGGTATATACTCACTATCTAGACATAATTACTTTAAATATTTTCATCTTTGTCCTACACACTTTAAAAATGTAGATATACACACAGTAATGGCTGTACTTTTACAGCAAAACTGGAAGCACATTGTTCTCACTGGTTTGTGACCTAATTATTAAATTTATTAATATAGCAAGAATGCTTTTTCATATCAATAAATATGTAGTTCTGACATCAGTTTTAAAGGATACAAAGTATTCTATTGCATGGATATAACTTCATTTAACAAATTAATCTCCCATATTTCAACATTTATATTGTTTCAAATTTTTGCTATTATAAAAAATGTTGAGATAAACATCCTTGTCTAAAATAGAATCAATTTTTATAAGTATTTCATGTATATGCAACTTTGTATCTTAATACAATACACTGTCTTCTCCAAAGCTTATATATGTGGAGTGTGGATCAACCAAGTGAACTTTGAAATTTCAGGGTATGATGTCAGGTCTTGGGGTGGAGAGGAAGCCATGAGGGTAAGTCCTGGATGATTAGAGCAGGGCTGGCTACATAATTTGTGGGGCACGGTGCAAAACAAAAATGTGGGACCCCTTGTACAAAGAGTAAGTGCCATTAAAGATACTAAATATAATGACTTTTTCTTTCTTCCCCTTTCACTCTCTCAACTTGTCATGTTGTTTTTTGTTTGCTATTTAGTGTCACTCTAAGTACAGGAAAGTTAAAATTTTTAATTATTAGCATGAATTTTATTGTTCATCTTTATATTGTGCAATGTCAGTTTTAAATGCAAACAAGTACATTTAACTCATATTCAAAATCACCAAAATTACATAAGTTGTATTTCGTAGCTCGTACATGCATGTGAACTTCATTCTTACCAGACGGTGGAAATGCTGCACAAAACGCACTCAACTGTTTTTATTTCACTTCTCGATTCGTGCACATCCTACCAAGACTCTCCATCTCAGGCTTACTGATGAGTAAAGAAGGACTGAAAGGAAAAGGAACTATGGAGCGTACAATATTTCCCTTTCCTTCTATGTCATCCTCTTAGCATAAGTGATTGGCTGATACAGTAAGAAAGGATAGGATACACTGATTATGTTGATTGTTTTTGTTTCTTAAAATACCTTCTTTCTGCATGTGAAGCTAATTCTAGCTGGAACAGAAAGTGTGGCCTCTGGGGCTGTAAAAATCCCCACTTATTCGGTCATGCACATAATACACTTACCTTGTCTTCAAGTGTACTTGTACTCACTGAGCTCCCGCGCATCGTGAGTCCACCAAATTCTGTGCTCATGGGCACCATGAATGCTCCAGGCAGAAGGGGCAGCAAGGAGTGCAGACACACACACTGCTCATTTCTCCTCTGTTCATGTGCATGCTCCATTGTCCAAGTGGACTTTGCTAACTAAACACAAGTTCAAAGATAAAATTATTAAGAATTTCAAGACGGCAACAACACAGCATTAAATCAAGCATGGGACCCTTCTGAGCATGGCCCTGGTCACATGTCCATGAAACTGGCCCTGTCTAGAAAGCCATAGATGTCACTGATAAGACAATGTGACATGGTCACATGGCTCACGCGTGGTCCCACCTCCCACCACCTCCCTGGTATGAGTCCTTAGCCGCCTGCTCCCTGAACCCGGAGGTCAATATCCCCTTCTCACTGACAGCTGCCACCCTCTGCCTGGCTGACAACTGGGCCATTCCTCCATTGTCCTCCAGCCCCAGCCAGGGCCTTGGGGCACGTGTGCAGAGGGTTAGGTTTGGGCATACTCCCTGTAGAACAGGTGGCAGCCATCCCTGCCCTGGGCTGCAAGTGCCCTGATGATGATGCATTTGGCAATGATTTAGCAGGGGCCTCTTGCCCATCCCAGGGTCTGAGCATGTCCCTGCACGGAGGTTGCAATCTCCTGGGTGTGGCCCATCAGATATGGGTTGGGAGAGTGGGCCCATGGGAAAGGGAGATTGACTTCCCAGCACCCCTTTCCATCTCCAGCCCTCGCATTTTCACCTTGCACTGAACCCCAGAAATTACGTAGCCAGGCCTGATGTTCCCTGTTCTTAGGGTGCCTTTCCTCCCTTCTCCCCATGTTTAATTCAAAATAATAACAACAATAATAGTAACTATCATTTATTGGGCTCTTTACTATGTGCTACATACTTTGGACTGTAAGGAGAACAAGATGTACAGGACTGGTTCTAATTCCAGGTAGAGTTTAGGCATAGGGTAAGTTCAAGTTAAGCAGAGATGGCTTCCAGGTGAGGGGTCTGAAAGTCAAAGGCATTGGAGTTGGCCCTGAAACGTTCACAGCAGTTCAAAGCACCCACAACCTCCTTGCTCTGCAGGGTGGCAGGACGGGAGGCTCTGACGTTGGATAATGGGAACACGCAGAGAAGAGTCTCAGGGTCTGAAGAAACAGCAGAGAACACATGGTACACCCTAGCACTGGATGACCCAGTGCCTTCTAATCACCTCTTTTGGGTTACTTCCAGATCTTTTTAACCCAAAGAGAGAAGTAGCTGGATTTGAGCAAGCGCTGTGAAATCTGTTCCTCCCAGCTTCTTTGCCTGTAAATCTACTTATTCGGAGGCAACTTTCCACCTAACTGCCATTATTTCAGAGAAGGGGGCTTCTCTAGGGCTTGGAGAACCAACCCCGGGGACTCCACACAAGAGGATGGGCTAATAGATCATCAAGGCAGCTGGCTTTTTTGCTAGCTCACTGGGGGCAGGGAGCATTGTCCCAACTTGGTAACATGGTCATCCCTCGATATTCTCAGGGATTGGTTCCAGGACCCCCACCCCCATGCAAAGATCCACAAATGCTCAAGTCACTGATATAAGATGGGGTAGTCTTTGCATATAACCTACACACATCCTCCCACATACTTTAAATCATCTCTAGATTACTTATAATACCTAATACAATGTCAGTGCTATGTAAATAGTTGTTAGAGTGTATTTTTTTATTTGCATTATTTTTTACTGTTGTATTGTTACTTTTTTGGGTCTTTTTTCCTGCATATTTTCCACTGGCAGTTGGTTGAATCACAGATGCAGAATCCGTGGATACAGAAGAACAACTATACATTAAGCCAGTGGTTTTCAGTCTTCAACATGTATCAAAATCACCTGGTGAGCTTTTAAACACAGAGCTGGGCCCTGTCTGGAGTTTAGATATACATCTGGGATGGGGCCTGAGAATTTGCCTTTCTAACAAGTTCCCAGGCAAAGCCAATGCTGCTGGACTGAGTATCACATTTTGAGATCCGCTGCTTGAAACTGGGGAAGAGTGGTTTTAAAGGCCTTTGAAAAAAGAACTCCACAAACACAATCTCCTTTAAGGTCATCATTAGCTCCTGCCCCATCTCCTACCACTTTCCCCCATACCACAACTTCCAACCACACCTGATCCCTCGTAGTTCCCCAAACTCTCCCCACTATATCATATGTCCATGCCTTTGTTTTTCAAAATGTATTACCATATAAAAAATAAAGTAAGGATCAGCTCTAATTCTGCCAGCCAGAGATGACCGCTGCCGCCATCTGAGTGTGCCTGGCAGGAAAGAACTGAGTGAAAGAAGCTACCTTCTAGGTTGCCAGAAAGTCACTTTGGGGCAAAGCTTGCAAATAAATCTCTCGAGTGCCTCCTTTTTAATGCTTAATGTGAGACAGTGGGCACCATTGCCTCAGGAAAGGTGGCACAAGATGTCCTCTCCTTTCACAAGGATTGCCCTCCTAAGGAAGGTTTGTCAATGTTTGCAATAATATCTTGTTTTCGCATAGCATTTTACAAAACACTTTTGCATATGTCTTATTTGGCTTCTGACTTGACCAAAGTCTAACAACCAGAAGTCAGGACTGAAATGGGGTCTTCTGGCTCCAGGCCACCCAGGTCTCGCAGCTGTGACAAAGGTGTGGTAGAGGCTTCCTGAGGGGGTCTCTTGACAATAACAATTATGCTGTCTGCCACTTCTAGTAGCTTTTTCTCCCTCCCCTACTCTGTCCCCACTGTCCCCTGACAAACATCCTGGGGCAGAATCCAGGGAGCTCAAAATCCTCACCTCCACCCACTTTCTCCTGGTCACTTTTGTTTCCTGTCACCCCAGCCACTGTCCCCCCACCCTCCAATTTTCCTCCTTATTCTGAGAGGTGGTCACAGGGAAATATTCAGAATTAGGTGAAGGGTAGTGGGAAGTTATGAAGATCATCCAGCCCAGGGAACTCTGAAGCTGAAGCCCTGGAAGCTGTCAACTTGCAGGGCGATCAGGGACAGAAACCTGAATCTTTATCCATAAAATGTGAATGATAATATGGATAGAACATTGATGTACATTGACAGGTTTAAGCAGCTCCCATGACTATTAAACAGCAGCCAATGAAAATGATGGCAAGGTCCCTAAAGCTGGAGGAGAAGGGAGGAATCTGGAATGGGGGAAAGAAGCTTTGGAGTCATGGGGGGACATATTGAAGAGAAGGTAGCTAGAGCCAAAGGTGACTAATTGATAACAAGCTCTCAGCTCTCCCAAAGTTTGTTGGGCCCAGGTGTCTCTAAGGGCATGAAAATCTCCTAGGTTCTCCTATTCTGCTCACACTTACAAATATCCTTACTCCCTTTCCCCCAAGCCTCCTTGCAGCAGACAGACACACACAGGTACTGCCTCTGTGTGCACACATACATTGCTTCTTAAAGCCCTCTCCTAGAACCACTGGTTTTCAAACTTTAACACACATCAAAATCACCTCCCTACTTTGCAGCTATTTTGTGGAAGAAGATACTGTCACAGCTTTCTGTGGTCAACCCAATGTCTCCCTCCATTGACAAGGACGGCTGGGGGTTTGCCGCTCTACCATTGTGGTAGAGTGACTGTACTTAAAGGTTAAATTTATGGAAGGAGCCTAGCAAGACTCAGGGCACAGGGACTGTATCTGTCCTGAAGTCATAGCTTAGTTATCCTCTCTCCGTGTACAGGTAGGAGGGGGGTCTTATTTTTTTAGATCAGCTTTATTGAGGTATGAATCACACACAGTAAAATTTACAGATTTTAGAATTTAATGAATTTTCAGCACCGCACTCTCCCGAGTGAGCCACGGGCCGGCCCTAGAATTTAATGAATTTTGACAAATGTGTACAGTCATGTAAGGACCACCATGATTATATAGAATGGTTCCATCACCACCCAGAATTGGCCAGGGCTCCTTTGTAGTTAACCTGCTCACCCACCCACCCCCAGCCCCTGGCAACCACTGACCTGATTTATGTCCATGTGGTTTTGCCTTTCCAAAAATTGTCATATAAATGGGTCAAGCAGCATGGAGCCTTTGTGTCTGGTTTCTTTCATTTAGCATAATGCCTTTGAGATCAACCCATGTTGTTGTGTGTATCGATAGTTTATTCCTTTTTATTGCTGAGTAGCATTCCATTGTGTGGATGTACCACAGTTGGTTTATTCACCAGTTGAGGGGTATTGGGTTGCTTCCAGTTTTAAGATATTATCAATAAACCCGCTATAAACATTCTCATACATGTCTTCAGTAAGTATGTTTTTATATCTCTTGGTTTAATACTTAAGAATGGGATTGCTGGGCTATGTGGTAAGAGCATATTTAACTTTATAAGAAATTGTCCACTGTCTTCCAAAGTGTCTGTACCATCTTGCATGCCCCCAACAATGTATGAAAGTTCCAGTTGCTCCACATTCTGTCAGCACTTGGTATTTTTAAGCCACTTTAGTAGGTATGTAGTGATATCTCATGACTTTACTTTGCATAGTCTTAATTACTAATGCTGTTGAACATCTTTCCGTGTGCTTATTTGCCATCTATATCTCTCCTAATGGAAAATATCTTTGTATCTTTTGCCCACGTTTTATTTAGATGGTGCATGTACTGTGGGCACAAGCCCTTTATCAGGTAGGTGTTTTGCAAATGTTTTCTTCCAGTCTGTGGCTTGTCTTTCAATTTTCAGAGCAATGTCTTTTGAAGAGCAAAAAACTTTTTTCAAGTGGTCATTCCTGGGATGTAGCCAGGGTTGCTTTAGAAAAAGCTGGCCAACTATGGGGCTTCCTTTCCTGACAGGAATTCTGAACTCATGGGTCAAGAGGAGAGTCTGCATCTGGGTTTCAGGAAAGCGTTTAGAATTTGTCCTAGTTTGCAAGGGCTGCCACAACCAAATACTCAGAATGGGTGGCTTAAACAACAGAAATTTATTTCTCACAGTTCTGGAGGTTGGAAGTAAAGATCAAAGCATGGTTTGGCAGAGTCAGTCTCTTCTGAGACTTCTCGTTGGCTTGCCGATGGCTGCCTTCTCCCTGTGTCCTCACGTGGTCAGCTCTCTGTGTGCACACAACCTTGGTGTCCTTTTGTGTGCTTAAATTTCCTCCTCTTACAAGGACACCAGTCAGATTAGATTAGTGTCCCCTAGCCTAGCTAACAGCCTCAGTCTTAACTCCATAGGGAACCAGCTCCACTGACACCTTGATTTTAGCACCCTAAGATGTGATCGGGACTTCTGACCACCAGAACTGGAAGAGAATGAATGTGTGTTGTTTTAAGCCACTAAATTTGTGGTCATCTCTTACAGCTACAACAAGAAAACTAATATACTTCCCATCTCACACACTGTAAAAGCCAAGGCCCCGCAATGACTGTGAGACCCTCTGTGACCTGCTCCGTTACCTCTCCGGCCCCATCTCCTGCAGCTCTCCTGTCACTCACTTTGCTTTAACCACACTTGCCGTCTCACTGCTCCACCCTGGGACCTTCGCACTCCTGGCTCTCTCGCTACCTGAAATGATCTTTCTCAGATATGTGTGCACCTGCCTCCCTCACTTACTCCAGGACTTTATGTAATGGCCCCCTTCTCGTTCAGGCCTTCCTGGGTCACTTCGTCTAAAGCAGCAGACCCTCTCTCTGCCCCACCTGTATCCTGCCCATTTCCCTTATCTTCTTTATTTTCTTTCTCTAGCACTTTTCACCTGTTACATACCACGTATTTTACTTTTATGGTTTTTGCTTTTGTTTTTTTGGCAGCTGGCCAGTACAGGGATCTGAGCCCTGGACCTTAGCGTTATAAACTGAGTTCTAACCAACCAATCTAACTGCCTGGCCCATATTTTATTTTTTAATCTCCACTTTTTTTTTCCCCACAAGAATGTGAGCTATATGAGGGCAAGAGTTTTTGTCTATTTTGTTCACAGTTATATCCATAGTGCTAGATTAACACCTGGCCCAATAAACATTTGTGAAATACAGTAAATGAATAAATAATGCAGTAATTTTAGTTCAACAGCTCATTTCTTCCCCAACTGCTTTTTCTTTTAAACACCTATGGGCAACTGTTATGAATCACATAGTTGGAGATATCACCCTACATTTCTGTACACCCCACTCACTGTTTAAGAAGTGCTCAAATTTGAGCAGGCATCAGAATCACTGGAGGTTGTTGAAAGGCATATCTGAGCTTCACCCCCAGAGTTTCTGATCCAGCAGGTCTGATCAAGGTGTGAGGTTCTGTATTTCTAACAGATGACATGGTTGCTGCCAATTCCAAGACCACACTTTCAGTTGAAAGTGTCTAGATCCAGCAGCTGGACCATGCAGAGAGCTGGATTCTAAATCCCATTGCCCATTGATTCCCTGCATTCAGGCTATTCCCAGCTCAGATCATTTTTCATCTGCCTCACTGCAGAATAGGTTTCACCTGCCCCTGCCTTAGATCTCTGCTTGTACTTTCCCTGACATGCCTGGATGGACTGAGAATCACTGAGTTACCTTGAAATACATCTCAAGATGACTGCGTTTTGAAAGGTTCAACAGGAGGTCACAGTGCTTAATATTATTAAAACTTCCCTGGGTTCTTTGTTGATGGTTTTATAATAGCCATATTGGGCAATTGGTCACAACTCTTTGAAGCTTTTCAGACATAACATGTTACAGTCATGCTTTTGAGTGGAGAATGTTGAAGCTGTCATCACCTACATGTTGAAGCCTGTATTCGAACAAACCCGATACAAGAGTGGTTTTCAGAGGGAAATTGTGGCCCTTCATGTATCCCAGGTATGTGGCCTGGTTAGTAGCTTTACTTTTTGTGGGAGAATGTCCTCTCTCCACTTGGTCTGGCTCATAGAACCACCCTTAATTAGCATCATTATCTGTACCTAAGTTCTTTCTAAGGATTATCGCTGTGGCAGGAACAGCTAGGAACCCAAGACAGTCTTGAGCTCCCTCCCAGAGGGAAACATCAGCACCAGAAAGTGGCTGACCAGCCAGTTAATATCTTTCTCAGAATGCCCCCACCTGCCCCTTCCATCTAAACATGGCCCAGTAGTGTGGGGGGGGGGTCACTTCTGGACTGATATGGTTGAGAAGTAGGCCCACCATCAACTTGTCATCCCCACCTGCTGACTGGGTGTGGAGCCACAAGGTGGACAGAGCCCAGGTCCCTGAGTCACCCTTCAGAGGAGAGTTGCCCACCCATCAGGAACACCAATTTGGACTTTACATGAGCAGAAGTACACTCATGGTAAGTCACTGTGATTTTGAGTTTTGTCTGTTATAGTGGCTAGTATTATTCAAACTAACCTCAACCCCCTCTGCCATGGTCTGAATATTTGTGTCCTTTCCAAAATTGATATGCTGGAATCCTAACCTCCAAGGCAGTGGTATTAGGATACAGTCCCTTTGGGAGGCAATTGGGTCATAAGGATGGAGCCCTCATGAACAGGCTTACTGCCCTTACTAATATAATAAAAGAGGCCAGAGAGAGCATGTTTGCCCCTTCCACCACTTAAGGACACAGCAAGAAGGTGTCATGTATGAACCAGAGAGCAGGCCCTCACCAGACACTGAATACACCTTGATCTTGGACTTCACAGCCTGCAGAACTGTGAGCAATAAGTTTCTGTCGTTTATGAGATACCCAGTTTATGGTATTTTTCCACAGCAGCCCAAACGGACTAAGACACCCTCACCTTCTGCTTTCTTGATCAGTTATAAAAATTATTCTTGGTGGAAGATCCCCTGAAGCAGGCATCAGCAAGCTACAGCCTGTGAGCCATATCCAGCCTGCTGCCTGTTTTTGTACAGCTACAGTCCGTGCTAAGGAAGTGGTTGGAAAAATCTCTAAAGAAGAATTAATGTTTTATCACACATGTAAATTAAAAGAATTCAAGTTTTAGTGTCCCTTGATAAAGTTTTATTGGAACCTAGCCACAGTCATTTGTTTATAGATTTTCTACGGCTGCTTTCATGCTACAAGGACAGTGTTGAGTAAGTAGTAACAGAGACCTAGGGGCCTGCAAAGAGGAAAATATTTACTATCTGACCCTTTACAGAAAAAATTTGTTAGCCTTTAGCTTGAAGGATATGCAGCTATGTCCATTCACATAGTTATAACATTTAGAAATTGTCTCCTGCCTCTTTTCTGGCAGACAAGGGTCTGGGTGAGGCCAAAAAGGCCCAGAGCGCAGGCCAGGTCTACTTTGTTTTAACCCCTCAGAGCGTGGTTTTTGTTGAATGGTTCCAAAGCACCTTAACAAAGGGCTATTTTTGAGGACATCTTTGGAGACATTTCTGTTAGGTCTCAGGACCAGAAAAATCTGTGCTACTCCCTTTGTGACAATCCTTGTCACAAAATATTTGCTTTGGCTCTGAGGATGCTCTGAGCCAAATCCAAAGCCCCACCTACAATGGAACAGGCTTGTAGATGAATTTCTCAAACACTAACACTACTTCGGAATTATTCTATTGCCTAGGCATTTTTCTTGGCCTCCATCACTTCCTTTTTAAAATTCTACTCAATTGCAAATGTTCTTCAAGCTGCCACCGAAATCTTTTTTTGAAGTGAGGCAAAATATGAATTATAATAGATGAACAAACCCAAAGCAACCATCAATTATATTACATCATTATAATAATGTGCTCGATTGTTCCGGCATCAACCTGGCTATGTTGGGAACTCTTTCTCACAAAATCCCCTTGCCTGCATGGTCCTGGGTCTCAGAAGTGAAATGGAGTGAGATGTGTGAGCAGAAGCAGCAGCATCGAGTTCTGAAGGTCATGATATGTTAGAGGAGGGGAGAGACCCCCACAGAGGTGCAGGTGGGTTCCCCACTCCACAACTAGTTCTACTTCTAGCTCTCTTTCCCGATTGCCAGCTCTGCTGACCATGGTGATCCCAGGCCCCACAGCTAAACACTTCGCTTCAAATCCACAGAGGCCACTCAGTCCACCACCTTCCATGGACAGGGTTCACAGGGTAACTGCAGCTGTGGGATATGCCTGTATTCCAGATTTCCCTGCAAGCATCAGCTCACTTGGCAGTACCAGGGCTGGTTAGTGATTCTTCTCTGATCCTTCAACCTCCCTTTTCAGTCCTGTGCTTTCCCAGATTCTGTCACAATTGAGCATGGTCTAATTCCTCTAATTTCTTATTCCACAATATGCATTGTTGTTCGATTTCCCCAACTGAATCCAGATTAATACAAGGAATGAAACACAATTTATATAATAAAGCATGATTAATGATGAAAGACACTTCCCTATCCTAACTCCTAACTTCTGTTATTAGCCACATATGATCCTCTCATTAATGAAAAGGTCCTCATTTCTAGATCCCAACCTGCAGAGGAAGTATTTCTAATTATGCAAGTTTCCAGTGCTGTGAAAATGTCTCAAGTCTTGGTCCAACAGGAAAGTCCAGGCTGTGTTAGAGGCAGGTAGAATCATCATCACTTTAAGCCCCTTCTCCCTCCTGCTCTCACAGGAGATGGTGTGTTCACATCTCCCATGCTGTTCCTCTCTAGAAAATAGAAGTCAGTAATTTTTCCAGCTGCTTGGGACCAAGAACTGCCCTGCTCATGTAATTTTCCTAAATCCTCTCTCAGTCCCTGCAACATAGAAGCTGAACTGGGATTTTGGATTGAGATTGCCTTTTTAGAATATTATGAAAGATATTGGAATTCAATCATTTATAATTTATTCTTTGGGCTAAACCTGGTCATCTCGTTTAGAGTCTCTTAAAATGCAAATGTTCCTGAAAGAGATTATAATAATAGCAAACACTATACAGCTCTCAGTATGTGCTGGGGACTGTTCTAGGCACTCACAAATATTAACTCATTTAAGCCTCACCACAACCGTTTGAGGGAGTTACTTTCATTATAATCCCCCTTTTCCAAATGAAAAAATTAAAGAACAACAACAAAAATTTAAATACGTAATTAATTTTTAAAAAAGCAAATGAAGAAACTGAGGCACAGAATGGTTAAGTAGCTTTCTCAAGGTCTCCCAGCTAGTTAATACCGGGCTATGAACCCTAACAATCTGGTTCCAGAGTCTGTGTTTTTAACCAGCATGTCATACAACATCTCTGGAGAGATGACGAACTTTGGCCTGATTTTATTCGGTCAATCAATATTATCAAGCATATATTATGTGCTAGCTATTTTGCGAGGATCTAGAGATCCCCAGTGTCCCTGACATCGTGAATACAGTGCCTTCTCTCCTAGAGCTCATCTGCATTCTCATATCCACTAGCATTTGTATTGACCTGGGATTTCCAGTGTACAAGTGTTTTGAAAAATAATAGTGTGCAAATAGCAATAATAACTACCATTTATTAATTGCATAAATGTCACACTATGTACCACACATTGCACTTTATCCTGTAATGACCTGCGTAATTCCCACACAGTGACACCAATCTACCCCAGCCCACCGTGCCTCACCCAGCACTCGCAGCCCACCAGTGGGGCCATTTAAATCATCTTCCTGCCCAGGACCAGCTCAGACCCACCCTAATTTCTGTGCTCAGTCTTGTGCTTGGCTGGGAGAGAGGAGAGGTATTGGGGTAGGACCCCAACTGGTCCTAGTCAAAAGTTGTCATTATGCTAGGATTGGGTTGGGTGACCTTTTCCTTTATTGGAAAAAGGACTGCAATTTATTTTAAGGACTTTTTATAAGTATGACTGAGCACCTCTATGAAGAGACTTTTTAAAAATCTTATTACAGGGCCGGCCCGTGGCTCACTCGGGAGAGTACGGTGCTGATAACACCAAGGCCCCGGGTTCGGATCCCATATACGGATGGCCGGTTTGCTCACTGGCTGAGCGTGGTGCTCACAACACCAAGTCAAGGGTTAAGATCCCCTTACCGGTCATCTTTAAAAAAAAAAAAGAAAAAAAAAAGAAAAAAATAAATAAATAAAAATCTTATTACTGTTATTACAACATCAAAAAATGTTTGCAGAATCAGCGTTAAAAAGGGGGCAGGGGGTTTCCTCTGCCTCTCACCATCCCTCTCAGCTTTTCCATTCACTTGTGCCTGTTGTTGACCAGCACTGGTGCAGAATTAGGGAGCCCTGGATATGAATGCCAATCCCTTTGACTCTCCAAGTCATAGAAGCCTTGGAAGGCATCTCACCTCTTAGGGCTTCTGCTTCTCATCTAAGAATGGGAATGAGAGCATTGTGAGGATCAAACAATATGATGGAAACAGAAGGCTTTCCTCAGTGCCTGGTGCCTTGTGAGGGCCCAGTAAACTGGTCAAAAGTATTATTCCCTTCCAGGGCCCACAAGGATGGCACTCCAAGATTCTTTCTAGGGCTATAAGGCCTGATGATTTGTTGAAATGTCCTGTTCCTTCTAACTTCCCTCATTTGGGGGGCTCCTTTCAGACACTGCTATAGAAGCATGAGTGGTAGTGGAGGACGGTGAAGAGAGAAAATCCCCTCATTTCACCAATGAGATAATCCACTTGCAGAGACAAGAAGCTATTTGCCTCAAGTCACACAGTGAATTAAAATGGAGCATGCATTTTTTTCAGATGTAAAAATTCTGCTTAGAGTGGTTCTCCACCCAGACTGTTTAGGGCAGCATTCTTTAATCCCTGGGAAGGACTTTGGGAAGGACTAGAGCAACCCCACCCAGCACCCAGGGACACCATGACCAAAGCCTATGTCCCAGTTACTCTTCACTCTTTATCCTTACCCCTGAGCTCTCTTCTGCACCCCAGACTCAGAGCTCACTGACTACTGGACAGCACCTGGATGTCTCACTATTCCTTCAAACTGAACAGTTCAGAACTGAGGTCAAGATCTTCTTCCCCAAACACATTATTCCTCCTATATTCCCCAGCTTGCTTGGTGACCTCTCCCCCAGGGAGCATCTTCACCTCCTCCCTACCAAGCTCAGTTAATTCAGGTCTTAGCCTGTCAGTTTGGGCGGGCCACCCTCATCATACCCAGAGCCTGCTGTGTCCACATCCAGCTCCACGTTGACCCCACCTGAGACCAGCTCTAAAAAAGCCGACACTGAGATTATAGGAGGGGAAATGGTGCTTAAGGAACAAAGTCTTCCTTCCGCCATATCTCCAGCCAATCTGGATCCTGGGAGAAGCTTGTTCAAAAGGCTTTGAGGAAGACAGGTATACAATTAGGTGTTATCCATCATCTTAGCTAAATGTTTGAAAAGCAGGAAAGGTTTGGAAGCTCAAATTAAAATTCCAGAGTGAGAAGCATTTATCTTCCAAAAAGGGGGAGGCTAGGCTGTGTTCACCTGATGTGCTCATCTCTCTCTCCTCAGAGCCGAGTTCTTTTCTAGATAGTTAATCCCCAGAGGGCTGAAACTGCCCTGGAAAAGCCACATGGCACCAGCTGCAGTTGCTAGTCTCTGGGAAGACCAGAGGCAACCAAGAGCCTGACCTGGGATCGGCAGAGTTGAAGGGTGAGGAGTAGAACTGCACTGAAAGCAGAGAACATTTTTTTAAAGCAATTAAGCCCACTTCCTACTTAATCTTCTGTGATGACTTCTGTTCTCACCACTGTCCAGAAACTAAATCACCGAGTCACTGCTGACCACCTGCTTGCCCCTGGTGGTCTTTCCTTGCCTCCCACCCACCCACATAGGGCTTCTGAGCTCCACCACTATCCAAGCCCCCTATTCTTGAACTTCCCTTCCTAACAGATTCTCCTATAGATCCCCTACACCTGTCCTTTCCCTCCTGTGGATCGGTTCCAGAATAGGTTCTCTCAAAGGTTCTACTTTCTTTTCCCATCCTCTAAATGTCAGTATTTGCCAAGGATCAGCCCCCAGGCCTCTACTTGTCTCTCTCCACACTCTGTCCTAAAGAGACTACCACCTCTACCCTAATTGACCCCCAACACTGTCTCCTGCAGGTGACACATTCACAGGTACTCTCATCACCTGCCTATACCTATAATAATCCTTCCCAGTTTCCTTGCTTTTCTCAAGAGTTGTGCCATTCTTCTACCCTGCAAGATCAAAATTTAGGCATCTTCTCTGTCTGTTCCCTCTCCTTTGTCGTCGTTATTCAATCAGACCCAAGCCTTTCCACTTGCCTAGCTAAACCTTCCCACACCAACCTCGTTTCCATTGCCTCGCCCCCCACCCCCAACATGCCTGCACATAGACCTCAGTTTTCTAACTGGTTTCCATTACCACAGTTCTAAGTACTGATTCTCCGCTCTATGAAAAGGCCAGATGTGACTATTAAACTCCCCTAAGACACACAAAAAAAGTTGTCTGAGCATGCTTATCACTTCTGCTTTGGATCTGCAGTCTTTTAAGTCAGATGCAGAGAACAAACTTAGCTTCCATTCTATCCATTATCAATATCCAGTGATCCTATGTTGAATTAATTCTCCTGACGAAATACAAAAAAGCAATTGTTTGAAAGCACTGGAGAGCAATGAAGGACATGCAGAAACTTAAAAGGATTTGGCCTTTAAAATAAGGAAAACACACTGAGTGAGATTTATCCTCATCCCATCTTTCCCCTAAGGTTTGTATGGGGTGGTGCATGGGAATAGAACTCAAGAAGAAAGCACCAGTCTTACTGGGCTGAGGAGTCAGAGATGAGGTTTGGGACCGCTCAAGCAGCTGAATATTGAGGGAGAAATCCTGGAAAGGAGGGAGTCACAAAGAAGGAACCCAAAAATCTGTGTCCAAATTCCCCTGAAATCCTTGGGTGGACTCTGAACTGTACATGTTTAGGGAAAGAATCCAAGTAAGCCAGCAGAAAGCAACAACCGAAAGGCTATGCAGATATTTTGAGTTTGAAGTTCAAGTACCTCCAATTTAGAGGGCCTTAGATTTCCAGTGAAACCCCAGAAAGGCCATAACTTAGGAGTAAAAGCCACATCCCAAGACTAAGGACTAAACCCTGGGATTGAGAGAAAAATAACCCTGCCATAACAGAGCCCAAATTAAACTTTCATAGGAACAGGGTGATCCACCAGTAATTTAACTGCCAGCTACAATCAAAATCAACCCTTTTGGAGTAAGATAATTAAAGGCAGAGTCTCTACAATGTAACATCTACAACACTGAGTATACAATAAAAAATAAATTACTACACTTCTGAAGAAGCAGGAAAATGTGACCCATAATAAAGAGAAAACAGTTCATACAAACACTGGTTACAGCATGGTGCTGATAACACCAAGGTTGAGGGTTTAGGTCCCTTAACCGGCCTGCCACCAAAAACAAAACAAAACAAAAAACAGTTAATAGAAACAGACGTATTAGGGGCCGGCCCGTGGCTCACTCGGGAGAGTGTGGTGCTGATAACACCAAGGCCACGGGTTCGGATCCCATATAGGGATGGCCGGTTTACTCACTGGCTGAGCGTGGTGCTGACAACACCAAGTCAAGGGTTAAGATCGCCTTACCGGTCATCTTAAAAAAAAAAAGAAAGAAACAGACGTATTAGCAACCCATATGTTGTGATTAGCAAACAGGATTTTAAAATAACTATGATAAGTATGTTAAAGCACCTATGGATGAAAGTGATGGATAAAAGAGTGGGAAGTTCCAGGAGAGAAATCAAAACTCTAAAAAAGAAGCAAATAGGGCTTATAAAACTGTTTTCTTTCCCACCACCTTTATTTAGAAGGGCCCTTAAAATTGGCCACCTCAAGACCTTTGGATCAACTGCACAAAGATCATTAATATTCTCTTTGGTTAGGAAGGAGCTTCATTCCCAGATTCTGTCCCATTTGCAGACTTCCTGATGTCTTCCAGGGCCTGGCCAATCTTCCCAGGTACATTAGGTTTCTGAGCTCTTGTTCATTCTCCATAGAAAGGGAGCGCACGATTCTCCTCAAACAGCAGGCGTTGATAGCCCCTTCTCTAGAGCCTCCATATTCCACTTCCTCTTCTTGGAATAATTTCCTGCTCTGTTTGTCTAGTTAATTCTTACTCATCCTTCAGGTTTCGGCTCAAACATCATTTCCTCAGGAAATTCCTCACTGACCACCACCCCTCCCCCTCATACCCCATGTCTTTGTCCATGTCTTTTTCCATACCTTGATGTCTTGCTTAGTCTCCCAGTTTCTCTGGACAAGGCACCACAGAACCCTGAGGCTCAGTTCACATGACCAGTGCTGGATTCCTGGAATACCTACCTATCAAGCTTTCACCTGCCTACCAGGATATTCATCTCTTCCCAGCTTCTGGGACCTCCTTAATGCTTCTTGATTGACCTCCAGTCTGAACAGCTCATCACCAGCTGTGGGATTCTCCCTGCCAGGGTGACCTTCAATCCTTGCTCTGCTCCACCACACTGCCAAGAAAAGCCATTTTTTGTCTGCACAAAAATGAGTTTTGGGGAATACCTATGCTGGAGATAGGAGAAGGGCAAGAAGATGCTTGTGGTGACCCTGGGTTGAGAAACCCTCCATGGTACCTTGTGGCACTGTTGTAGCACTCATGACATCGAATTGTAATTGGCTATGGCCTGGCCCTTCATTGCATCCCCAGTGCCCAGCACAGAGTCTGGCCACATATATACATTCATTCAGTATTTGTTGGAAAAATACATAAAAGACTGAAGAGTCAGGAAAGATCCATAGGGAATTGATTTACAAAAGTTAAAGGAGAAAAGTTTCAAGAAAGTATTAGGTGTCCTGTATTAGGTGCCCCACTTCTTGCAGCATTGGTGTGCAGGTGGTAGGTGACAGTCACCTGAGAAAGGCTGGATGAGTGCCCATTCATTCCTGATGCTAAAGGACACCTTGAAGTCATGCCTGACTAAAAGGGTTTCACTGGTGGTCACTTTTTTCTACTAAAAGACACTACATAAAGAGATAAGTGGCATCATTGCCATAAAGGCCTGGGACTAATCAGATTACATTCTCTTAGTATATTCTGTTCAATTATCTGAGTGTGCTTGACATGTGCCTCTAATTCTGTGATTCACAGTCCTGTGTGACTGCTCGCAAGGTGTCTCTAATTATCCAAAGTATGTCAACAGACTCTCAAAATGAAATGAATTACATTCAGCTTCACACAGATTCCCAGGTCCCACCCAGACATACTTAATAGGAATCCCTGGAGTTAAGCCTAAAAATCTGAATTGTGTAATAAAGATTCTCAGCTAATTCTGATGCAGCACTTTGAAATCATTGTTCTATACCAGCCCTCTCACTTTCCAGAAGAGCAAACTAAGCCAGGAGGACAGAAATGACCTGCCTAAGGTTATGATGTGCCAGGATTAGGGCCCAAATCCAGGCCTCCTGACTCCGATTCCAGTGCTCTCTCAACTGTACTGCACTGCCTCATCGTCCCCAGACCCTTGCCCCTGGCTCTTGGGAAACTGAGCAAGGCTTAATTACAGCAAATCCTGCTCTGTCTGACATTATTCCTAAACACCTCGCAGCCCGTGGGTGCAGGGAGAGGTGAGGGCAGCAGGCGTGGTGTGATGTGATCGGCTGTGAGGGGCTTCTCCACCAGAGTGGCAGAGCTGTGGGCTGGGGCATGAGCCACCGCCCCACTGGTCTGCTAGAAGCCCTGGTGCCCACCAGCTGTTTTCCTACCCAGGCCACACTTGACTTCTCCCACCCCATTCACCAACAGCTCCTCCACAACTCTTCCCAGGGCTGGGAAAGAGGAGGAGAGATAGCTATGCACGTGTCTGCTTGAAAGGGATGGCAAAGACAAAGGAACCTAGAGGTTGGGAGTGGAAAGGCTGCCTGGGCAGTTTCCATGGCAACGCCTCCATCCCTGCCCCAGCAGCTACGTGCCGCCTGGCATGTGCTCTCTGCCAGGTCCCTGGAGGGCAAGGCTGTCTCTCATTTGCTCAGGTTTCAGGAGTGAGTCGTTAATCCTGAGATTCAGATAATAATATCCAAAGGCGGTATGGGACCTTGACCCAGCTAGAGCTGGAGGCTCGTGTCTGTGGGCCACCAAGGGAGGGGCTTCTGCAAGTGCTCAAATACTGGTAGAAGAATGGCTGAATGAATGCGAGTCTCTCCCAGGATGCAGTCAGCTCTTCTGCTGATGGAGGTGAGAGAAAAGCAGAGCTTGGAGGGGAGAAAGGGCAGACCCTCCCCAAATCATGGAGGATACACGTTTATCTTCAGATTGCTTCTAAGAGCCTCCCCTCTTCACTCCTCCACACCTAGTGTCCACTGGCCCCTCCGAGCTGCAAGCCACAGGCTCCAAGGAGTCAGTAACAAAGTGTTACCCCTCCTAGGGTCCTGGGCTCCCTCCCTCTGCATCTTTCTCCCTCCATACCCCTCCCAGCATCCCTCCATACACTTTGGGAGAGAAGTATGCAGCAATGGATCAGTGAGGGTGGAATTTCAAGCACCAGTGATAAAATGTTATTAGGAAAGGAGAGAAGCTACTGGAGTGCTGCAAATTATTTGCCATCATAGCCTGGAGCATATTTAAGAACGTATATCCTCAATATATTGTTCCTTTGAAGGCAGCTGTCATATGTGGAAAGCAAATCAGTCTTGTGAACAAGGTAGGTAAATAAGCAGGATAATGCCATGTGAGATAAAAGTCTCCTCAGTCATTGATAAAGTGGTAAGACAGGTTTGATTTGTTTGTTTTTGTGCTTGCAGGACCAATTGTGTAATTTGAGAAATATTCCTCAAGTGTGGCTCATGATCAGGCACCCCCTTGGGCCCTGAGAGGTGGTCCAGGGATGGGTGGAGCTTCCTTTTCTGGGGGTGGGAGGGGGTCCCAGTCCACTGGGGAAACCAACAGGCAACCACAGGTCATAACTGCTTAACCTGCCCACACAGCTTCAGGCCTTGTCCACTCTGACACCCCAACACACCAGCCCCGGCCCTTCCTCACTTTCTCCTGGCCCTCTGCTCAGTGACCCGGTTGACGAATACTGCTACAGAAAACTTGACCACCCAGACTGCCACCACTGCAGGCTCATGGACACGGATGTCCTTGTTTGCTGGTTTCCACACAATAACTGCTTTAAATTTTAATCACTAATGTCCCTTTGGCCACCATCTCCTCCCTCACTAGCAGCAGATAACTTATCTAATATTTTCCAGAGAAATTAGAGGCTGAGGGGCATGAGCTCTGTCAACCCCAGTAAGGCTCCCAGTTTTATCTCTCTGGGGACCAATCCTGCCCATGTCTCCTTCATCTGGTCTCGGGGAAGGAGGTGTGTCTGCTCCTGCCCAGAGCTAATGCTTTCCTCCAGGGACCTCTGCCCTCCTCCCTAGATGCCGGGCTCCATCAGCCTTTCCTTTCTGCTGATTTTATCGCAACATCACATGGACATACCCAAGTGTCCTGCCACCCCCCGCCCCCCGCTGTTTACAAACAAGCAGAAAGACAGCAGCAGCAGCAGTAGCAGCACATCCCTGAGCCCTCTAGGAGCCATTTTATATGGCTTTTTCCCTCCCCAGTGAAACTTTATTTAAAGAAAAAGGAATTCTCTTGGAGAGGTTAAGCATTCACAGTGTTTTTTTTTAAAAGCACACACACACAAAAAAAATACAACGAAAAATGTCTTTGTATCCCAGTCCTCTTCCCAGAGGTAACTTTTCTTATCAGTTTCTTATATGCATAGAATTATGTCTATTACATATCCCTTCTCTTGTTGTGTACTTGCTGTTTTCACATAGTGCCAATCACTCAGTATTAGCATATATAGATCTGCCATATTTTTTTAATATCCACAGAGTACCCCAAAGTACACAAAGGGGACATATTGAAATGTATTTGACAAGTCTTCCATTGGTAGATGTTTATTTCTCTTGCTATTTCAAATAATTGCAATTAATAACCTTGAACATATATCATTTTGTATGGGGTATTTCTATAGGATAAATTCCTAGATGTGGGATTATGGAATCAAATTGTGTGTGCTTCTGGAATTTCGACTGATATTTCCAAATAGATTCATCATTAAAAATGCCCCAATTTACACTCCCACCAGCAAAGGACAAGAGTGGCTCTTCCCTCAAGCCCTTATCAACAATTGAGTTATCCAATTGTTTTTTATTCTTCTCAATCTGAGTGAAAATAATATTTTAGTGTATCTTTATTTTCTTTTACAATTAGTGAGAATGAGATTTTTCATGTTTAAGAACCATTTGTGTTTTCTTTTCTGTAAACTGTTCATATCTTTTACCCATCTCTACATTGGGTTGCTCTTTTTCTTATTGATTTGTGCAAGCTATTTATATATAACCCTCTTTTTACAATGAGTTACCTTATTTTCTCCAATCTATATTTGGATTGTGCCTATGATGGTTTTTGTAATGCAAGTTTTTTTATTGTGGTAAAATATACATAACATGAAATTTACAATTTTTACCTTTTTTGAGTGTACAATTCAATGGCATTAAGTGCATTCACATTGTTTTGCAGCTATATATAGAAAACCTTTCTCCTTTCTCAGATTTTTTTTTTTAAACTACCCAGTTTTTCTTTTGGGAAGTGCTTCTCAGCCTTACCTGCATTCTAATCACCAGGGGAGATTTTTTTTAAACGCCCTAGCTCTTACCTCCAGAGATTCTGATTTAAATAATCTGGGGTGTGGCCAAAACATTAGTAATTCTTAAATAAACACTCAGATGATTCTACAGCTCAGCCAGCACTGAGAACCACCGTTTTTATATATTTAAGATTTCATCTTTTATATTTAAGTCTTTGATTCATCTGGAATTTATACTAAGGTACAGTGTGATATGAAAGTCAACCCGATTTTTTTCTGGATGGCTGTTTGTTTATTCTACTACTGTTTAATAAATGCCAACTGTCAAAACTGACTTCAGAAAAGAGAGAAACCTCTGCTCCCACCGCTAAGTATCTGGGTGAGCTGGGGCAAGTTATTTAAATTGTCTATGCCTCAATCTCTTCACCTGTGAAATAGGGAAAATAGTAATACCTCATAGAGTTGTTCTGAAGTTTAAAAAAGCTAATAAATCTAAAGCACTCAGAACAGTACTAGGGCCTTAGTAAAATGCCATATTAATATTTGCAATTATTATTTGTTTCAGTCACTGCAAGTAAACACGTGCCAGCCAACACAGATATGATGGACTATTATGGAATCATTACAAATGATGCTTTAAAAGAGTTTAGTTTAAGTAGAAAAAGAATATAAAATTAACTCATCTAATTAAAACTATGTATACATTAAACAAAGACTGTAAGTAAAAACATTTGGGGGTTGGAAGTGGGATGAATAAATCGAAAGATCTAAAGTACAGCATGAGGACTGTAGTTAATAACAGTGTACTGTATTCAGGATTTTTGCTAAATGAATAGATTATAACTGCTCTTGCCACAGGGGATGGGGGGTAACTATGTGAATGATGGATATACAATTAGTTCCACTATAGTAACCATTTTACAATATATATATGTGTATATATATATATATATATATGTATGTATCTTATAATATCATGTATACATTATCCATACACAATAAAGTTTATTTTTTTAAAAAAAGGAAATACACTAAAATGTTAGCAGTGGTTACATTAGGATGATGGGAGATCAAGAATTCTTTTTATAGAAAGAGTCTTTCCTATATTTCTCAAATCACCGACAGTGAATATATATTACTTACATTAAAAAATAATAATAAAAAGGGGATTTACAAATTGCTAAGTAAATCTTTGATCTGGATTCCATTCCTCAGCACGATTTCATGTATACTTAGAAGAGCCTGTTCTCTATATTATGCCCATGTCCTAGAGAGCTTTCTGGGGGGCGGTGGCCCAGCATTAGGATCCTGCCTCCTGGCTAGTATGAACAGCATTTTCTCGACAACTGTAACCCAGTTTATTGCCCTTGCATTCAGTTTGTATCATGCTGTGGCTTTATCAGCCAGGTTATGAAAGAACTTATCAAAAGCCTTGCAAAAGTTCCCATTCATTTAATCAGCAAATATTGACTGAGTCTCTATTATGCTCCAGGCCATATGCCTATCAGAGTTCCTTAATAAATGAGCCTAGAAAAAATAACAAGGAAAGAAAAAGGTCAGACTGACATACTTTGTATTTAAATCTCAGGCTGAATGGTAGTAATTGATGCTTTTCCTAAAGTCTCCCAAACTTAGCTATTGTTATTATTTCAAATAATCTAGTCTAGAATTTTGTCTGGGATTGAGGCCAAGCTCAGTCAGTGGTATTTTGAGCAACCTGTGTTCTCCGTCTTCTTCAATGACTTTTATTTAGCTCTCTTCTTCCAGGACTTCTGTCACCACCCTAAAAAGTCTCAAAGAACACCACTGGGCCATTCCTCTTTCCTGCAAACATTTCCAATATCTGGAATATAATTCCTTTGCACTCAGAAACTAGAACTTCAACGAGAGCAGCAAAATCCTGGAAACTCTTTCCTTATCTTGGCAACAGTGTGGGACAAGGTCAATGAGACTCTAGACACCAAAGTCCTGCAGAAAATTTCTCCCCTTCACTTAAAGTCTTTACAAGTAGGGGCCGGCCCGTGGCTCACTCGGGAGAGTGCGGTGTTGAGAACACCAAGGCCCCGGGTTCGGATCCCATATAGGGATGGCCGGTTAGCTCGCTGGCTGAGCGTAGTACTGACAACACCAAGTCAAGGGTTAAGATCCCCTTACCGGTCATCTTTTAAAAAAAAAAAAAAAAAAAAAAAAAAAGAAATACCACTGAAAATATGCATTTTTGAAATAAAATCTGAAAATAAAAGCGGATTAGTTCTTTCCTAATTCATAAAGAACTGCTAGAAACTGGTAGATAATGAATATGGGGTACTTCAATAAGTTCATAGAAAAATAAAATCTAAAGATAATCTGCATCTTTCCATACACTTTTTGAAGTATCCTTAGACTTCAAAGAGCCGAACGGTGACTATCTGAATGACTGACACATGAAAGAATGAGTGAGTACTAGTCTGTGGTATCCCAGAGTAAGTCTGTCTAAAACGAACTACATGTTATAGGTGCCAACTATTGGAAATTACTTTCCATTTTAGAATTTAGAAGGGAATTAGAGGTATGACCCAAAGTTCTTTTTAAAACTAGTCCAGAGATGCTTAAAGTCATGCGGTCTTGAATATGGTGTCTCAGTGTAGTAAGTGGAAAGTTTTTCTAGGGTTCATTCTTTTTTGGCAGCATCTGTTTTAGATACTTAGCTCAGAACTTGAGAGAGCTTAGAGAGCAAGAGTTCTTTAAACTCTTGTTTAACTTGTGAGAGTGATTCTAGAAGTTTTATTTTATTTTATTTTATTTTTTTACTTTTTTTAAAAGATGACTGATCTTAACCCTTGACTTGGTGTTGTCAGCACCACACTCTCCCAAGTGAGCTAACCTGCCATCCCTATATGGGATCCGAACCCATGGCCTTGGTGTTATCAGCACCACACTCTCCCGAGTGAGCCACGGGCCAGCCCCTAGTTTGATTTTAAACAGTGGTTCTTAGATTTGAGCAAGTCTGAAAATCTCCTGGGGGGCTTGTTAAAACACTTTGCTGGGCCCTACCCTGGACTTTCTGATTCAGCAGGTCAGGGATGCAGCCAGGGAGTTTGAACTTCTATCAAGTTCCCCAGTAGGGGCTGGCGCATTAGCTTAGTTTGTTAGAGCACAGTCTTGTAACACCAAGGTCAAGGGTTCAGTTCACCCTTCTGGCTAGGTGCTCAAAAAAAAAAAGTTTCTAAGTGATGCTGCTGGTCCAGAGACCACCTTTTGAGAACCAATATTCCATAACACATCGGGGGAAGGGAGTGGGAGGCATGAACACTCTGATAGGCAGCAAACAAATTCCAAAACACAGGCTCTTTCTTTGGTTTCTACAGGTGACTGCTGCCCATTTTAATAGGCTTTCATTTTTACATACCAAGGACCATAAATATCTATATTCTGGAAAAAAATACACCAAAATGTTCACAGTGTCCCTGGGTGGTAGGATGACGGGTGTTTTCATTTTCTTCCTTTTGCCTTTATGCATTTTATAAATTGTTTACATTAAGTATGGATGACATTTATAATCAGAAAAAAATCTAAAGACTAAGAAAAAGATAGGAAAAAAAGGTGAGGGACACTCATTTCGGGGGGCTTGATGTAGCATCACTAGCTACAGAGACAACAGGGGAAGGCACGACGATGACAACTAGCACGCGTGCTGCACATCTGTTCATCTCGTCTCCTGTCAGCCTGAGGAGATGGCATCACCATCACCACTTCCATCATTATCGTCTGCAGTCAACAGATGAGTAAACTGATGCACACGGTTAGCAATTGGAAAAGCCAGGATTTGGACCCGAGAGCTGTGACTTCCACGTCAGCATGCTTACCCCCACTTTACAGACCTGCCTGAGGAATGTCTGGCCACTCGGCCGTGCTCCACTGCAGCAGATCTTTGATAGTGTCTTTCTGCCTCACTCTGTCGTATGAATGCCTTAGGGATAGTCATTCACCCATGGCTGCTGATAAGTGGAACCCCTCTAGGTCCCCACCATCCACTATGAATCTAGAGGCCCTGACCCCATGAGCACAGGGAGATCCAGAAGAAAACCCTCCTCAGGCTGAGGACAAGGCCACACAATCAACAAATATTTATGGAAGGCCAAGGTTGTAGGCTACATGGTACCAGGCATTTTACATGCCTTATCTCTAATTCCCAACACCCTCCAAGGTAGCTGTTGTCATTTTTCCCATTTCATAGATAAAGAAAGTGTAAGTGACTTGTCCCCAGTCATATAGCCCCCAGTCATACTGCAAACAGGTCCAGAACTGGTATTTGAACCATGGTCTTCTACTCCAGAAACCAAGCTCATCCCATTCCCCTGCCTCCTAGTTAGACTGAGTTGCTGTCAGCTATCATCAGGCCTCTGCACCACGGTCAGAGGTTGGTAGCCAGGAGGGCAAAGAGCCAATTCTGGGCTACAGCCCGAGGACCTACCGGGGGCTGGGCCATGGGGCAAGGGAGACAGGAACAAATGCAGGCAGGTAGAGAGGGAGGGAGAGACTGAACGAGATAGCTCCTAGCTCCATCTGTCACTATCTTCACCTCCTCAGTCCAGGCCAGCTGACTCAGCCCTCTTTGGGAGGGAGAGAGGGAGAGTTCCCAACACTGGGTGTGGACTGGAATCGCCCCCGAAATGCACTAAGGCCCAGGCTGAGGCCCCAGTGAGTCATCCCAGGGCTGCCAGGCACTGGGTTCCTCACTGGGCCATCTTTTTTTTTTTTTTAGCTTCTTGACCTAAAAAATAAGATGGGGGTAGGAGGAGAAAATGCAAGGGTACTTCAAAAAGCTCATGGAAAGATTCCCATTATCTTTTAATTCAATTTTTCCACAAACTTTTTGAAGTACCCTTGTAGCTAGACTTGAGATAATGTGTGGAATGATAAGCAAAGTTTACTGTGCATGAAATCTGGGTAAAGAAAACTATGCAGGGTTTTTTTTCAACATTTCCCATAGACAGTAATTTTGAAGTAAAAGCCCAGTGACTAAAATATAAAAATATTATAAAAGCTGTACTATCACTATTGTACATTACCCATTTAAACATAAAATAGTGTGCTTTGGGAGGGGGGGTGTTTTTGTGTTTTTTTTTAAAGATGACCGATAAGGGGATCTTAACCCTTGACTTGGTGTTGTCAGCACCAGCGCTCACCAAGTGAGCTAACCGGCCATCCCTATATAGGGATCCGAACCCATGGCCTTGGTGTTATCAGCACCGCACTCTCCCGAGTGAGCCACGGGCTGGCCCTGTTTGTTTGTTTGTTTGTTTGTTTGTTTGTTTGTTTGTTTGTTTTTTAATTAAGTATATTTCTAGGTCAAGGGATCAGATTCCCATACCAACTGGCCACCAAAAAAAAAAAAAGTATATTTCTGGATTCCCATCCCCCACACTGGGGCTGGTATCTTTGGGACAACCCCACCTGAGTGTCCTTAACTGGGTGACAGCTGTGTAGTCCCCAACACATGTCTTCCCTTGCCTCTCCAAAGCTTAGAAAGCAGTCTAATATTAACCTCAAACCACTTCAAAGCTGACTTTTCAAGTTTAGTTTGTTGCAGAATTTTAAAGATGTGTACGGTGGGGGGAAGCAAAGAATGTAAGCTGTTAGGAATTTGCATTTAAAGCATGATCCTGCCTGGGTGTTCCACCTTTAGGTGCTCAGCACAACTTCCCCCCCGGGGAGACACAGTAACCTACTGTGCTGGACATCGGGAGCTCCCACCTCTCCCTCACCACCCTCCCCCATCTGCCCAGCTCTGTGCTGGGATGGTGTGAAAACAGGCAATCCTGTTCCCACCCAGCCACACACAGTTACCAGTGTGGTAGGAATGAGTGTGAGCTCTGGTGTCAGTTAAGCCAGGGTGTGAGTCCTAGCTTTGTCACTTACAGCCTGGGGGACCCTGGGCACACCCTTAACCTTTCTAAGCCCAGTTTCCTCATCTGTAGAATGGAGGTTAAAACAGCACCAATTTCAGAGAGCTGTGGTGAGAAATGAAATAATGCACCTACAGTGAGCACTAAGTAGAAATTCATTTCGTTATCTCCCCTCCTGCTGCCTCCGGCTAAGCTCCCACCACCTTGTAGAATGGGATTTTTGAAGCCTCCACACTCCACAGGTTCTGGCAGTTACAGTGGCCTGAGGCCTTCATTCAGGTACGCTCTGTGCTTCCCAGCTCGTACTGGAGCCTGGCACTCAGTTATAGGTGTTGTTTTAAATGTGAGTCTCTAGAAGTCCCTTTGCGATCTGCTGAAGTGAGAGTGGGGAGAGGGGTGTGGGAGGAAAGGAGGAAATAAGCTTCATGGAGCAATTTCTTTTGAAGAAAGAGTTTCATGATTTTGTTTGTTTTATTTTTAATTTGATTTGCTGTTCAGCCCGGAGAACTCCACCGATAGCCAGCTCCAACTCCCTCTGTGCATCGTTACACATCAGAAGGGGTTCTCTATTACTGGAGCAGCCACTCTTGTCTTGGATGGCATTCATTCTGCTCACTGTTCCAGCTCTGAGTGCCTCTCCACGTGACCCAAGGGGACCTTTGGTGGACAAAGATATGGCCTGACACACACAAAAAATCACTGACTTGCAGCATCATTTCTATGATGGAAAATGTGCTTCAAGTTCCAGGCCACACACTTTTAGGACACAACCTGTTCCTACTGCAGGTAACAGAACGACATAATCAATGAGCCATGTCACCTGCTCCAAGAGACGGTGAAACAGAACCCAGCCCCTCAACTCAGACATCAAAAGCATTCCAAGGGTAGGTGGCGTTCGGTCTCCTGTTCTCCTCTTTAACTAAACACATCTACTCATGTTTTACCAATGATTTATCCAGATCCTTAGATGAATAAGCTCCAGGTCCAGCCTGCCAGGAGCAGTCAGCCTTGTTGGAGAGATGGATGGGGGAGCCAGTGAGCTCTCTTAGTGGGTGGGTGTGCAAAGAGACAGAGGGGGCTCCGAGGGGAATGGCGAGCCTCATGAGGAAGGTAATACTGGATTGAGATCCAAAAGATGAATAGGTGTTGAGAGTGGGGATGGTTCTAAAGCATGGAACACAAGCCTGCAAAGGCAAGACAGCAAGGCACAGGTACCAGAAAGGTCCACTGGATGCCGGCCCCTGCTTCCCCTTCACACTGAAAGGTCCATTACCACAGGCCCCCAAGCAGGTGAACTGTGATAGGCTGCTCTTCAACAAAAATGGCTACCGATCACAAGGGGAGGTGCCTGACCCAAAGGCTCAGGCTCGCTGGGGTGCCCTGTGAGGTGTTCAATACAGGGGATAGTATCTAAATCAGCCAATCACCCTGGCTCCCTCCAGAATTTATTCAGGGAAAATAGCAGGGGTTTGGCCAGTAAGAGAAGAGGCAAGTGCAGAGAAGTAAGGACACCAGACTAGAAGAGGCACTAGACACTAAGGCTGCCTCTGCCCCTGACTACACTTTGAGTTCTACCTTGAATCTGTTTTGCATTTAAAAAATCACTCCAGAACCTAGTGGCAATTAGAATAATAATCATATTATCTCTCTCCATTGTATGAGTCAGGAATTTGAGAAGGGCTCAGCTGGCTCAAGGTCTCTTAGGCAGTTGTAGTCAGGTGGTGGCTGGAGCCAGAACAGCAGGGATCTGAAGCACCTTGGGACAGACAGGGCATCTCTCCCTCTCTGTTCCCTCAGAATTTCTCTCTTTAGGGGCTGGTTTGGGTTTTCTCACAGCATGGCGACTTCAGGGCAGTCAGACTATTCATGTGGCAGCTGATGGGTTCGAGGGAGCGTTCCAGCAAGCAAGGCGGAAGCTGCATTGCCCTTAAAAGTCATATGGCATCACTTCTGTGTACTTTCTCAATTAACCTGGTCACAGAAGTCCAATCAGTTTCTGAGCCCATCTCCTAATGGAAAGAATGTAAAAAAAAAAAAAAAAAAAAAAAAAAAAGTGGACATATTTTTACATTTCCTCACAGTTTTAGCTCAGCCTTACAATGAAACTCCATTCTCCTAAGGGTTTAGATTAAGGTTGTATTTGAGTCTCTGTTCTTTGCACATTAGACAAACTACAGTTAACTCCTCTGGGCCGGAGCATAAAGTATGCATGGAGCACAGGGAAAGATAAGTCTAGAGAAGTAGGCAAGGGTCATTCATGTCAGACTAGGGGGCCTGGACTTTTTCCTACAGGCGTCCACACCTCTTCCTTCCAGGACAAATGAGGACAGGTATGGGTGACTTCCGTAACTAGGTAGCCTCTAGGGCAAAGACTGGAAACATGGTCCACAGCAGGAAGTACCCCATACAATATTCCTTAGATTAGAAAATTTCTTACAAAAATAAGCAGCATTCCTGGATTCTCCTGAAAAATTAGAAAATCTGCTCATAGTGGACTTTCATTCTTACACAGATGCAAAGCAGGAGAGTAGCAGCTGTCCTCTTTAAATGGGGTGTGAGCCCTCTTCTTAACCATGGCCTCCACCACTTCCTGTGGATCACTACTGCCTTGTCTCATTATTTGTTATCTTCCCAGTAAGCACTTGAGTTTGTGACCCCTGACTTCAGGCTTCCCATGGGCAAGAGCTTTGCTGGACCCAGGCTAATAATGCCCCCTCTCATTTAACACATGGCTGTGGAATGGAGACATGTTTTCTCTTCATTCAAAGCACAGTTTGCTTAAGCTTTGTAAACACCCTGAGCACGCATGTGTTTTCAACCATTTTTAAAGAGAAATACTGAGCTTGGGGTCATCTCACTTGCAGAATTGGGTTTAGTCAATTTGTTTAGAACAAGTAGAAACAATCGTGCACCCTGTGAGGTGTAAATCAGACACGAGGTGACTTCCCTGCAGGAGAAGCTACCTCAGCTGTCCTGTGAGCCTGCATCTAGACAGGATGGCTGGGCCCATTAGCCCACAGGTGGCTTCAGCCAATCAGAACACAGCAATGCCAAACTTAGGTGTAAATCACTGATGTGTAGTCTCACCTCACAGGAAGTGCTTATCACTCTCTTCTTCAACTCTACAAATATCTACTCTTTCTTCAAAGCCCAAATCCAGCCCTGTCTTCTTCCGAAAGCCTTCCCAGGTTACTCCGGTTGTATAGACAGGGTTTACTACCCAGGACAGCCTCTGTGGCTGGCTTTGTGCCTGTGTTTCCAAGCCCCTTCATCCCAGCTCCTTCCTCATTATATCCCATCTCCCATCGGACTCCTGTTTGGCCCACAGCTTGCTAGACCTTGTCCCAGTATGTCTGCAACCCTACTTTGCCTGGCAGCCTGATGTCCTGAGACAGCCTCTCTGGCTGGGTCAGCTCCCCTGAGGCCTGTGCCTCCCCACTGGGTAGCCCTGGGGCCAGTACTGCACCCCTTCCCCACCAGTCCTTCCAAAAATGCTTATTCCTGTGTCTATCTGAGACACTGAAGCCAGTGGGAGGGTGAGAACATGAAAAGAATGAAAAGAAGAGATTCTAAGGAGGAGACACAGGAATGGAAACTCCACCTAGGGACTAGCTGGCATGGACCCTGGTGTCTTCACTCAGAATTCCTAATCAACCACTGGAGACGTGCTGGCACATGAGTGGCCACCAATGGCCCATGCCTATTTTTCTGTTCAGATTGTATATTTAGCTTTGAGAAGAAGAGCTTTCCTGAAGAAAGGGGTCAATGTGACAAGGGGGACAATGTGAAGAAGCAAATGGTGGAAACATCACCATCAAGAATAGGAAGAACAAGAGGACAGCGGGAATCTCAGAGCTGTTCATGAACAAGAATCAAAAGCAATACTGGGTGAGAGAGACTGGATGCATTTTGTTGATTGGTAACTGTCAGTAGGCAGTATTATGTAATGCGTCCTAACCCAAATGTGTAAAAATGAAACGCTATTGTAATTTAGGGTGTACAGATGGAGCAGCAACAGGAGCTCACGAGATAGAAAACTTTTTGCTTGGATTAAAGTAGTCTGATGATTTAATTGCTGCAAGAAATAATCAAAATTTGATTCATGGATCTAATATATAATGAACATTGACTAATGTCGGGGGTACGTTGAGATTATACAGTCAAGATGCCCAATGAGATCAGATTAGATAACATCCAACCTGATGGTTAAATGCTGCCCGTCTATCAATCGTCACACATTCATGTATTAGAGGACTTCCTGCTACCTACAAAAGGCCTACTATGAGCCACATGCTGGGGCTGCAATGATGAGTAAGAAAGACACTGTACCTGACTGCACAGTAATTACAGTCTAGGATTAGTTATCTTCAACTGGAGGTAGTAACGTTCATGTTCTTCGGGTGTTTTTAGACATGGGGGTGGGCACTTTTAGTTGCCTGTTGACTGATGACCCCACTGGCATTTAGCTGGCAGAGAGCAGGGATACTAAAGATCCTATAGTGTACAGTCTGACTCAAAGACCAGCAGCGCCCTCACTGGTAAATACTGGTAGTGCAAACTATGGCACACCATTTTTAGAGGCAGATTTTTTCATAATAACAAGATCAAGTACATAATGTTTATTTCTTTTTTTTTTTTTTTTTTTTTTTTTGTCTTTTTCGTGACCGGCACTCAACCAGTGAGTGCAGCGGCCATTCCCATATAGGATCCGAACCCGCGGCGGGAGCGTCGCTGCGCTCCCAGCGCTGCACTCTCCTGAGTGCGCCACGGGCTCGGCCCCATAATGTTTATTTCTGATGTACAAATTTTCCCAAATTCTTTCATGATATTTCTATTTGAATGTTATGGAATTACTGTGTTCTAAATGACACACTTTGGAAAACACTAGAATAGAGGTTAAGAGCAGACACTACCAGGTTTGAATCTCAACTCTATCACTTAAAAATTTTTTTTAATTTATTTTATTTATTGAATCAAAATCGATTATATATATTTTGGGGTTGAACATTGAGATATGTTGATTAAATCAATATTACTAGCATATATGTTGTTACAAATCGTAATTATTCTTTATTTCCCTTGTCCAATCTCTCCCCTTCCCCCACTCCCTCTCCCTCCCCCCTCTAGTTGCCCTACATTTCTCCTCTCCTTCTGAAAGAGTAATGGTTACTCTGTTGATTTGTTGCCTAGATGATCTGTCCAATGCTGAGAGATGTGATCAGGTCCCCCAATATTATCATAGAGCAGATGCTTCTTCTGTCACTCTGAAATGGGCTTTGTGAAAAGAGACATCCTCTTCTTTTCTTTGTCTCTGCTGGTGACTCTTCTTGTGTGAATGCACTCCAGTGGTTGGCGGACCATCTGCGTGGTGGCTGTGGCATCTAACCGCTTTTGCAGCAGCCATGGTTATTGTGGTAGCTGTGGTGAGCCACCCATGTGGAGGTGCTGTTTTTGGTATGCTCTTTGGCCCTGGCGGTATGCCTGGTTGTGGGGTGTGTTTGGTCCCCTTCTCCATGCCTCTGGTCCCTGGGCAGGCCCCAAGGCACTGGTGCCATGTGCCTGGTTGTGGGAGGGGTGGCTGATACCCTTCTCTATGCCTCGGGTCACCAGGTGAGACCCAAGGAGCTGACTTGGTGTGCCTGGTTGTGGGAGAGGGGTTCAGTCCCCTTCTCCATACTCCGGGTCCCTGGGAAGGCCCCATGCTGCTGGCGTGGTGTGCCTGGTTGAGGGAGTGCAGTCTGGTCCCTTTTCCATGCCCCAGGTCTCTGGACAGGCCCCAAGGCGCTGGCTCCATGTGCCTAGTTATGGGAGGAGGGTCCAGTCTCCTTCTCCATGCCTTGGGTACCCAGGTGGGCCCCGAGGTGCTGGCGTTTTGTGCCTGGTGTGGGAGGAGGGTCCAATCCCCAGCTCCATACCTCAGGTCACAGGGTGGGACCTGGGGCACTGGCTTGGTGTGCCTGGTTGTTGGAGAGAGGTCCAGTCCCCTTCTGCACGCCTCTGGACTGGGTGGGCCCTCAGGTGCTGGTTGTGGGAGAGAGGTCCGGTCCCCTTCTCCTTGCCTTGGGTCCCTGGGTGGGCCCCAAGGTGCTGGCGCATTGTACCTTGTTGTGGGAGGAGGGTCTGGTTCCTGGCTCCATGCCTCGGGTCATTGGGCGGACCCAAGGCACTGGATTGGTGTGCCTGGTTGTGGGAGAGAGGTCCAGACCCCTTTTCCTTGCCTCGGGTCCCCAGGCAGGCCCCAGGGTGCTGGCATGGTGTGCCTGGTTGTGGGAGGAGGGTCCAGTCCCCTGATCCATGCCTCGGGTCACTGGGCAGGACCCAAGGCACTGGCTTAGTGTGCCTGGTTGTGGGAGGGGGGTCCAGTCCCCTTCTCTGTGCCTCAGGTCCCCAGGCTGGCCCCAAGGCACTGGCATGGTTTGCCTAGAAGTGGGAGTGGGGTCTGGTCCCTGGATCCAAGTCTCCAGTTCCCAGGCAGGCCCCAAGGTGCTGGTGGTGTCCCTGGACCGGAACTAATTTTTTGTCCTTTGCTTCTAACATGGGGGAACTTCCTGTGGGAACCAGTACTTGAGCTGTGTGGTTGTTTAAATTGCAACTTTGCTGCTGTTTCCCTAGGGAAGGCTTTTTGTGCAGCTCAGGGTTTAATGGTTGACCTTATAGGTACTTCCGGCTCTCCAGAGACCCGGTGGATCTGTGTTCTGTAGAATCTCTGATCTGGGCCTGAGTTTTTTCATCAAACTGCACCCCATGCAGTTCTGCATTCCTGACCAGTCTAGTGGTCCTGTGCTGATTGGGGGGCAGATCAGCTGTCCTTGCTGTGTCCCAGTGTTCTCCCAGTGAGCCTGTCTCCCCCACTGCCCATACTTCAAACACTTCCCATGGGACGGGCCCTGTGCTGGTCCCTTGCGATGACTCACCGGCCTCTGAGTGGCTCGCTTTTTCTGGTTGTTCTGGCTCCTCGCTCCTGCGTGGGTCCACGGGAACCCTATTAGTGGTCTTGCTGTCCTGGTGGCCGCCAAGGCCCTCTTCTCCTGCTGCCTCCAAGTAACTCCATCTGAAGGGCACAGCTGCGGCTTCTGCTGGCTCCTGCTCCATGTGCTCATCAGCTCGAGCCTTAAAGCAGCTGCAACCCTAAATGTTCAGAGCTGCTTTTTCTTTCTCTCATTGTGGTTTCTCCCGCCTTCATGAACTCTGTAGGTCTCTCCTCCTCTTCCCCTGAGCTCCAGCAGCCCCAGCTTGGCTGATGTTACATTTTTATAGTTGTAAATTTGGTTGATTTGTGGGAGAGAGTGGCGCTGGCAACATCTATTTCGCCATCTTGACCAGAACCCCTCACTTAAAATTTTGGATCTTGAGAACATTACTTAACATCTCTGAGCATCCTATCAGGAGGTAAATAACAGCTAGCTCACTGAGGTGTTGTTTGCGCTGTTGGAGAGGACTAAAGGACTAATGTTGATAACTGTCTTGCACAGTGTCTGGAAATCTGGATGTTAAGAAGAGGTAACCATAGTAGACAGTGCAGCCCAAGCAGTTGGGTGTGGGAAAAGATGAGGTAATGGGTGGAGGGGGAATTAGAAATGGGGGATGGCTTCTTGAATAATAATGACACCTGAGGTGCTGAAGAACAGAGAGGAATAAAAAGGAGAGAAGAACCACAATCGAGGTTGGAGGGCAATGCGGGAATGATTCAGGCAAGAAGACGTGCACCTGGAAGGTGTTATTCCTATTCTATTGAAATCTGAGGAGTGATTCATTTCCCACACAGATTCCTTTGAACAAACAGTTCCCTCTTGATTCCTCACCCTACTTCTACCCTTCATCCCCTTTGTGAAGCCAGTGGCATTCCCAGAGGAGACATACAAACCCATCCTCTTTGTCTCACATGGCCCTGCCTCAGATGATTCCTCCTGTCCTGGAGGGAGAGGGCAGCATCTGACCAAGGTCTAACCAAGCTCTTTGCCTGGCCTCTCTTGGCAGGTCATCTCAGAGCATCACTGTATTGTGAGGTCAGGAGCAGGGACAAGAAGAGTTAGTCTAAACACATGGAGAGTTTGCTTCTACTGTCTATGGTTTTGCTTGTTTGTATGCTTGGCAATGTTAACTACCTTGACAAGAATTCTGCAAAGTTACTTCAGATTCCTTACGTTGGACAGAAGTCTGTGTCTTGGCCAGAGTTCCCCCCACTAACCATGACCAGTGTTCTCATGTTGTGGAGGCAACTCATGTGCCAGTAGCCTAATGTAGAAAAAAGCATGCGTGTGTGGTCAAGGGAAGAGACAGAACCATGGGAAAGTATCTGTTTCTTGGCGTTTATTCCCGTGCAGGCTATTGTAAGCTTTGTAAATACTTGTTGACTCTCCTTGCTTGTTGATTTCATGCTAGTTATAGGAAGTCCCAGCTTTACAAGTCAAGTACTAGTTTCACCCACATTTTAATGAAAGGCAACATCTCAGCTGCTGTTCCCACCACCTTTGCCTCCTTCTCCATATAAAAATATTCCGAAACTGCATAAGAGTTGCTTCTCTCTTACTCTGACCTATGTTTTCCTTTCATTCTCAGTGTCCTGTCCAGGTTTCCTTGGAGCCAACAGCTCTCTGAGAAGGTGAGTCACAGCTCCCAGTCATGGCCAGTGGGGCACACCTCTGTCATCAGGCAGGTATTTTTTGTGTGGGTTTTGGAATCTGTCCTTGGCTAAATGCTGAGCTCTCCAACTTGGTCCCCTTGATCAATGCATGGGAGGTGATTGAACTTTGGTGTCATTTGGCTTTTTAAGAAATAAAAAAACTAAAGCCATGCAACTTTTCCTTCTTTTCCATATTCACACTCTAGAGTTGATGGTCAGGTGACATTATTTATAGAAGGACTTTGGCTTTCCATATTGATAAGGACTCCAAAATCTATCTTCCCATGCAAAATCTCATCCTTCCATTGGTGCTATTAATTCAATAGTCAGGGAGGCAGTAAGCACTTTCTGCAGGAAAAAGAGCTGGGATAGATTAGTGATGTCTCTCTTGGAAGCAGAATGGGGAAGTGGCAACATGTATGCCATGTGTTTGTCATCCCTGGTCTATACCCAACTGGATTATGGAATTGCTTTTCCTATTATTACTAGGGCCAGTTTCAGCTCATATATCTGCCCTTGAAACCTATAATTAACTTTGAAAGGAACCTATTTTTACTTGTAATTATATCCCATATCTTCACGCCACTTAACTTCTTGCATTTCATTTAATAAATATTTAATGAGTCCTAGTTACGTGCCAAATACTATTCTAGGACAAAATAGCAGTGAAGAAACACAAGATCCCGCCTTCATGGAGCATATTTCTAGAGTAAGGAGGCAAATAATAAATAAATAAATGTATGCATAAGAACATTTCAGATAATAAGTGCTTTGAAGAAATGGAACATACCAATGGGATAAAGAGCAACTAAAGAGGATTTTGTTGTTTGTTTTTAAGAGAAGAGATACACTATGGCATGTTTGTAAGACAATAGGAGAATTGCTATAGAGAAAGAAATCTGTGATTCAGAAGAGAGAGATGATAACTACAGGAACAACTTGGATGCCCCTTTCTCTTCTACTCACCCTTTCTTTACCAGGAAAATGAGTTTTTCTCTCTCTAATCGATCCCTTTGCAGTCTGTGGCCATCAGCTTCTCTGTGCCTCCAGGGTTTTCTGTCATGTATGCCGTCACCTTCTCAAGGAAAGCCACGCATAATAGCATGAGGTACCCTTGTATGAAGCACCTTCCTGTAGGTTTAGGTATTTTTCTACTATCTGGACTCACTCGTGTGTTCTTAAAGTGTTCTTAAAGTCAGTTCGATTGTCTAATATGCTGCCACCAAGGATTAGCTTCCTTCTCTCATATTTCTTAAAGAGGATCCATTCTTTCTTGATCCTTTCTCTGGAATAATCCTTTCCATCTGTTTTTGGCAGCAACCTCCACAACAATTTTCAGCAACTTCTTATGGTCACACGGTGTTAATCTTTCCCAGTAAGAAGTAGGAGAGTGATTCCTATAACACCAAATCCCCAAATTTATGGTCAGCTGCTCATCCCTTCCACAAGTTCCTGAAAAAAATAAACAAACACAAAGTGTTCATCATCAGAGGACTTTGGGCCCAAATCCCTATATGGATTTCCTAAGCTTTGTGAGCTCAGCCAGGTTGTATGAGCCTAAATGAAGCTTTTGGACTCCCCAACCCAAAGCCTAGACTAAATCCAGACCAAACTTAATCTTGAGCCAAACCTGATCTTGACTCAAGTAATAGTGTTTTCCTTATGTTCTAGAGCAGAGCCAGCCAAGGCCCGCTCCAGACCAGAAAGCTTTTATTTTAGCCGAGTGCTCTAGAGGAAGAGGGCCAGGTTCCAAGAGGTCTCAAAAGAAAGAACCTAAAGAAATATCAACAGGAAAAAGGAACTAGTGCAGAAAAGCTTTTAATCCTTTACTGATTCTACCACTGTGGCCCAATTGTCTCCTTGACTTTGACCCATATCAAAGCTCCTCTTTTCTTCCTGCTCTTCCTTCCGCTCTTCCAATGTGTGTGACAAGGTTTGGTAGGGAGGTTCATTGGCTCTTCCTAGAGATTTGAGTGTGCCATTAACATAAAGTTAACAGATGGCAATTAATAGAGTAATCACATTTCCAGCTACTGAGTGTTAATTCTTTAACAGCTCCTCCCAGAAGGGGTCTTCCTATTTTCTTACTCTTACATTCTAGATCTAGATTATGATCTGGATCCCTGAGATCTACACCTTATCATAAGGCACTTGCTTGTGATTCGTCAATGGAGGAATAGTTAGGAAGAGTTCTTCTGGCAGCCAGGTACGATTCAGAAACCTTTCATTTTCTTTTTTTTCTTTTTTTTTTTTTTTTTGTCGTTTTTTCGTGACCGGCACTCAGCCAGTGAGTGCACCGGTCAGTCCTATATAGGATCCGAACCCGTGGCGGGAGCGTCGCCGCGCTGCCAGCGCAGCACTCTACCAAGTGCGCCACGGGCTCGGCCCAGAAACCTTTCATTTTCTATGTGTCAGAATCTTAGCTGAAAATGTCTCCGTATACAGTGTTTTAATTCTCATAGCCCAAAGCACATTTCTGATTCTTTGCTTCACACAGTAACCCTTACCCTAACCCACGTTGATTAATTTGTCAGGTAATGTATTTGGGGTAACCTCTTTTGGTCGATTTTTATTCTACTATCAGGTACCAGTTATGTAAAAGCAAGCCACACATGTACATAATTTGTCAGTGCATTAATTTCAAATGTATAGAAACGGAGTTTTAAAGAATAAAATATTGTTTGTGATATAGTTATTAGTCACATCATGTTTCTTTTTTGACTCTTATTACTAATTATGAGACAACACTCTTAGTTTTAATCCTCAGCTAAATAAACATCACTCTGACTTTAAGGGGGAGAAGAAACAAAGGAACGATAAACATGAAAGTGGGATAGGATCCCTTCTGGTGTTAGGGATCAGAAAGGTGAGAGGAGCATGCACATATTTTCAACAGAATGGGTCACATTCTAGTTTGTAAATTGGATGGTGCCTCACAAGCATGTCATTGCCACATTTTATAATGTACCAATATGTTACATACATTCTTTTATATGTATCACATTACATGAAAGGAAAGAATTCCAGCCTGGATTGTAAGCAGAGAACACATTTTTTCTTGGACGGGATATCATTATTTAAAACAAATTTTAAAATACTGCTCTGGGGCCGGCCTGTGGCTCACTCGGGAGAGTGCGGTGCTGATAACACCAAGGCCACGGGTTCGGATCCCATATAGGGATGGCCGGTTCGCTCACTGGCTGAGCATGGTGCTGACAACACCAAGTCAAGGGTTAAGATCCCCTTACCAGTCATCTTTTAAAAAAAAAAAAAAAAAAAAATACCGCTCTGGTTTTCTGGCTTATTCGCAGCAGGATATTTTTTAAAACATTATAGGAGTTGAATTCACATGTTCATTAATTTTGTTAGGTAAACCACGTTTTTAGAGACTTTTTTGGTCAATTTAATTCTGCTATCAGGTGCCAGTTGGATAAAAGCAAACTACCATGTTTATCAGTGTATCAATTTCAAATATTTCATGCAATCCTCTGAATCCCACTGTCTCCAAAGGCTTGGAATAAATTATATTTTTTAATTTGTAAAATGTTGGTGCTCATTTTTCTACTCAATTGATGGTTTTTTATCTTATTGATTTATAAAAGCTCTTTGTATATACAAATGTTTTTCTAGTTTTTCATTTGTTATTTATATTTGTTAATGTTTTTCTGATGTAAAAAAGTTTTTGGTTCGTAAATGATTAGGTTACTAATTTTTTCCTTTTTTTTTTTTTTTTGTTTTTGTTTTTGCCTTTGCATTGCAATAGGCTCCTTCATCCTGAGGTAATGAAATATCCAGCTAAGTTTTCTTCTAGTGTGTTTATGGTTTTATTGATGTTAGGATAAGGCACAGGTCAACAAACTATGGCCCTCAAGCCAAATCCAGCCTGCTGCTTATCTTTATAAATAAAGTTTTATTGGGACACAGCCATACACATTTGCTTATAATATTATCTATGCCTACTTTCATGCTACAATGGAAGCATTAAGTAGTTGTAACAGAGATGGTATAAACCACAAAGCCTAAAATACTTACCATATGGCCCTGTACAGAAAAAGTTTTGTCAGCTCCTGATATATGACTTCAATAACTATTCTAGCTCTATATATTAAATAGTCAATACTGTTTCTCACTGATTCATGTCACACTTACTGGATATAAACACACACACACAGACACACACACAGTCTGTCTATTTTGTTCTACTGATCAGCTTGCCTATTTCTAAATCAATATCATATATTTTTTTAAAAAACATTATTTAAAAATATTTTTAAAGTGTTGATAGTGAAAGTTCTTCCATTATCCACTTTTTAAATCTTTTTTTTTTTTTTTAAAGATGACCCGTAAGGGGATCTCAACCCTTGGCTTGGTGTTGTCAGCACCACGCTCAGCCAGTGAGCTAACCAGCCATCCCTATATGGGATCCAAACCCATGGCCTTGGTGTTACCAGCACCACACTCTCCCGAGTGAGCCACGGGCCGGCCCTACTGTTACGGGTATTTGTATACAAGTCTTTGTGTGGACACATATTTTCATTTATTTTGATAAATACCTAAGAGTGGATAGAATTGCTGGGTCATATGGTAAATGTACATTTAACTTTATAAGAAAACGCCTGTTTTACTTTTATTATATTTTAAATAATTTTTTACATTGTTTTGATTTTCTTTTTCAGGGAAACTAATTATGCCTATGTTGGAACCGCTTTATCTATATCTGCCATTTTCTCCTTAATCTTTTTTAACCTTTATTTTTATTTCATTGTATTGTTTCCTCATTTCTATCATGTGCTCTACCACTACCATTTTCTCCTCAGTGTTTTCCAGGTCTTCTTTAGCTGCTCTTCCCCAGTCTCAGGTTTTCTGATTAAGCTTAGCTTTTCTTAGGTATTCTCGTTTATAGTAACTTTGGCTCCAGCTATTGCACTTTAGGATATAACTTGGTAAAAACATTTTGGAAAACTATTTGAAATTACCTACAAAAGTTGAAGATACAAATACCCTAAGATCTTATGAGCCCTAGATCTTTATATATTCTAGATATAAGCCCTTTGTCAGTCATAGGTATTGCATAACTTCTTCTTCTGTGGCTTTCTTTTTTACCTTTTTAATGTCATTTTTGATTAACAGAAGTTTTTATTTGATTCAGTCATTGCTGTGGTTTGAGGGTATTTGTCCCCTCTAAAAGTCATGTGTTTGAAATTTAATTCCCAATGCAACAGTGTTGGGAGCTGGGGCCTTTTGAAAGGTGTTTAGGTCATCAGGGCTCTGCCCTCATGAATGGATTAATGCCACTATGAAAAGGACTTGTGGGAATAAATTTTATATATTTATATATTATTTTCTATATTAAATTAATTCATAGATCATATTTATTATATATTATTCAATATATAATATATATTAATATGGCATGCTATAAATACATATGGATTTATGCTGCTATAAAAAGGGCTGTGGGAGTGGGTTTGCTCTCTCTTGCCCTTCTGCCTTCTGCCACTTGAGGACGCAGTAAGAAGGCCCACCCCAGATGCTACTGCCTTAACCTGGACTTCCCAGACTCCTGAACTATGAGAGAATAAATTCTGTTCTTTATAAATTGCCCAGATTGTAGTGTTCTGTTATAGTAGCACAAAGTGGACTGAGACAGTCATAAATCAATCTTTTCCTTTATGGTTAGTACTTTTTATGTTCTGTTTAAGAAGTCTTTCCTTATCCTGAGAGCATTAAAATATTCTTTATGTTATCTTCTAGGACCTTTATTGTTTTGCCTTTTCTTTAAAAGAATAGTTTACCTGAATTTTATTTTTTGTATGTATGAGGCAAAAATCAAGTTTCAGCTTTTTCTAAATGGATATTTATTTATTTATTTATTTTTTATTTTTTTTTTTTTAAAGATGACCGGTAAGGGGATCTTAACCCTTGACTTGGTGTTGTGAGCACCACGCTCAGCCAGTGAGCGAACCGGCCATCCGTATATGGGATCCGAACCCGGGGCCTTGGTGTTATCAGCACCGTACTCTCCCAAGTGAGCCACGGGCCGGCCCTCTAAATGGATATTTAAATATAACAGCACATTTACTGACAAGACTTTTCTTTCCTCTCTATAGTGCCACCTTTGACATAATCAAGAGTCCATGTGTTTGTTTTACTATTCTAACCCATTCATAAATTTGTCCATCCTTGAATCAATACCACAAAGTCTTAATTGCTATAGTTTTGTAATAAATCTCTTTTTATTTGTTTCAATCTTTTATTTCTCTCTTGTTCTTTTACAAACGCTTGTGCTTGTGTGGAGGGCTGACTCTCAGTAGATTGCAGTGGGGGACCCACTTTACTATGTATGAAACCCGATCCAGAAGCAGGTCATCTGTGAATGGATTAGCACCAGGTTCCCCATGAATGTGCATTGAATGACAGGTGAGGGGGTCACCTTTCCAGTCGCTCCCTGTTTCCCAGGATGAGGGGCTCTCCCCACCGAACCCCATCCTGGCAGGTGGCAGGACACATTGTGTGGGCACAGTGGCCCACCAGCAGGGACAGCAAGGGATGGCTATCCAAGGCCAACTGAAGCCAACCAGGGCTCCACAGCCA